>NW_006436812.1:3050128-3102945 GCF_000325575.1 Pteropus alecto | reverse complement strand
GGGAGAGGTGGGGGTGGGGCTGGTTTGGTCTCCTGGAAGTCGCTACCCACTTTGTTGTAAATCCTTTTCCATTTGTTATTGTTTACCGAGTTCTTTCTGCTGCTTCTCTCTGGCTCTCTCTTTCTCTTTTTGTTATGCTGATGACCTCTGATCGAATTCAGGATGTAAAGATCTCTGTCCAACAGAATCCCAATTCTCCCCACCCCCACCCCCACCAGTTTGGTTGGATTTTATAGCCAACAGATGGCAGGCTACTCTCACTTCTCCTTCCTGATGTCCAAAGCACAAAAACTCGCTTATTTCCCCCATGTGTAGCATACAAAACCACACTGCCATGGGCCCCTTTTATCTTTCTTTCGGTGAAGTGTGGCTAGGCCCACACAGAGCACTCACCATTCTAGCCAAGAGGAAGAAGAGCAGCTGGTGGGACAGGCAGTAGCCTGAGCAGCTGGGCTTGGTCATGAGTGTCCTGCAAAAGTCCGAGAGCCTGCAGGGCTGGCTGCTGTCCGTCCTGGGGGAGAGGTGGGTTCAGTCTGTTACAGGCGTCCCAAAGGAAGCCCGACGTCCTGGTCCTTGAGCCTTCCCTGGTCCTCATTCCCCCACTAGTTATTAGAACCCTGTAGGTTCCAGGCACCCAGCTGGGCACAAGGGGCTGCCAGGTAAAACACAAGTGTCCTGTGTCTTGATTGGCTAAGTAAGTACCCCCCGGCACAGGGAGGTGACCTGGAGCTATCCTGGGTGTGGGCCCAGCATGCCCATTCCCTCTGTACCAAAGGAAGGACCGGACGACACGGAGTGGGTCCCTCACTGGAGCGCAGACCTTCTGTGAGCCGAGCTGTGTCCTGGCCCAAGAAGCTCTCTGAAGGATGCTGAGAGGGTGGATGTCTACGCACGTGCTGCCCCTCTGCCCATGAGTCCCTGCATCTTGGGCTGCCCTTGGGGGAATATGCTCCAAGCCCACTGCTCAGTAAGGAAGCTAAACTAGGCTCAGGTCCTGCTTTCTAGACATACAGTCCAGTGGACCAGACAGAACCATAAAACAAAAGTATATTGCATCTGTGGCTACCGGTGGTGCTAGGAGAGGCAGCCCACCCAGGGAGGGCAGCCTCATGGAGTGGAATTAGGGAAGGTTCTGGACGAAGGATGCTGGAGCTGGCCCTGAAGTATGAGCAGTTACTTCGGCGCAGGGATGGGGCGAATGGGGGTGGGAGGAGGCCCCACAGAGGGGCCTGCTCAGTAAAGAGAAAGGCTTATAGAGGGAGGAAGAGCTGGCGACTTTGAGGGTCTGAAAAGAGGCCCCAGGGCTGGACCAGAGGAACCTGGGGGCGTGGAAGGGCACTGGGAGGTGGGGCTTTATCTTGAAAACAACTGGAAGTTTCACACTGGGGGTGGGGTGTTCAGGGGTGGTTTTGGACCAGAACCCTCTGATGTGGGGAGATCAGTCAGGAGGTGGGGGTGAGAGTGCAGGGGGTTTGGGTGACTGGACCAGGCTGGGCGCCGTGGGTGGAGAGTGGGGGCAGGCTCTCATGTCATGGTGGGAGAGGGTGGTGTCAGGGTGGTTCTGGGGGAGCTGCTCCTTGGGGACCTGGAGAGTAAGTCAACAGAAGGACTGGCGGAGAGCAAGTGCTTTGGGGTTTTTGGGAAGCGGGGCAAGTGCAGGGGCCCTACCCAGTTCCCAGCAGCTGCACCAGGCACAAGTCGCTGTGTTCCTCTGAGAAGGAGTCCTCAAGCTCAAACTTGGAGTACACCATGGAGGTGTTGGTCTCCATCCAGACGTGTGGGAGCTTCCAGAACCCGGGCTGGATGGTTGGCTGGAACTCTGGCAGAAGGAAGGGGGTGGGGGAAGACACAGGAGCAGTGGGCCACACTGCGTTCAGCTGCCCTGCCCCCAGGCTCCTGTGACTCGGAGCCAAGGAACCCGGTGTCCTTTCCTGGGCAGCCCTGACCACACTTGGGTGTCTGCTCAGGGCTCTAAGCCTGACCTGCTGGTTGGGCATTGCGTTTGAAACACTCAGGAGGCTATTTTTCTAAAACAAACAAACAAACAAACAAACAAACAAACAAACAGAAAAACATTAAAAAAGGCACTAGAATAGTGTTGTGACAGGCTTTGGCTAAATTCACTGCATCTGTGGAAGCTTGAAACATATAAAAAGGGTAAGTTGACTCCTTTGGTTCAGTTAAAAAATGGATCTCCTTCTTGAGGAAGATGTGGGCTTAGGGACCAGGAGAGTCTTAGGGACCAGGCCTTGGGAGAGGGGAGAGGGCCTCCACTGCAGAGAGGGAGGCAGGGGCTAAGGAGGGCTGGGCCGCAGTCATGTGCCGCGGGGCCTGCACATGTGCTGTGATTCTGGGATACAGGGTCAGATGATGGGTTGGTTTATAATTCCTCCCCGCCCCCTACAATAACTGAGGCCAGGCTTATAGGATCGGGCCCTTAGTAGGGTAACTCAAGGCTGATGAGAAGAGACTCTCAGTGTTATAAGGCATAAGAGAGATGCTAACAGGATACTAATATTTGCTGTGCAAAGGGCTGAATTACCGTTTAGATTCCCACCTTCTGGGATAGGCCCTCCTCTACCCTCTAGTCTAGGATGAAGGCCTCCAAGCCTGGGCACCAGCTGAACAAACGAGGGGGGACATGTTCCCTCCTTTCCATCTCTTCTTGTGTGGGTGGAACAGGTCATTTCAATCTGAAGTCCAGGATGAACAGACATTTCCCAGGGTCAGCCTGTGGCGTGCTCAGCCGACAGGACACTTTCAGTAACAGGTTGTCCCAGACATTCCCTGGCACTCAAGGAGCCACACTAGGTTATTTGAGTAAATGTCCCCAGAGGCTGTGTTCCCGAGGAAATGGGATTCTACCCCACGCCATTACCTCTGAGGTACTGGGGGTCACTCAGCTTGAGGTAGAAAATGGATCTGTGGAGGAGTGGCTCCAGCTTTCGCACCAGCTTCCCCACGCGCAGGCTCAGTGGCTGCAGCTGGGGGTCCTGGGCCCACGCCTCCTGAACGCCTTTCAGCTGCACTGGAAGGGGACAGAGTTCATTCACTCCACCATGTGACAAGCCATGTGGACAGGAAAAGAGACCCTAAGATATAATGCTTCCTGAGCCTTTCTGCCTCCTCCAGCACCTGAGGGGAAAGAATTCGCTGAGCCTATTGGAGATTAGACTCTGTGGGGCTCTGCTGGGTGACGGGGGTGGGGGCTGGGAGCTCGATTTCTGCAAGTGGGCCTGGGTTCAAATCCTGACTCTAATGTTTTCTTTTTGGGTGACCAGAAAGTCATTCAGTTTCTTTCCACTTTACTTTCTTCATCTGTAAAACGAGATAAGGATAGTCCTTACTTCTTTGAGGAGGAGGTCATAAGGATTAATTGAGTTAATGCAGAGAGAGGACTTAGCCTTGTCCATAATGCAAAGTAAGCACTTAACAAAGTTTAGCTACTGGAATTAATTAGGGAGACTTTGGGTTGTTATACAGGACTGAAAAATGAGGGAGGGATTCAGATTGCAGGGTGGAGAGTCACTGTACAGTTGAGCGAGTTGTACACTGCACGAGGGCCGCACACATTCCTGTCATGGGTTTGTATGTGTATTAAGGCAAGTTTCCAGCAGATGGCAGTCAAGTGACTTGAGGAAGGGGTGCCTTTTTCTAATTCCCACGAAGGTGGCCTATAGACTGAGAAGTGGCGCTGCAGGGGTGGGAGAGAATGGTGGTGGCCAGAGACGAAGGAGAGATGTCTCTGTCCCAGAGCCCCTCCTCCAGCCAGACTGGGAGTCTGGATGGGCTGAAAGCTGCACACAGGGGCCGATTTGGGAGGGGGGCCCACCAGAGCCCAGGCTGACTCCAAACCGGCTCTTTGCCACCCTGGTGGCCTGAGGAGAAGGGCCTACTGCAACTCGTGATGTGTGTGGGAGGTGGCTCCCCGTTTGCCTTGGCCTGTTTCCAGCCCTCTCCTTGGGGATCTTATATTTCTCAAAGCTGAACAAACATTTGGCTCTCTTCTCGGAGCCTCCAGGCGGCTTTGACTGGAAGTGGGGGGAACCAGGGCTAGAACCCATCTTGGGGGTCTCTGGTTTTGCCTGTGGTCACCTTCCCTTAAATATCCCTTCAAAGGGCACATCCCCTGTGCCCACCTCGTTTGTGGCATGTCAGGAGGGAGGGACTCTCAAATGGATTATTTCCTCCCAGGAAAATAATAATTTCCAAATCTTTTCTTGGGTGGCCTTTGAATCCTTCCTGCTTCTAAAAAGTTCGATGACAGCAGGTCCCCCAGACACCCAAAAGGAGAAAGCCATCCCCACCCCTCTTTCCTAATAGTCAAAGCGGACTATTAGGGGCCAGAAGGTGGCCAGGTCCCAGAAGTGCGGGGCAGGAAGGTGACAGGTTGAGAACTGTTTTTCCTGGTGGCCAATCCAGGGGAACAAGAGCACACCCACCTTCCAGCACCCGGAATCCCACCATGCCGTCCAGGTTGATTTCGGGCAGTCTCTTCTTCAGAAAGGAGGTGGCTCTCTCTATTGAGGAAAGGATGAGACCTGTGATGGTGGCCTTGCCCTCTGGGGTATCCAGGGGTGGCAATGAAGAGGGCTTCAGCGGCGGTGCCAGCAGCAAGAGCAGGAGCAGGAGCTCTATGCTGGACATGGCTGGCTTCTGCTTGAGACTGGTCGAGTGCTTCAGCCCAGGCCAGCCCGCCCTCACACACCTCCTCCTGTCTCCTCCTCCTGTCTCCTCCTCCCCTTCCCCCCCGCAGAGCTGCAGACAAGTGGCTGGGCAGGGCTGGGCAGGGCTGACCCAGCAGCTGGGGGCGGGGGGTGGGGGGAGCTGGGCTGGGCAGAGGGATCTGGGAAGGGCAGCTGCAGGGAACTGACTGAGGGGCTGGGGCAAGGGACCAGCGGTCAGGCAGGGCCTGGCTGTGGAGCCAGCTGGCCTCAGGCTGGGCAGAAGGACTCCCACCCTTTCCTTTCCATCTGATTCTCCAGGCCCACAGGCTACCCTTTGATCTAAGAATTGCAATTACAATGCAGAAATCCCCAAACACTGAAATTCAGTTTCTTTAAACAAATAAGTTTGGAATAAACTCATTTGAGGGCACACCTGCCCCAAATTGATGGAAGATTTCTTAGAGCAGCTCCCATCCAAGTAGAAACGGAATATAAGCCACAAAGACAAGCCAGGTAGGCAACTTACAAATTTTCTAGTAGCCACATTAGAAAAAGCAAAGAGAAGCATTTTAATGATCTATTTTATTTGAATCAATAGATGCAAAATATCACCTTTTCAACTTGTAATCCATATAAAAATGATTCTTTATATTCTTTAAAAAATATTTTTTTCGTACGAAATCTTTGAAATCTGGAAGGTGTTGCACTCAAGGCACATTTTCAACTCGGGTTAGCCCGACAGCCACATGTGCTTCTGTATTGGATGGTGAGGACTTAGAGCCCTCAGGTAGTTCACTCAGTGTGCAGTACATTTGTTTCCCTAAAAACATTTCTATGTTGGTATATCGTGTGCTATCCTGAACCCTGCCTGCCTGTCATATGTATGTGTGCCATGTTACCTTTCTAAAATCCAAAACATTCTGAATTCAGAAACATACCTGGTCCCAGGGCTTCAGTTAACGAATTACAGATCTGTAAAAATAATCAAAATAATAAAAATGCCACCACCAAAATGTGCTTCGGACGTTCCTTGTGAGCAGGCCCCAGGTCAGGGTTTCTCAGTCTTTTTATTTCATTCTTGCCTTTCTCTACACCTCTGCCCCCCAGTTTTTTTAGACACATTTTCCCCTTAACTTTATTGAGATATAATTCATATACCATAACACTCACCCCTTAAAAGGGTACAGGCAGTGTCTTTTAAGGTATAGTCACAAAATTGTACAACCACCACCACTGTCTGATTCTAGAATATTATCACCTCAAAAGGAAACTCTATACCTATTAGCAGTCACCCCCTCCGCTCCCCGCACCTCAGCCCTTTAGCCTCTATGGATTTGACTATTCTGGATGTGCCATAGAAATAGAATCATACAATATGCGACCTTTTATGTCTGACTTCATTTGTAATAATGTTTCAAGATTCATCCACGCTGAAGCATGAATCAATACTTCATTCCTTTTTATGGCTGAATAATATTTCATTGTGTAGATAGGTCACATTTCATCCATTCATTAGTTGATGGACATTTGAGTTGTTTCTACCTTTCTGCTATTATAATGCTGACATAAACATTCATTTATAAGTTTTTGTTTGAAAACCTGTCTTTAATTCTCTTGGGTTTTACCTAGGATGCAAATGCTGGGTCATGTGGAATGTTCTATGTTTATTGAGGAACTGTCAAACTATTTTCCACAGTGGTTGCACCATTTTACAGTTCCACCAGTGATGTGTGAGGGCTCCTCATGCATTAGTCTTTGTGTGGAACTCCCATAAAATTTTAATACTGCAGACATATCATACATTTGTGTACAGTATGTATCTGCGCTTTATACATAAAAGTTTTTCTTTGCTCCCCAAGAACCATTTTTTGCACCTTTTGAGTGTGCCATTGAGAACAAATGTTCCAGGTGAAGCTTGTCACTATCATCACTTCTGTTAATCCTTACAATGAACCGGAAGTGGGTACTATTCTTATTCCCTTTTATACTTTAAACAAAACCTCTGGCTCTGAGCAGGGTGACTTATTGCAACCCACTGTCTCACAGTTAGTAGCAGGTGGTGCAGGGATGCCAGTGCCTGAGGTGACATCTTCAGCATCAGGTAATCCTGCCATTGTTTCAGCCTGGAAGGGGAAACAATACCTTTTGGACCTTTGGAAGAACTGACTTTCATGTGTTTCGTAAGTCAAGGGGGCAAGCAGAACAAGCAGGACTGGCTGGTGATACAACTACTCCTCTCCCTGGAGAAATGCCAATACCTTTTCCAACCGGAATTTTGTCTTCCAGGGCGAGGCATTTACTCTCAGTCTGTCACATGACTGAATAATAACTGTCATAACTGTGGCATCTGGCCATTATCCTCTTAGGTCATCAGAGCCAGAGGGGCTGTCTGAGATATGAAGTTCCCTCCCTTAATTTACACATCATGAAAGCCAATTAATTGAGTGACTTGCTCGAGATCAAGGAGCCCACGAGGCTGAGGTCTCCAGATCCCAGCCCCATCCTACTACAGAGAGTGGATCAAGCGGGCAGGTCACATGCAACTAAAGGCAGGGGCCTAGCTGGGAACTGGGAGATTAATGAGGCTGCTCACGGTTGGTGTCAGTCTGCCCATCCCTCTCATTTGTACATATTTATTGGTTCTTCCGTCCCCTCTTCAGCTTAGGTTTCAAGCCTTGCCTCTGCTACATGTTCATTAATGGTGTGACTTTCAGTGTCCTTATCTGTAAAAAGGGGAGTCACAGGGCTATTGTGAGACTCAAATGAGAAATGTGACAAGTCTTGAGTTAGGGTCACTGAGGAACCACAGCAACACAGTGCTGCCCTGTCCAGTGGGCACTGCCCTGTCCAGGCTTTTATCCAGGGAGGTCTTGTTTTGTTTCTTTGTCAAATGTGTGAGTGAGGCAAGTCTGAGGGCAGGTGGTGGCTGTGCTGGGTGCTCTATAGGTTCTGGAGCAGCTCCCAAGGTGGAGGCAATGGGGGTGGCTTCACCAACATGCTCACAGTGTTTCTCAGCAAGGGGACATCTTTCAAAGTCAAAAGGCTGTCACATGGACACACACTAAATTCTGTAGTGTGGCTACTTTGGGAGGTGAAATTGGAGGATTAGGGAGAAATGTACCCTCATTACTATAAATACTTAAAATCATTATGGTTTTTACTTCCTTCTTTGTCCTTTTCTCTATTTTAAATGTTTTATTGAAGTATACAACACACATCCTGAAAAATGAGTAAGTTTGCAGCTGGATGAATTTTTTCAAGTGGAAAATATTAGTTACCAGCACCCAGATCAAGAAACAGAACATGGCCCCGCCCCGCACCCCCCCATCATCAGGGTCCTTCTCACTCAATCTCAGACCCTCTAGACAGGTCATTCCCCAGGATTGTAACAGCAAAAATTAGTTTTGATTTTATATAAATGGAACCAGCCGGTATGTACTCTTTGGCACCTGGCCTCTTAACATTATGCTTATGAGATTCATCCAAATGGTTGTCTCTCAATATTTTGAAGTTACCTTAGAACTTTTAAATAAAATAGTCCTAGATCTGCCGACCGGCACTTGGGGAAACACAACCCACGCCCGCCTTCCCTCGGTCCACCTCGGGGGCTCTATACGCGGCTGCGCAAAGCGCGCTGGGCCCGCGGGAGCGCGGTCACGTGACTGCAGCAGGTCCGCCAAGATGGCTGCCTCCTGCGTGGCCCTGCTAGCACTGTCTCTGTTTCTGCCGCTGGTGCTGATGAGTGTGTGGAAGCGCTGGTGTCGGGAGCGCACTGCCCGGCATGTGATCGTTGTGGTGCTGGGCGATGTGGGCCGTAGCCCCCGAATGCAGTACCACGCGCTGTCGTTGGCCAAGCACGGCTTCTCAGTGACCTTCCTGGGCTTCTGCAGTGAGTGCCCCGGGGGCTGGGTGGGAGGCTGCTCTCTCAGCCTTTGAGTCGCAACTTTGATCGCCCTAGAGGGGCGGGGGCAGGGACTCCCTTTTTCTCCCTCCGCTCTCAGGTAGCTCTCCGAGATTGGGCGAGCCCAGTTCCGGGCTGGACAGCTGTTGCCAGATTTCTGCCCGGGCTCTGCTGGGTGGGTCTTTAGGAACAGCCAACTTTAATCGAGCGCCTGCCTTATGCCAAGACAGTGCTAAGCTAAATGAACTAATTGCATAGTTCTCATTTAATCCTCCTAGTAAGTAAAAGGACGGACTGGAACCCAGGTGCATGTGACTTCAGTGCTAATAACCACATCTCTGAGGCTACTGTTGTCAGGATGTGTCTGAGTGGACAGGCAGCTTATCTCTGCATTCCTCACCCTTAATGCAGAGCTCTGCAGGCAGATGTTTTTCATATGCGCAGCATGTCCAGCTTTTGCCCTCTGTGTACAGACAGGGTCAGGCGTGTCTGCTCCTCCATCTTCCACCATGTTGACATCTTTAGATAAAGGGTAGCTCAACTCCCTATCAGGGACAAGCAGGAATAGTACTGGTTGCCTTTGGTCCCTGTTTACAGCCAGCTATCCCAGGGTGAGGGGGTGGAGTGGGACTTCCTAGGGGTCTCCCTGTGGTGGGGTAATTCCACCATCCAGGGAATCTAGATCAATTTGAGGGTCTGTTATGTGCCAGACATTGTGTTAAGTAAAGATGGCTAAGATTCAGTCCCCTCCTTCTGTGGTCAGTCTAGTGGAATCTGGACAAGAATTGGCCTTATTCTCTGTTCTGGCTTTTGAGAAACAGAGAGCGTTTTGGAAAAGTCTTATTTTCCAAAACACTCTCCACTATTCAGCTTGAGCTGGAGGATCATCTGACTTTAAATTAGATTGCCCTGTCCAGTACATTAAAGGGGACATTCTTTTCAGACTCCAAACCCCACGATGAGGTCTTGCGGAACAACAGAATTCGGATTGTGCCTTTGACAGAACTTCAGAGATTTACAGGTAGGATGCAGTCGATTCCAGATTCCCTTGAATCTGTGTTTTGCGGGGTTGGGGGAATCTTCAGGAACTCCTTTGGTAGTGACAACTGTTTTCTGAATTTCAGTTGGGCCGCACATTCTTCAGTATGGAATCAAAGTTGTATTTCAGGCGGTGCACTTACTGTGGAAGTTGATGTGCAGGGAGCCAGCAGCCTACATCTTTCTCCAGGTATATGTCAGCCCTGCTTCCCTCTGTAAGAATGAATGTTAACCATCTTTTTTACTCTCCAGCCTTTTAAATATGCACAAGTTGGTAAATGAATTGCATATGAGTTTATGTGTGTATATAAACTTTTAAGAACATGAATGGGAGCCTATGTATATGTCCATTCTTTTTATGGTACCCCTCCAGTCTATTTTTCTGTGTTGTTACAGGTAAGTATTACATTGTACTTATTACATATCTAAGTGTTTTACATGTATTAAACTCATTTAATTTCTCACAACAATTCTAAGAAGTAAGTTCTTATACTACCTACATTTTAGAGTTGGGGAGACCTAGATCCAGGGAGGTTTTGTAAGTAGCCCATCATCACACAGCTAGGAAGTGCAGGAGGCAGGATTTTGAACTAGGTAATTAGTCTGGTCTTGGAGTTATGCTCTTATCCTCTTCCCTCCACTGCTTTTAACATACAGAACCACGTTTTAATTGGCTGCATTGTATCCTAGCATGTGACGTACCTTAATACGTTTATTTAGTTTTATCTTAATGGACACTCAGATTCTTCCTTTATTTAAAAAAATTTTAAAAAATTTTATAGATTGTGTGGCAAAGAGCATCAGTGAACATATGTAATTTTGCACGGGTTTAGTCTCTTTTTTGGGATAAGTTCATAGGGGTGAAAGTGCTTGGTCAAAACTCATGCACTTTAAAATGTTGTGGTGTGCTGCTGGATAGTCTTAGAGTAAGGCTGGGCCAATTTATACTCTACCCAAGGGGATACATACCCTTCCCCCACATCTGCACCACTACTAGCTGTTGTTAAGTGTTTTAGAGTTTCCATTCTATTAGGTGAAAAATACACCTCCTTGTTCTATTTTTTGTCTCCTTGATTATCAGTGATCCTGGACTTTTCAGGTTGGTTAGTTTTGTTTCTTCTATGACTTTTTATACCTTTTTTGGTGAGGAAGAGGGTCTTCTACTTATCGGTCATATACATGGCATTCAGTTTATTGTTGATGATGGTCTAGTTTCCTCCTGTTCATTCAAGTCTCTTTTCCCTAGAACCCCCCGGGCCTGCCTGCCATTGCCGTCTGCTGGTTTGTGGGCTGCCTCTGTGGGAGCAAACTTGTCATCGACTGGCACAATTACGGCTACTCCATTATGGGTCTGGTGCATGGCCCCAGCCACTGCCTCGTTCTGCTGGCCAAGTGGTGAGAGTCTGGGAGGAGGCTGCAGACACCTTCCCCAAACTGCAGTAGGAAGAAGGGCCAGTGCGAAGGCTCAGTAAAGCCAGTTTTCTGTGTGCTCTGTGGGGTAAGGGCAAGGTTGCGAAATTGGGCTGACGCTGGTTACACATGATGGAAATGGGCCTACGCAAAAGAGGGTGTTTGTTGGCCCATGAAACTGATAAGTCCAGAGAAATGTCTGACTTTGAGCTCGAAAAGGTTGTCCTCAGGACCCCTCTCATCCCTGTCTCCACACTCCCTCTTTGAGGTGTTTCTCAGGTTCTGGGAGCTCCCCTTGCTCTCCTCCCCTTGTTCTCCTCCCCTCTGCTTGGCTCCTGCTCACCTGCCATCTTCTGATGCCCACCGAGAGGTGGGGTTCCAGGGGCACCCACACTGGATGCCCAAATAAAGACCAGGGACTGCTGCGGGAAGATGGGGATATGGGTCACAGTCTGCTGCAGCCGATGAGACAGGGAGAGGGAAGAAAGGCCTGTGTGAGCAGGTCGGATCTGGAGCAGGAAATCAGTCATGTTCTGAGCCTGGGTATACAACATCTGTCTTGGTGGGGACTTGCAGCCTCAAGCCATCGGCAGCTTCGGCCTCTCCCCTAATGGGTCATTCCTTGATGGCAGTAATAGTGTTGGCGGCAGCAGCAGAAGTCATTAAGCACTTGCTGCATGCCACGCTCTGGCCGAGCCCTTTGTTCTATTCAGTCTATACTGTCCCCGTGTGAGGATGTCCTGTGATTACGCTCCTTTTCTGAGGCTGAGAAGCCAGTATACCACTTGCCACACAGCTAATAAGTTTGGTTCTAGGGCTGTCCAACTCTGGAGCTTTCTCTACCCTGAGTGAGGAGCAGGTCTTGATACACCAGCAGTGCTGAATAACTTAGAGTCCTCTCTCATTCCTCCTTTCCAGTTCTCTTTCAGTTCTTGCTTGTCATCAGGGCCCAAGTTTCAGTTTGAAGCTAATTTGTCATTAACTCCTTCCTAACTTTTTTTTTGCTAAACTCTCTTTGTAATGCATTGAGAGCATCCTCAGCCCCACAGCCTTTGCAGGGAACAGCTCAGTGTGGCTAATTTAATAATGGGACTTTATTTTATTTTTTCTATTTATGGCAAGAGAGACTGGATTTTTTTCTTCTGTAGCAATATTCGGTTTTCTTTAAAAATAATTGTATTTAACCTGAGAAGCAATATAAGTTAAAGAAAGGTGTGAAGAAAATAATAGCACAAATGGAACTCAGCACAAACTCTGGGGAGGTGCCTGGCAAGGGACCCGATTTAGGAGACCCCAGCTCTGCAGCTTCTTTTATATTGGCAGGTGTTGAGTCCCCTGGTGATTGTGGCGGTGGGGCCTGGCCAGGGCTCCCGGCTGACCAGGGATGTATCTTTTCAGGTACGAGAAGCTTTTTGGGCGCCTGGCCCATCTGCACCTGTGTGTAACCAATGCGATGCAGGAAGACCTGGCAGAGAACTGGGGCATCAAGTAGGTCCCTGGAGAGGCGAAAGGTCCCAGCGCAGTTGGCGCCAGCTGCAGTGCCTGTTGGCAAGGCATCTAGGAATCCCTGGGGGCCTGGAGATGGTTCCTGGGAAGCCTTGGGAGGAGGGGGCTGGAATTTCTTTCCTAGCCAGTCTGATAGCCCAGGCAATTTTGATGTTAGAACTTCTCTTTATGCTTCCCCAAGTAATTCAAAGCTTTTTTTTTTTTTTAAATGATGTAAAGCAGTGTTTTATTTGTTGTACTGTTTTTTTCCCTTTTCACGCCAGAGCTTCTTATTGTCATTGTCTGAGACTTGGATCCCCCAATCACCCTTTTTTTTTCTGGCTCCTCCTGAGTTTTCTGTTTCTTCAGCCTTTCTCTGCTTCTCCTAGAGTCCCCCAATGATCTCATTGCAGAGCTGTGACTGTCTATGACAAGCCAGCATCTTTTTTTAAAGAGATGCCCTTGGACCTGCAACACCGGCTCTTTATGAAGCTGGGCCACACCTACTCTGCGTTCAGGACCAGGTAGGTCTCCTGTCTTCTGTCTTCAACTGCTTTCGCTTGTGTTCACTGCCATCCTGGCTTCTCCCCCATCTCCTCCCTGCAGACCTGGGAATCCACTAAATCCAGCTAACTATGGCTGCAGGCCCACTGCCTATTCATAAATAAGATTTTACTGGAACGCAGCCCATTCATTCATTCATGTATTGTCCACAGCTGCTTTCATACTACAGCAATGGAGCTGAGTTTTGCAACAGAGATGGTATGGCCCCCAAAGTCTGAAATATTTATTCTCTAGCCATTTAAGGAAATGTTTGCCCTGTGCTAGGCTTTGGGTGTCTTTACCTTCCTGCCTGACCCCATGGCAGGGTCTGTGGACCTTGTGCTCTCTGGGGTGTCTCACGAAGGAAAGGCCCCTTGAACAGGCCCAGTTGTTTGCTCCTTCCAATAACTTGGGAGCCAGTTGGGATGTCACAGCATCCTCCTCTTAAGTCAAGGAAATGATAAGAACAGTAAGCTGGTGAAGGCAGGGGCTGAGTCTGTGTTATCTGCTGTTGTGACCTCAGCATCTGGCAACAAATAAGTATTGATAAAGCAAGGTTCATGTCTGTGCCCAGACCTAGGGTAGTAGAGTTGGCTTGGTGGCTCTGAATGTGGCCACACTCTGACCTTTGGGAGCCTCTGGGTCTTGCTGTGGCTGGAGATGGCATCTCACAGGCTCTGTCTCTGCCCCTTCAGCTCAGAACCCTCAGACCTGGCCACGGAGAGGTCTGCCTTCACGGAGTGGGATGCTGGGAGCAGGATGGTGACACGTCTTCGTGGGCGGCCGGCCTTGTTGGTCAGCAGCACGAGCTGGACAGGTCTCAGGGCCCTCCCGGGCACTTGGGGCTGAGCCTGCATTTCTCATCCCTGCCAGGCCTGTGCCTCACATGTATTCAGGGATCTCTGGGGTCCGGATAAGAAAGGGGAGGGCATTGAACTGGGTAGGGAGGCATCTAGATACCAGCTGTGATACTCAGTTTCCTTTTCTTGTAGAGGATGAAGACTTCTCCATCTTGCTGGAAGCATTAGAAAGTAGGTGTGTGGCTGTGAGCAGGACCTGGGCTTGTTAGGGGCTGTTGAGCTGCTCACCTGGCTTTGTGTGGCATCTCTGCAGAGTGTTCCTGCCCTGAGGGCTGCTGGGTGGGCCAGCCTGAGGGTGGTAGTGGTTCTGAGTCCCCATTTGGGTCATTGACTTGACCAGGCCCTAGATCTGAAAGGCCGCCACTTGGACAGTGATCTTACCCCTCCCTCACTTGACTAGCTGATCCTGCTTATCATGTGTTTATTTTCTTAAACTCAGAGTTTGAACAGCTGATCCTGGATGGAGAAAGCCTTCCCTCTCTGGTCTGTGTGATAACAGGTACCTGGGACCCTCCCTGTTCCTGTATTTAGCTTGGGGGCAGTGGAGAGGGCAGAAGGCACTGTTTTCCTGTGTACCTTCCCCATGCGAGGCACATGGTGTTCCTTGCCTCCTTAATCCTCACAGCAGCTCTCTGAGATAGGGTTTTCTACACCCACTTGACAGAAGGGAAAACTGAGGCTCAGAGGGGCCTCATGGCCGGGCATGAAGTTGAAATTTGAATCTCTCAGCACAACTTCAGAGATACTGAGCTTTCTACTTCTGCAGTGGTTTCTAGGCATTTTTTTTTTTTTTTAAACAAAAGAGGCCACTGCCTGACATAAAATTGCCCCCAAAGTGGTCCAACGGCAAGAGCACGTCCTTCCTCCTGGCCCCTGGGCTCCCGGAGTGGCAGGAGCCCACTGCATGTGCTGTGCTGCCTGAGGTGCCTGGCGGAGCACGGGGACAGTCTGTGAGAAGCCGTATCTAGTTGGCACTCTGGTGCCTGGTCAGAGTTTATTCTGGCCACATTCACAGCCTGTTTGGTGCAGGTTGCCGTGGCCTCAGCTGTCAGGGTGAACATCCCTGGGGGTTGTTTCTGGAAGGGGCTGGATGGAGGCCTCTTGGAGCTCCGAGTGCGGGCCTCCTGCTGACACCTTTGCAGGGGCTTCCGAGGCCTGGAGCCTTGGGATGAAGCCAGAGATGGGCCCAGTAAGGTGACTCCAGTTTTCTCTGCAAGGCAAAGGGCCTCTGAAGGACTATTATAGCCGCCTCATCGGCCAGAAGCATTTCCAGCACATCCAGGTCTGTACCCCATGGCTGCAGGCTGAGGACTACCCTCTGCTTTTAGGTAAGAACACCTGGCAAGAGGCCTACAGGAGGGGACCGAGGTTTAAAAGGGAATACTTTAGGGCAGGGGCCAGATTTTTTCTGAAAAGGGCCAGATCGTAAATATTTTACCAGCTTCCGTTGCATATTCTTTGTTTTTAGAACCCTGTAAAAATTAAAAGCCATTTTTAGCTCAAGGGCCATATACACACAGGCCTCAGGCTGGGTTGGGCCCTGCTTGGCGCTGCTCTAGGGGCCACCTGGGACAGGGAGAAGCCGGTCTGCCAAGAACCTGTCAGAGGAGCTCTTGGCCAAACTCCAGGAGATGAGGCATTTCCTGGTGTTCCACTTTCTTCCTGCCTCGTGGGCCCGGGAGCTGTTTGCCAAGAGATTCTGTGAGGGTTCTATCCTCTCAGCCTCCATGCCCTCAATTCAGTCCTGCTCTTTTGTTCATGCAGAAGGGCTGGGCCTGGGCTTGGGTTGGCGCCCACCGTGCCCCAAGTGTGGGAGGGCAGTGCAGAGATGATGCGTTAAACGGTGTTGATTCTCCCAGCGAGAACGCCCTCCCCTCTGTCTCTTCCCGTCATCATTACTCCGGGGAGGGAAGAATTGGCTTGGTGCTAATAAGTCTCTAAACCCTCATCTTCTAGCAGTCCTGGGCAGGGGGCCTTTGGTAGGCAGGCGCTTCCAGCCAGTATGTAGTGATGTGAAGTTGTTTATTTG
Source organism: Pteropus alecto (assembly GCF_000325575.1). Taxonomy (NCBI): domain Eukaryota; kingdom Metazoa; phylum Chordata; class Mammalia; order Chiroptera; family Pteropodidae; genus Pteropus; species Pteropus alecto. The sequence continues at coordinate 3,087,012 of NW_006436812.1, read as the reverse complement.
GCTTTATTTTCACAGTGACAGCTGGTTTTCTGTTGGGTCTGCTCTGGGTTCTTTTTCTAATTATTGTGATAAAATATATATAACAAAGTTTGCCATTTTTACCCTTTTTCCATTTTTAAGTGCACATATGACTCAGTGGCATGAATTACATTTACGATATTGTGCAGTCATCGCCACTGTATATCCAAGACATTTTCATCAACCCAAGCAGAAACTGAACCCATTAAGGATAATTGCTATGGATTCTTTTAAAATAATTTGTGGTTAAGTAGAAAAGGGGTCTGTTAAAATAAAAATGTCAGTGATAGGCAAGTAATTTTCAGATGGGGCCAAGTGTTCAGGAGTGACAGTTGGGAAGCCCTGCTGTGTCCCTGCCCCTCGCCAGGCTGCTTGGCCAATTCCAGCCAGTTGTATGTGGAGCTGAGAGCGTTTTCCACGTTTCACTCCTCACCAGAGGTGTCGATCCACAGTCCTTAGGGGATGTGTGGTCACAGGGCCCACAGCCAGTGCTCTGACGACCTCCTCACCCCGCAGGGTCAGCAGACCTGGGTGTCTCCCTGCACAAGTCCTCCAGTGGCCTGGACCTGCCCATGAAGGTGGTGGATATGTTCGGGTGCTGCCTGCCCGCGTGCGCCGTGAACTTCCAGTGGTAGGTGTGGAAACGGAATCCTCCCGGAATTAGGGGTCAGGTTCTCAGATCAGCAGCTAAGGGAACCAGCATGGCCAGACCTGCCCTGGCACTGCCTCGGAATCAGGCAGCTTGGCCAGGTGGCCCCAGGAGTCGGAGCCCTCGGGGTCCTTTGGGCGGGCTGAGTCCCACTGCAGGAGTTGGCTTCCACTTAGAACTCATGTTATATGAAAAATATGTGTCCTAAAATGTCAACCCTAGGCCTGTGCTCAAAGGATAGAATGACGGCTGGAATTGCCTGCACAATTTACAAGGTTTTATTTCTCTTTCTGTCCCTTTTGTTTGAGCTCATTTACTTGAATTCAGACCAGTTAAATGAGTGTAGTTCTCTGTCTCCACTCTTCCTGGCAAAGATGGGCAATTGGAGAGGGCAGTGTTATGGGTTCTAGAGACAGTTGCTCTGAATGGGGAATCCAGGATGTTAGACCCTCTTGCGAGCTGAGCTCTGCACGTTGGGATCAAAACCCTTGTCACCTAGAAAAGTCACCCTTAATGTGCTAAGCCTACCTCCAGTAGAGTTGCCTTTTACCTTTTCTGCTGTGTGATTAAGAAAAAACACAGAACCCACCGAGCATGTTCTCACTAAAAAGAGCACATAGCAGAAAAAGTCCAGATCCTAGTTCACTGCCTCTCTGTCCCCGAATTGGTTTGGGTTTTTGATGTGTATCTATCCACATATTTTTTCTTTTCAGATGTCAAATCTAAGAACAGATTCACTGAAACCAGACTGACTGACTGACTGTCCCTGACCCCTGGCTTAGCCTTCGGGTGGGGGGCAGTGGCGTGGGGCTCTGGATGGGCACCACGGGGTTCTGGTCTCCAGGCCGCTCTCAGGCTTTCCTTGATTCTCTCTGCAGCTTACATGAGCTTGTGAAACATGGGGAAAACGGCCTGGTCTTCGAGGACTCGGAGGAACTGGCGGCTCAGCTGCAGGTAGCTGTGGCTGCCCCCATGCCAGGGCTTGCAGGCTTTGGAGGCTGGCACCGAGCCATGCTGCCATGCTCCTTGCTTTCTGGGTCTGGGTGTAAAGCAGTGGGAGGGAGCAGCGGTCCCAGAGGCCGGGCCTCAGTGGGCTCAGGGGAATTAGGGCATCCCCCCCTCTGCTGTCTGGGGTTACACCACACAGATGATGCACAGGTGGACTGTAGGTGCCACTTAGGGAGTGGCTGGATCTAAGGAGAGAGAGAGGAGTGAAGGGAGCTTCCTGGACCAGCCTCGCAAGATGGGCCGGAGTCTTCAAAGGGTACTTATTATAAAAAGTAATACATTATCATTTTTGACAGTTGAGACCATGGGCAGCAAACTTTCTGAAAAGGCCCAGATAGAAAAATCTGTGAATGAAGGTGTGGCCGTGTTCCAAAAAAAACTTTATTTACAAAGAAAGGTGGAGGGCTGTGTCTGGCCTACAGACTGTAGCCTGCATACACCTGACTTAGTTTAGCAAAACTGGAAAGAACACAAACACCCTTGTTCCCAGCACGTGGGCGGGACAGTGCTGGGCCGAGGCCGAGGGGTGGGTGCTCCTGGTGGAAGGAATAGCACGGCAGAGGCTGGGGGCTGCTGCAGGGCACGGTGTGTAGATGGTGAACACTGCAGCTTGGCTGCCATGTCAGGCAGGGGCGGAGTAGGAGATGGAGCATGGCTGGGGCATGAAGGCCCTTGTATGCTGGTGAGGGAGGGGGCTTGTTGGGGCTCAAAGCCATTTAGGCTGATTCAACAGGCTGAGTGTAGAAGCTGGGCCAGCCAGCACAGGGATGTCACTGGAGGCTCCTGGACATCGGTAGTGGGAGTGTGGCCGCTGAGGGAGGTCCTGGCAGCTGGTGTTTGGAGATGGGGCTGGAGTCTAAGCTGTTGGGAAGGAGGTGGGCGGAAGTGGTAATGAGGGAAGTTCTGGTCATTTTTATTCTAGATGCTTTTGTCAAAGTTTCCTGATCCTGCTGGCAAGCTGAACCAGTTCCGGAAGAACCTCCGGGAGTCTGAGCAGCTTCGTTGGGACGAGAGCTGGATGCAGACGGTTCTCCCTTTGCTTATGGACACATGACTCCCCCCACCCCCAGCATGTCTTGATGCTGGAGGTCATGTAGGAGACTGTCATAATGCTGTGAAACCCTCCCTGCTCTTTTCACCTCCCCCCAGAAGCCTGGCCCACTTCCCTCCTCTAGCCTCTTTTAGCTGCTGCCCAGTCCCTGGATACTCTTTAGAGCAGCGCCTCCCAGTGGACAGAAGCTGAAAGGACAGCAGCAGGGCCAACCTACAGAATGAAGTTATTTTAATGAAGAGTTTGTGGCCCAGGAAACTGGTTCAGCCTGGTTTCTTCTTTGGAGGCCCTGAATCACTTCTTTTTAACCCTCTTCTTTGAGTCTTTTCTTCCTCCCAATTTATTACTTTTCTGTTATTTGCCTGGGCCTCTTCAACATCTCTTTGTCCCTGCTTTTGTCTACTGGTAACTGCTTTTCCCAGCATCTGCTCTTTCGACTTCCTAGTATTTTGATCTCTGCCTTAAATACAGGCACCGCAGCCCACTGCACTGTAAGAGCAGAGATGTGTCACGCGTATTATGGGCTTAGCTTTGTGAAGGATGTTTGTCCAGGATGGAGAGAAAACATAATATGTTTTCATTTGCACAAATGAAATGCTTATCTGAGCCAAAATTTTCATTTCTGACTTACGGTGATTTGCTTAAGAACCAGAACTGTTGACAGAAAGGGGCACCCACGCACTTGAACAGTTTTTTATTTTGTTAGAACAGTCTGTGGTTCCTGACTTGGAATTTAACATCCTTCAAACATTCAAGTCCAATGAAAGTTTTATCAGCTTTCCCACATAAAAATTCCTTCTGGGACAGGGATTTGATTTTCATGGTGATCTTCAAAGACGTGTATGAACCTACAGTGTTAGTTTCAGAATCACTGTCTCTGAGTGCTCTTCATAAGGAAACAGTTTCTGGTCGTGGCGAGGCACGGCTTCCCATGGGATCCCAACGTGGCCTGGAAACAGAGCATATGTATCTCAGGATGGCGGAGTTTGGGGACAGGATGTTATCCCATCAATATGGGACAAACTTGGAGGTGGGGTGTAGGGGTACAAACCACAAATTTCCAGGCCCCATCCACACACCTAGAATCAGCCTCCAGAAGTGGGATCAGGAACGACAGCCACATTTGCCACCTCTGCCCACCCGGCCATGCCCATCCCTGGTAGGTCACAGCCTGTCTGGGTTCCCTGTTGCTCTCTGTACCTGTCCTCCACCCTGTCACTGAGTTTAGCTTGGGAAGAGCCAAGATTTGAACCTGCTGTGCGTGACTGCTCAGCCTGGACCTCCCCACAAAGGCTGGACACACATCTGAAAGGGCTCCTGCCTTTTTCATGAGTGCAGATGTCTGAAGAGCTGTTGGCGAGGATCTTTTTGTCATCACAGATTTTTGATGAATGAAAAAGCTAACAATTATAAAAATGATATGTGACAGAAGTATAGAAGTGTCTATAATTCTGCTGTCCAAGTATAACCTAACTAGTGTATATTCCAGATTTCCCCCCATATGAATAACATGAAGATGGTTATTTTTTTAAATAAAAATGTGCTTATACTATCTATATATGCTGTTTGGCACTTTCTTCACAGAATATACCGTAGATATTTTTCCCATAAGTATCTGAAGGACTTCACTCTTATGAGGCTGCATAGCACTCCAATGAGACCCGGCACATGCGGGTGGGCTATGGGGTTGTCTGTGAGTAGAGGCTGCTGCAGGTGGGGCTTTGCTTGGGAAGGCACGGTGGGTGGGGGGCAGTTTGGGGCAAACATGGGGTCCTGTACAGCTGCCAGGCTTCGCATTGGAAGCCTTGGTCGGGCCTGGCATGTGATGGGGATTGCAGGGTGGTGGTTGTGCAGTGGGGGTTGGGTGGACAGTATGAGCCAGCTGCCTGGCTCCTGTCCTTAGCTTGGGTAGCCACTTAGCCTCCCTGCACCCTAGTATTTTCATGGGTGAGATGGAGGATGACAGCCCACCTCTCCCAGCTGCTAGAGGTTCTAAAGACAGTGCCTGGCCTGCAGCAGTGCCAATTCAGGGCTGTGAATGGCAGACCCCTCCCTATTCTAAAGTTACCCCTTGTTCTTCCATTTACTGGGTACGTAATCCAGTTAATAGTGGCTACCGTTTTCCCAAGTGCTCCCTGCGTGCCAAGTCCTGTCCACCTCCCAAGTGTACAGTTTCCACTGTACAGATGACCAGGAAGCAGTGACAGCTCAGCTCCACCTGGATGGGTGGTAGGATCTGCCTCCAAAGCTTGTGCCCAACTGCCGTGTGGCCAGAATCTCTCATCTACCCTGACACCACTGGCATCTACCGTCCCTTCCACTTTACAGACAAGGAAACTAAGGTCCCAAGGCTCTCGAAACCTGCTACAAACGGATGGTAGGGCCGCTGGTTTCATACTGTGAGCTGCCCCAGAACCCACTCCCTAGTCCCTGCCTTCTCTCTGCCCTCCAGGGTGGGGGTTGTCAGCCCCACAGTGTCATGTGGTCTGGGGCTTCCTGGTTTGTCTTCAGGGCCTCATTCCCTTACTTCCCTGATTTCTGCCTCACTGCAGTCCCATGTGGCCCTGAAGGTCTGGGAAGCCTCTCAGAGACAGCAGCCCATTCCGGGGCCCCGGGCTCACCCAGCTCGGTGGTGAACATCTGGCACGTCTCCGGGTTGCGGATGGTGAAGGCAACATAGGCGTCAGGAGCCCGCTGGTCCTTCTGGCAAGCAGAGAGCCTCTGCAGGAGCCCGACCAGGGAGAGGATAGTTTCTGGGCAATACAGCACATCTGTGATGAGAAACCCCAGTTTACTGACAGGGACTCCCTCTAGGATTTAGGACTCCGGAATGGAGGGCGCAGGGTTGTGCCGACCTTGGCAGCAGGGTGAGGGCCTGGAAAGCAGCACTTCTACTAGATGGAAAGAAAATTACGCAGGTAAAAAAAACCCTTAGGAGAGGAAAAAAAAAGCGGCTGAAAGACACTGAAATAACTGGAAAATATCACTGCTGTTCCTTTAAAAAAAATCAATTCTTTGCCTATGGCCTGTTTAGAAGACACTTAAAGCAAACTTTGACTCTGCTTCAGACTTCCTGTTCCCAGCAGCCTGCTGCTCTTTTCTCTGTGGTGTGGCCACCACCTGGGGGCATGCTGCTCAGGCTCTGCATTTCAGCCACTGTGGGCCCATGGACGTCAGGGCTGTGGCCCAGGGTCAGAGGCATAGCACTATTACCAGACAGCGGACAGGGTAAGCTTGGCAGAGGACAAGGGGCCTGTTGGTGGTTGAGGCAAATGCCCCTTCTCTCAAGGACCCTGTCCGTGCACTAGTATGTGATGGGCTTATCTGCCAGAGGCTTGTCTCTGAAACATACCAGGGCATGCACCTAAGACAGAGACATGCAGGAGCCCTTCTCCTCAGGGACATGTAGACACATGGTGATGACACAGAGTGGAGGCAAGCCAATGGTGACAGAGGTGGGGGCACATAGAGATTGTTTCCTGATTCCAACACCACTATGGTTGGACCCTAAGCCCGTGGGTGCCCATGACACACAGAGGATCAGACACGGTATTGGGAAAATCATGCTATTCCTTGCAGCCCTGAAAAGACAAGGCTGCCATGGCCATTTCTGCCCCCGCCCACAGTGTGAAGATGGGCTGCTCTAGCTATTCATAGCCCCTAGCCATTCATTTCGGTTCTAGACGACAACTGAGCGGCCCGCCTCAGGCTGCTGGAGAGAGACATAAAAGTCTATCTACTGCCTGTGGCCTGGTTAACAGGTCAGGCTGGCTTGGCACCCTGGGGCCTGTTCTGTTCATCCCAGGCCTTGCTGGGAGGAGCCAGTTCACTTATCTGATGGAGCCATTACAACGGGAGTGTGCATATGGCCATTTTCTCTAACAGAAGGACTATGGCTTTAGGGCACTCACTTTTTGATGTTGCCCTGGAGGCCCAGAATGACCCTTCCAGAAGTCTCATCATTACCTGCCTCTGCCCCCAACGGTGTCCACTGTCCCCATCCCTGAGCTGAGAGCTGAGTAGAGCCACTCTCAGTGAAGCCGCTCACTCCACTGGCCCGGGCTAGGTGGTACCTGCTGCGATGACAATGTCTGGCTGGAAGGCAGCGAGCTCAGGGGCTGTCACAGTGTCCCAGTCCAGCAGGGCCACTGTCACCCTGGGGTTCTCTGAATTGTGGGTATCGTGTCCTTGGTGCTGCACAGGGGTGGTGGCGTCTGGCTCCAATGAGAGGCTGTTGAGAAGGATGTTCCCTTGGAGCTGCTTGAGGACACGGCTGTGACAGTCACTGAAGACGTATGCTCTGGGACGGCACATCTTGCAAATGGCCAGGCCTGTGAAGCCAGCTCCACTGCCGAGTTCTAAGACAGTCCTGGGTGGGAGAAGGGGATGTGTGTCCGTAACTCTGCCAGGGCAAACCCGCCTTGGTGCCCTTTCCTGTGCCCCAAGGTCACCTGTGAGTGAAGACTGCTGGGTTCTCTATGGCCCATTCTGCGAGGTACAGTGCAGCATTCCATGTGACCAGGCCGGTGGTGCCGTGGGAAACAATGGCTGTGCTTTCAGAGAGCGTGACCGAGTCTCCAGAAGGCTGGAGGTGACAGGGAGAGAGAATTAATCCAGCCACCAGAAGGCAAGGAGCTGGCATTAAAAAGAAAAAAAAATACAAGTGGATGGTTAAACAAACTGATAAGTCCATGTCACAGAATACCACACAGCAATGAAAAAGAACAAACTACTAACACGCACACCAGCCTGGATGGACTGCAAGGGCATTACGCTGAGTGAAAAAAGCCAATCTCAGAAGGTCACCTACTGTGTGATTCCATTTATCTAACATTCTCAAAATGACAGAACTGTGGACACAGAACAGACCAGTGGTTGCTGGGGGTCAGGCTGGTGGGGAGGGGGATGGGTATGAATATAAAGGGGTGGCTTGAGGGAGGTATTTGTAGTGATGGAACGGCTCTGTAACTTGACTGTGGTGGTGCCTGTGCGGATATCCATGTGTGATAAGTGATGAAGAATTACGCACCGGGCAATACAGCACATCTGTGATGAACAACCCCGGGTTACTGACAGGGACTCCCTCTAGGATTTAGGACTCCGGAATGGAGGGCGCAGGGTTGTGCCAATGCTGGTGTCCTGGCTGTGAAGCTGCATGAGTGCCAGGTGTCCCCACTGGGGGAAACTGGAGAAAGGGTACATGGGACCTCTCTGTACTATTTTTGCAGCTTTCTGTGAATCTATAATCATTAACGAAAAAAAGTCACAATTCTGTTATCATGAGCTATACGTGAAAAATCTTACTGTGGAGAATCTTTATGAATTCAGTATTTGGAGCTAGGGAATTCTGTGGCCTTTGGAGTTTCCTGTCACTCCCAATGCAGGTGGAGGCATGTGCTCCAAGGAACATGCAGTCTTGAAACATGTTCTTCAACCTGGGCCGCTGAGAATGGCACCCACAACATGCAATCACCTAGGGGGGTTTCCTGGCTGTCTCTGAGTTCCTGAAACTCCTGTAGGGGGTTCAGGTTTCTGGAGTTTGTGAGCATTCATTTGTTCATTCATTCATCTATACGTTTTTTCCTGGGCATCTACTACGGGTGCTAGGGATTTACCTGTGACCAGATAACTTATTCCTGTTCTTATGGAACTTACATGCTAGCAGGTAATACAAACCATAATAAATAAACAAATTATTTCACACAGTTATTCAGTGCCACGGATAAAAAGGACATGATAGTGGAAGACTGGGGCCGGGGGGAGGGCGCAGATCTGTTTCAGATAAATTGGTCAGGGAAAGCCTCTTTGAGGAAGTGACATGTGACCTGAGACCTGGGTGAAAAGGAGAAGTGAGGCATGTGAGGTTCTGGGGGCAGAGAATTCCAGCAGAGCTGGTGCAAAAGTCAGCACTGTGGTTGGTAAGTTCAGGGAAGATGATGATCAGGGAGCTGGAACATTGGTGGGTGGGAGGAACCAGACTGTGGAGGAAGGCAGGGGCAGGGCATGTGGGGCAACGAGGGCCACTTAAGGAATTAGGACTTGAGTCTGAGTACACAGGGAAGCCACTGGTGGGTTCCGAGCAAGTGAGGGACATGATCCGATCTGCCTCTTAAATCTGGAGGGTCCTTCTGAGGGATTTGGGGAAGATGGGTGCAGTGCAGTTTTGAGTCTTCCTGAATCCCCGCACAAGAACAGACAGAGAGTGAGACATGGACATTCACAACAAAACTGGAGAGAGAAGAGGGAAGCTATGTGGCACGTGACACACGGAGGACAGAAGAATCCAGAGCCAATAGGCATTCACTGGAAATGTAGGGGCCAGCCAAGAACAGCAGCAATACCTAGTTGGGAACTTGCCTACCCCAGTCTTGGCACATATGGGGGACCCCGGGTGAGGGCTGCATGGCAACTAGAAATACTCAGAAATGTGTGATGACAACAGAAAACATCATTTCAGAAATAAAGACCACTCGAAGGAACATGAAAATGAAAACAAAACAAAAAGTAAACTCGAGAGAAGCAGGAGGTGAAAAAGAGTGATTTTTTTAAAAATCAGAAAGAAATTAAGGAAGAGATAGCTATGGGCTGAACTCTGTCCACCCAGGGCCCCCATTCATACACTGAAGTTCTAATCTCTAGCACTTCTGAATGTGACCTTATTTGGAGATGGGGTCTTTGCAAAGAGAATCAAGTTAAAATGAGGGCATTACAGTGGGCCCTAATCCAGTAGGACCATGTCCTTTTAAGAGGATGACATTAGGACACAGAGACATGACAGAGGGAAGGTGATGTGAAAAGACTCAGGGAGAGAGGCCTGGAACAGGTCCTTCCTGCACAGCCCTCAGAAGGAACCAACCCTAATAAACACTCTGGTTTGGGATTTACAGCTTCCAGAGCTGTGATATAATAATTTTCTTTTGTTTAAGCCACTCATTTTTAGGTACTTTGTTATGGAAAAAGGAATCAAAGAATAAATAGTAAAAATTATATAATTCAGGAAGGATTCCTGAAAAAAAAGATTTGAAATAAATATTGAAGGAGTACACACTGTACCTGAGATCACTAGCCCAGAACAATCAACTTCAAGACATTTGCTAGTAAAATTACTGGACTTGTAAGAAAAAAATCTTTTGGCCATCTAAAAGGATATGTGGCATAAATGGGGAAGGAAATTAGATTATCATCAGGCTTTTCCACAGCAATGCTTTATGCCGAAGAAAATGGAGAAACATATTTAAGAGACTCAAGGAAAGAAAAATAGCATACTTTGAGCTTCATTAAGGACACAATTTGTAATGAAATGTACCTTTTCCAGGGATGGTAAGAAACCAGTTCACTAAGTTGAAAAGGAAAGATCAAGCCTGCATCTTCTTTTTCCTCTATGAGTTGTACCAGTGGGTAACTAAACAGTGGATGAAGGGCAACACCTCCTTATAAAATTTCTCCAGTTAATGAATGGAAACAAAATAATGGAATCGAAAAATCACCCTTTTAAATCAATGAGTTAATGAGTCCTAGCTCTGGGCATCCATAACCACTATCATTAAAAGCAGCAGTCCCCAACCTTTTTGGCACCAAAAAGGGACTGGTGCTCCTATGAGAGCCCAATGCCTGATGATCTGAGGTGGAGCTGAGGCGGTGATGCTAGTGCTGGGGAGCGGCTGCAAATACAGATGAAGCTTTACTAGTCTGCCCACTGCTCACCTCCTGCTGTGTGCCCCGGTTCCTAATAGACCATGGACCAGCACTGGTGTGCGGCCGGGGGATGGGGACCCAATTAAGAGGGTGAACAATAGATGTGATGTGCCTCCTAGAACGCCATATTGTGTTGTCACCAAAGGGATCAAACAGATATGAATCTGAGTGGGCTTCTGAATCCAGACATCAATTTTTGGGAAACAGGATGGAGGAACAACTTGAACAGCACCATGTGTGTTCAACCAAAAGCCAGCCTGAGGAAATCTGTCCAGGCCAAACCACTAGGGCTGTTCAAGAGAGGCACTGCTGGGAAAAGAAAGAGCTGGCGGGTAGGGTACCTGCGGACGAAGGAAGACTTCAAGCCAGATCACTTAATGGACAAGACAAAACACGGGTGTCCAGAGGTGGACAGGGCAATGATAAAACCTGAGTGGTCATACCGAAAGGAAGGTGGTGGTTATTTTTGTAGGAAGGGAGGGCTGGGATGGGTCAGATGGGGCCTAGTTGACTGGCTGCCAAAGTTCAGTCCCTCGACTGGAGTGGCGGCTACCATGGTGGCCACTTGTAACGATTCAATAAGCTGTATATTTTTTTTGTGTGGTTTCCTGTATCTATGTTCTATTTTATAGCAAAAGACTAAAGACAAACAAACATCCAAGATCTCTCTGGCTATTGGATACAGAATTGGTTTTTGTGGGGTAAGAAGCCAGAAGACCAGTCAGAAGGCTGAGACATTGGTTTAAGGTGGTTAGGACGGTGGAGGGTAGAGTAGGGGCGATTGCTGTCTTATAACACCCATCCATGCTGCGCAATTACTGTGATCTCCTAATTTAACCCCCAGCCACCTCGTAAGATAGGTACTGTTCTGTGTTGAAGTGCTAAGTTTACAGATGAGGAAACTGAGGCTCAAGGAGGTTAGCTGATCTCACTCAAGACCACAGAACTGATGAGTCAGGATTTGAACTCACAGAGGCTGACTGTAGCCTGTGTTTTAATGCTGTGCAGAGGTGGCCGTTTGGCCTGTGTGGGGAGGAGGGTGCACATCTCCTACCAGTAGATAGCTCCGATGGCACTGGGTGGGCTCCTCAGCTGTCAGAACCTCCGCCAATGCCTCGTACAGCTCGTCCAAAGGCTCCGCGTGGATAGCTTCATGCTGGGGGGTGGGTGGAGCAAAAGCTTCAGCAAGAGCATTAAACTGACCCACATGAATCAAACAAAGGCCCTGTCTACTTGCTTTCACTCTGACTTCTAAAAATGGCTGGAAAATTTTCACGAAATTTGGAGGGGTGGTTTGGGATGGGCTGACTTAATATATGCCACCTGAAATAGAAACAATTCACTCAGTGGGGGCCCTAGGATATCTCAGAGACGTTTAGTGGAGAGCAGCAGCAATGGGATTATGTGAGAGCTGCCATGTGACAGGGACAGAGAGCTCTGCCCTTGTATCATGGTGTCCTGGGCTAAGAAAACAAATGGTGCTTTTAGGTGGGCCCAGGAAAAAGCCACAAAGACAGGCACTCCACAACATGGGGTGTGGCTTCATCAGTGGGCATCCTCCTGTTGTGTGCCTCACGGGGGTGGGGTGGGCAGCATCATGTGGCCGCGTTTCTGCTGGTAGTGCCAGGGAGACATGCTGGTGACTGCTAGATGCGCCGTGTTGGTGAGAACTGGGGAGGGCGGTAACAGAGAATCCCGGAAGGTTCTGTGTGCTAAGCCTGGGCGAGGGGTGGCTCTTATGCTCAGAGGCTGACCGCATTGTGTCTGCCACTGACCATTGAAGTATCTATCGCCTCTCTGAATTCCAGTCTAATGTGAAATCCAGCAAATTTGGGCTCATTCTTAAAATCTGTCCTGTATCAGTCAGGAAAAGAGCTACTCCAGGTCATTCACTGGGGAGAAGACAGTAGGAGAACCAGTTATAAAGGCACTGCATGACCTAAACCTCCAATGGGGACAGTGCGGCAATCCATAGATTGGCAACAGCAGGAAACTGTGCTGTGGCTGGCAGGACAGAGAGAAGGTAAGGTTTCCAGAGCTCAGGGCTCTCTGGGAGGAATGAGAACCCGTACAGGAGATGCGGCCGCTGCCAGACCCCTGGAAGCAGAGGAGAAATACCCCGGCCTCTCCTTCCCTCCTTCCCTCCACTGCCTCTCACTGGCTGAACCAGCAGGGAGCCAGTTGCCTGGCGAGCCCCCTGCCATATGGGGGTTTGCAGAGCAGGGAAAGGGCATGGGATAGATTTGAGCTCCTACAGGCAAGCAGGGGCAGAGGGCCCACTGCTGGAGAGCAGCCTAGTCCTAGATGCTGTCTGGATCCTGGATGGAGAGTGCCCACTACTGACCTTTCTGATGAGCTCCGAGAGAAAGCACCGGGCATACTTCACCGATGGTGGATGCTTCACACACAGAGGATGTTTCACGGTCTGTGACAAAGGACACAGGGGTTGCTGAAGAGACTGGGCCTTAAGTCTTCCATGAGCTTTAAGTGAATACAGGATAAACCCCTGTAACTCATTCCTTCAGCAAAGACATGAAAAGACACAGGGTTCTGGTTCTAGGTGACTGTCGTGCATCTGAAAGAGTCAGTCTTAAAAATAAGCCCTTTCCTAAAGAACATTCACTACAGTAGTACAGGCTGTGGCAGGGTTTCTAACACCCATTCTGGGCAGGAACAGGAGGCATATGGACCCAAGCTAACACCCTGCTATAGATTGAATGAATGTCTATGTCCCTTCCAAATTCATATGTTAAATCCAACCCCTATGTGATGGTATTGGAGGTGGGGCCTTTGGGAGGTGATTAGGTCATGAGGGTGGAGCCCCCATGTATGGGATTAGCTCCCTTATAAGAGAGACCTTATAGAGCTCCTTTGCCCGATCCACCATATGAGGACACAGTGAGAAGATGGCCCTCTATGAACCAGGAAGTGAACCCTCACCAGACACTGAATCAGCTGGCACCTTGATCCTGGACTTCCCAGCCTCCAGAACTGTGAGAAATAAGTTCCTGTTGTTTATAAGCCACTCAGTCTATAGTATTCTGTTACAGCAGCTGGAATGGACTAAGACACACCACTTTCCTGGGAAGCCAGCATGAACTAGAGGTTGCAGTGAGGACAAGTGTGGGGTTTTCTGGCTCCATGGAAGAGGAAGGAGTCCAAATGGTGGGAACAAGGCAGATTTGGCACCTGTCATCCTGGACTCACATCCCAGGCTAAGGAGATGGGTGAGAGCCAGACCGAGATGAATGCTGTGATGGCCAGGACAGAAGAAGACGAGGGCTCTGCCTGGAACATGGTGGGGGAGGAAAGGGACTCTCAGGGGCAATACTTCAGTGGAAATCTACAGAAGCAGAAAGCAGGGGAGCATGATCCAGGCAGAGGGGACGGCTTGTTTAGGCTCCAAGGTGGCCACAGCCTGGCATTTGGGGAAGGAAGGCAGGGAGACAGAATACATGAGAGCAGGGGCTGTGTCATGGGGCTTTTGGCTGGAGAGACTCGATTTTACCCAAGGTAACAAAATACCCACACGACCCCAGACAGAGTGGTGGTTGCACATATACTCTCACCCATATGCACCTTAGAATAAAAAACCCACCCCTCAAAAGCAGGGGCCCATCTATATCTAGAAAAGAGACACGAGTGGGTGAGATTTGCCTTATTTTTCCCTTAGAATAAAAAACCCACCCCTCAAAAGCAGGGGCCCATCTATATCTAGAAAAGAGACACGAGTGGGTGAGATTTGCCTTATTTTTCCCTTAGAATAAAAAACCCACCCCTCAAAAGCAGGGGCCCATCTATATCTAGAAAAGAGACACGAGTGGGTGAGATTTGCCTTATTTTTCCCTTAAATGTAAAGAAGAAAGCCTCTGAACAGCTAGTAAATGCTAGATGTTCCCACAGCTGTCAACTCTGTTTTCTCTGTGGACAGTTTAAAAAATATCCCCAATTCCCTCCTCTCAAGCAGTTCTTTGTATATTCTGATATCTTCATCTAAGAAAATAAAAGAGCCAGAGCTCTCTCAGGTGCTACCCCTCAAATGCAGAGTCTTTTTTTTTTTTAAAGGATACAACTGCACCCACTGTGCTTGTCATGTCCTCAAGGGCAGGTAGGGAGGCTGGTGATGTGCCCCAGTGATTCTGTGATTCTTACCTTCTGCAAAATATCCAGCAGCAGCTCAGAACCCGAGTCTCTTAATTTCTCTTCTAGGCTCTATTCAGAGACAGAGGGGAAGAGAGAAAAATCTCAAGGGCATTTTCATAGGAACATTAAACATGCAATAGGACATGTTGGCAAAGCATTAAGTGATCTCTCCCCAGGGACCTGGGCCAATTGGAAGCGTTGGAAGCAGAAGCCACGAGCGGCTAAAAGCCTGACCTTGACAAGTCCCAGGTTACACCTGGATGAGTTGGAGAAAGATGTGAGGAGACAGACTCTTGGCTTGCATTAGCCCTGCTGCTTAGCCTCACCTGGGTCACAGATCAGCTCTGTAGCTGAACTGGTCAGCCAGAAATTAGTTAGCCACATCAGGACCTGATGGGTTTGCCTTGGACTTGACATCTGAGTTAAAATGGACATATAGAATGTGCAGCTCCCAGGTCCGCTATATTGTTCTCCTAAAGGGGACTCCAGCTTGGCATTGAGCTCAGGCTCCAGACACAGGTAGATTGCTGTGCTGTGACATGGGGCAAATAACTCCATTTCTCCAGAGCAACCTGTCATGCCTTAAAAGGACTACTGGCCTGGCCTTAGCCTCTCTATCCTCATCTGCCACCTCCCCCGTCTCATCTCTGCTTATTCCACTCCAGCCACACTGGCTTCCTTGCAGCAGCTTGATCTCAGTGGCAGAGCCTTTCTCCAAAGACGTCCCATGGCTGGCTGCTTTATTATTCAGGTTCTGGCTCAAATGTCCCCTCTTTCAGGAGGCCTTCCCTGACTTTATAGCCACTGTCATCCCTGGTGTTTTCTCGCTTATTTATATACTTGTTTATTCTCTGGCTTTCCCATCTGAGCAGGGCCTCAACTGTATACTGCTGATCCTGATGCCTTGCTCATGGAAAGCATTCAGCAAATATCTGGTGATGGAATAAAAATACTAGCTAATACTTACATTCACTTACTGTGAGACAGGCACTGCCTCAGGTGCTTCATATTCATGTACTCCTAACAACAGCTCTATGAGGTAAGCATCATTATATCCCGTTTTACTACCAAGAAAACTAAGGCACAGAGAGGTGCAGCCACTTGCCCAAGGTCACACATCTTGTATAAGATTGGGCCAGGATTCCAAGCAAGCAGGCTGTCCCCCAGGTCTGGGCTCGCCACTGCTGCACTCTTACTTCTTTTCTAGTCAAACAACCTTTGTGGTCAAACACAATGAAGTTATAGTACCCACCACATGGGTGTTGTGGTTCAGCCTAAGTACACATTAACATGAGCCTGGTCCAGAGTAAGCACTCATTTCATGTGAACAATTCTAGTCAGTATTGAATTGGGACCGATCGAGGCTGTTGAGAAGGTTTAAATTTGGGGTTAAAAATGTACATATTCCTTTCTGACCAGAAATGAGCTCTTAGAATGCTAAATGGTTTACGTTAATGAAATACAAATGACTAACCACCACCCCTTAAGATGGGGCAGACTGGAGGAGGAATACATACCCAATATGAGTCATTCCAGTGACCTTACTGCACACGAATTATAAAGGAGGCAGTGTCATTAGGGCTCCTGCCTTGGCAGAAGGAAGCTACTGCCACTCTTTGCGATAATGGCAGGTTCCCAGGGCAGGGGAGGTGAGATCTTTCATCCCTTTTCTGGTCAGCTTTGTACCTCCCTATCTCTTCTATCAGAGGTTTAAGAGCCTCAAGCTGACTCTGAGACAATTTTGTCCAAAGCTGATGACACAGATGAGAAAACCCAGGTGTGTGCGTGTGTGACCTGGTCACTGCGCTCATTGCAACGTGGTCTTCTGCTGTCCTGAGGACGTTGACTGTTTACATAGGCAATGGCAGCTGTTACTCAATGGCCAGGATAATGAACGACTAAAAAACAAAGTCATAAAATTATCGTGAACTGTCCTAAAAACTAGAGTGAAAAGAGATTTGGGAGGAAACCCTGCATTCCTTCAATTCGCAGGACTCAAGGCAGTTCAGGGAGGTAAGGGGCCAGAAGAGGGAGCTGATGGCGGGGTGCAGGGTGGGCCTCCCAAGGACGCGCAGGTACATCTCCTGCTCCCCACTGCCAGTCCTCGCGGTCCTTGGCGCACCCGGCGGACGAGGACCTCAGGTCCTGCCGCGGCACCAAGGGAGTTGAGGCCGTCGCGTGGCGGAGGGGGCGGATTTGGTAGCCAAGGCCTCGACCGTCCCCAGCCGCCCCAGCCCGACCTTCGCGCGCCCCACCACACACCTGCCAGGGAAAGGAACGCAGCCCGCGCGTCGCCAGGAAGCGGCGCTCGAAACTCCGCAGCAGGCGCGCTGAATCCACGTTCTCCTCGCGCGCCATGGCTGGGCGGGGCCGCGGCGTTGCCCGGGATACGAGACGGAAGCGGGGCGGTTCCCAGAGGAGGCGGGGCTTGAGGCCGGTCAGGGGGCGGGGCCAGAGGCGTGTCCGAGGGGGTGCGTGGGATAGGGGGCGGGGCCACGGCATCGGCGGGGCGGAGTCTGGGTTTGGCGCCAGAATTGGGCTGCGTTGAGTAGCGAGCCCTCCTTGGGAGCGTCCCGTGAGGCTAAGGGCCAGGTAACGGTTCTCGCTGTTCCTTCACCTTTATGAGGGTCTTTTTGTCAGGGACTGCCTCTGCGGCCTTATCTTAGCCCTCTGCGCGTCAGCGCCACCCCTCTGGGACTGGGCAGGTGGGATCCTGACCGCCCTCATGGCCAGAGCTGTTGTCGGAGTGCCTCCTCAGGCCCAGTGACCGTGGACTCAGGCCATGGTCGCCCTTTCTCTCTTTGGAACGAGGCATTCGGGTCAAGGTGTGGGTTCCCAAACTGGACGGTACACTGAGAGTCAGGAGAAACCGTAGAGAAGCAGGCCACTCCACATGGGTAGGTGGCAGGATTAACGAGGGAACTTTGGAGGCTTGTCTTGGGCGCCTCAAGACGAGTGGATCTGTTCACTACCCGCCAGAATCTTAAAAGTGTCTGCAGAGGCCTTAACTAGGTTCAGCCATGTACCCAGTCCAGGTGGTTTCAACACCACAATGCTCTTAAGGCTGCTTCTAGAAACGTCTCTCGCTGTGGGAATGGGGGCAGGGGCGGGAATGGGGAGGAGCCCCCAGTTGCCCGGGATCAGCTTGCTGGTCAACTGGTGGTCACATCCTTTTGATGACCTCTAACAGAAGGCAAGAGCTCTGGCTCCTGCAGCCTTTGGGTCTATCCCTAATCTATGGGGACTTTTATTCACCAAATACTTAGTAAGCACCTGCTGTGTGTTTAACACTGTCAGGCATTAGGGATGGAACAGTGAGAAAAACCAAGAGTGGTCTCTGCCCTCCAGGAGATCAGGGTCTCCTGGGGGAAGGAGACATTGAACTAATTATCACACAGATAAATGGAGAAGGATGATGACATTGTATGCCCTGCAGGAGAGCACATGGAGCTATATGAGTGGGAGTTCTCACTTTGCAGGCATAAGGAAAAAAGTATCTGAAATAAGAGTAAGAGGGCTCCTGGGGTTTGTGGGGTGGTACAGGCATGGAGATGGGGAGGAAAAGAAAAAATAATTATTTCTTGTCGACATTATTATGTCTTGAGTGAAAGGCAGGGCAGACAGTCCACAACCTACCAGGGCTGTCTCTGGAGTTTGAACTGTATTCAAAGTCTAACATGGTTACCTTCACAAATCTCTCATAAAACTACATTTAGAAGCGTCTTGAGAGCTAATTTGTTAAATATACTTGCAGAAGGTAGATGAGAGGACAGATTAAATCTTATTACCCCTTTTCGATGAGAAACACTGGAGCCCTGCTCAGCTATGAGAACAAGAGAGGAAAATTAATTCTTGTTGAATGCATTTATTCTCTCATATCTGTTGTGCTTCTTCCCCAACCAAGTGAGTGCAGGATCTGACACAAAAATTGTCCATTTTGTATTCCCTCGACACTGTTGATTTAAATAAAGAAGGTGCTCTGTGGTTACTGCTGTGTTTTTACATAGAGTCGATGGTTTCTGGGTCTGAGATATTGCATACATCCTTAGTCACAGAGTCCTGAGATAGAGTCACCTGTGATAGGACAATGAGTCTTAACTCTAGTCTGTGTCTTGGTCCTAAAGGAATGATGCTTCAGAGCTGGATCCAGCACATTAGTTCACTTTTGCTGTTTTGATCAACTCTCTGCCTGCAGGAGACAGTGAAATCCAATGGGGATGGGTCAGTTAAACACTTAGATACAAGGTTTATTCTATGAACACATAATAGCGATTAATTACATTTCCTCCAAGGAGCAAAAGGGCATGTACGGTCAATGCCGAAGTAATACTGTATGATATTATACTAAGATATTAATAAACCAGCCTTTCCTGATGACTTAGGTGGGCAGCAGGTTGGGGAAGGACTCTGAGTGGGCCACAGCATTGATCTGTACACAGGAGAAAACTTTATCTTCATGTATGGGCTCTCAGGAGGGACAATGGTTATAAGGTCATACATCTTAGATATGAATCTGAAGGGGTTTTTAATGTCCCATGGACCTCACAGTAGTGGTGTGTTCAGGTGGAAATGAAGAGTAAGACTGCTGTTTAACATACTGAGTAAAAATTCTGGGTGTATTGTTATGGAGCGAAGCATTAGGACATGTTCCAGTGGTTCAGTGGTAAGAGGTGATATGTATGTGCACATGCTATATTAAAGGGCCAACTTCTGGATTTGAGGCTAATAATAACAATAATAATAACCTAATGTATTTTAACTGTATAGAATGGTTGCTTTTTAGAAATTACGCCATGGGCATGGCAATTTAGTCAGTATATTAAAATTTTTCCTGTATCTTTCCTATGGCTAATGGTTTCTGTAAGAAAAGACCAATGATTTCTCTCTAAAATGTTGCTTCAGGGTGCAGAGGCCTTTATAAGTCATGTTTTCAACTTACAGGAAAATTTTATAGTTCAAATATAGATTACATTAAATGTGGGCTTGGTAATGGAGTTAAAGTTAAATAAAGTTCCAACTTTCCTTAGTTTATAGTGTTCAGGAGGTCCCCGTGCTATTTTAAAGTAGAAGAATGGTCAGGATTGGGTGTAATAAGGAACACAGGAGTCCTTATGATAAACTATTGCGATGTAGAGAGGGGTGCATCAGGCTCATATAATGCTTCGGTTGGTGGCAGAACCAATATTATGGGTTGGATTATGTCCCTCAAAAATATATGTTGAAAACCCTAATCTTTGGTACCTAGGAATGTGACCTTACTTAAAAATAGGGTCTTTGCAGATATAATTAAGATGAGGTCATACTGGATTACAGAGGCCCCTAAATTCCATGACTGGTATCCTTAGATGACCACGTGAAAGCAGAGACACAGGGAGAAGACGGCTGTGTGACAGTGGAAGCAGAGGTTGGAGAAAGAACTCCAAGGATTGCTGGTAACCTCCAGAAGCTAGAAGAGGCAAGGAAGGATCCTCCCCTACAGGTTTCAGAGAGACCATGGCCCTACTGACTTCTTGATTTTGGACTTCCAGACTCCAGTCTGTGAGACAATACATTTCCGTTGTTTTTAAGCCACCTAGTTTGTGGTACTTTGTTATGGCAGCCTTAGAAAACTAATACAACCAGAGCATAATTTTGGGGGTCCAGCGCAAAATGAAAATGCAGGGGCCTTGTTAAAAAATCAAGAATTTCGAGACCATGACAGACGATTATTAAACCAAGCTGGGGGCTCTTCTGAGCTCTGGGCCCTGTGTTTGCAACTTTCCAGTTTGCAAGCCTGTGAAGCTGGCTCTGGTTCCTGGGATCTTAAAGTGCTAGATCCCACTTTGGCATGCAGAAAGTTGTTGAAATGAATTATTACAATGTGCACCGATTAACCATAGGAAACCCAAAGCCACTCACTTCTTTTTTTCGATGAATGGCTGTGTATGTCACACTAGCGACAAACAGAATGGCAAGAACTCCTATGACAATCCCGAGACCTATCACTGTTTTTAGGAGAGCAGATGACCTCTGCATTTCTGCTTCTGTTTAAAAAAATTGTCCGATTATTAAGAGCCTGTTCCAGCTGCTCTGGGTCCCTGGCAAGTTTCCCATGCAGGCGCTAGTGAATATTAATTATGGAAATGAAATGTACATTTAACCCAAGAAAGTGCTCACTGTAGTGAAATCTCGAAGGGCAAGTCGTTGAAAGCCGATTTACTAAACGACCTATTTGCCAAATGACCCATCTGCCAAATGACCAATTTGCTAAAAGCCAATTCCCTGAAAATCAGTTAGTAGGATGTCCAGCTTATCAATCAGTAACTGACAGTCAAACACACCTTACCCCAGGCTCCTGACGTGCTCTGGGACAGGAGTAGGGCCCATTAGTTGTAAAACTTTAAAACTTAAAAAAATATAATCTGGTGAATTGATCATTCTTAGTTTTCTGCAAAATGGCCTGCTTCTTCTAAGTTTACAGGAAGATTGTGAGCAGTGGCTTGGAAGAAGGGAAAAGAGTGCAGGAAGCTTCTTTGTACTTAGTTTTAATTGAGTGTGGTTGCTCTAGCATGTGATGAGATCATTGGGCATTATCTATGTCTCTCCTGGCAGAAGAAAAGCTGGCCAGTGTTCGCAAACAATGGAATTCCCAGAGATGATCTCTTTCTTCCTTTATATTGCCCAGATTTAAGATTTTGAAATCTTAATAATTAGCAACCTCATTTATGGGAACCCCTGCCCCTTTTTTTTCTGCAATGAGTGGAATGGTAAGGCTTTGTTATTCCCCTATGAGCAGCTTTTTTTCCTAGGCACCAGCATGCACAGAGTTGATGAAGGAAGGCTGATTTTCCTTATCTACAAGGGACATCTGGGGGCAGACTGCACAAGACTTCTGAGGATCAGAAGGATTATTGTCTGACTTCCTTTATGGAGAGCCTTCCCTTTGCCCCTGAGGCACTATATAAAATGTCACCAGCACTTCTAGGGTTTCCCTACTTCCTGCTGTCTTTAGAGCTGCTGATATCTTGTGCTGGGGGCACTGAAGTTGCTGGGGGCACTGAAGTTGCTGGGAAACAAGATTATTCTGCTTGATTCCACCTCTCCCACCGGGAGACTCCATTATGAATCTTCTGTATCTCATGACAGAACAGAACACACCACCAATTTCCTGGTGGTTGCTTTTGTATTTCACCTGGCTGCTGGTCATAAGAGTCCACAAGCATTTCCTGGGTGACTGCCAGGGAGTCGGTGTGGGGTTCGGGGGTAATCTCCAGGAGCTTACACATGAGTGGGTAGATGTGGATGCTGTCAAAAGGCTCAGCCAGGTGATTTTTCTTGAAATCTGGGCTGAAAGCTCTGACTATGGTCTTCGTGTCCATGTGGACATTATCAAAGCCATGATCTCCTTTGTTGAAATATATTATAATTTACTGAAAAATAATAATAACAAAAGCCATTTTAGATTCCACTCTGCAGAAAACTGCCCCTTGGTTAATATAATGCTTTTTGGATCCATGAAATCTTTGAAAATTTAAATGACCAGGAAAGGCACTGCTCCCTGGGGTGGCAGAGAGAAAAGCAAGGGATGAAAGATCTTTAAGAGGAAATAAAGAAAGCGTACCCATTAGAAACAGCAAGAAGATAATAATAACAATACTCAATAACAATAAGCTCAAACATCAAGCACGTATTACATACTGTGAATTGTTCTGAATGCTTTATAAATAGATGTTAACTCCTTTTACCCTTATAACTGCCCAGCGAGAGCACTGTTATCATCTCCATTTTGTGGATATGAAAACTGAGGAACCTGTCCTGAGTCATGTAGTAGCAAGTTTTGGCGCAGGTATCTGAACCCAGACTTTCTGGTTCTAGAGCCACTGTTTCTCATGGCAAGTGTGTGTGTGTGTGTGTATATAAAAATTTTTTTTGGTGGGGGGAGGTTTGGAGAGGAGGGAGTAAGGACTGTAGGTAATTGCTTAATCAATAATGCCAGATAGGTTTTTGTCTGTAACCTTTTTCAAATGACTAAGTAACACCATTCATAGCACTTTATATTTTCTGAGGACCAACAGGTATTCTAGCATGAAAGAAGAGTGATGCTCTGTACTTTGGAAAGTTGGTCTCATATTTGGCCTGGCTAAAGAAACTAGTCTAATGGCCTTCAAAGCCATGGGGCAGCTCATCAAGACCAAGTACCCAAGTGATGGCCTTATATGGTTTGCAAGCTCCTTAGTCCCTGAAGAGAGAAGGGTAGCATCCACTCTACTTTGCACCTCAAGGCAAGCAGATGGGAATCTGAGGCATGTACTCAGTGAGATTTGCTGAGATCCAAAGGATTTTCTGTCTCATTGTCAGTTTGCTGGAAGATTAAATTGATCACAGCCTCCTATCCCCTCAAACTATCTGATTGGTTACGTTGGAAATGTGATTCTCATTCAATGCCTTCACATTACTCTCAACCTGTTACATCATGAATCAGGTTTACAAAGAGGCCACTGACTGTGGAATCTTTCCTTGGCGAGAGCTCAGTTTTGGGCACACATCCTTGGTATTCTGAGCCACTTGAGGGATTACAAAATATAAATCATTGCATTTACTATGATTGTTTCCATCAACATTAGACAATAGCTTCATGAGTTTTCCCATACCTCTTATACTCTGGACTTATAGCAAGAGAGTATATAGATCACAAACATAATTATAATGTTTGGTTCCTGTCCATAGCCTTAGACAGGAGTTCTTCAAGCTATATCTGGGATGGTCTTCTGTCATGTGATGTTTAAGCATCGCCTTCATCTTTGTTCTGCCGTGAATTACAGTTTGATAGTTAACAAAAACCACACTACTTCGCTTGTTTCTGGCAATTAGCATTGACTTTAGTATTTTCTTCTTTAGACTAGTTTTTTAATGACAGCTTGGTTAAACTATAATTCATATACTATACGATCTACCCATTTCAAATCTACAGTTCAGTAATTTTTAGTATAATCACAAAGTGGTACAACTATCACCACAATCAATTTTAGAACATTTCCATCATCCCCAAAAGAAACCCTGTAGCTTTCAGCAGTCACACCCCATTTGCCCCCAACTCCTCCCCACCCTCAGTCCTAGACAACCACCAATCTATGTTCTGTATCTATAGATTTGCCTATTCTAGACTTTTCATTTAGATGGAAGCATACAATATGTGGTCCTTTGTATTTAACTTCTTTCACTGGGTATAATGTTCTCGAGATTCATTTAAGTTGTAGCATGTATCAGTTCTTCATTCCTTTTAATGGCTACATAATATTCCACTGTACCAATATACCTACCATATTTGTTTATCTGTCAGTTGATGAGAATTTGAGTTCTTTCTGCTTTTTGGTTATTACGAATAATACTGTTATGAGCATTTGTGTATAAGTTTTTGTGTGAACAGGATTGCTTTTTTTTTTTTTGATATGTGTGAAGGGGAACCAGCAGGTTTTTTTTTTTTTTCCTGGTGTGCCTACAGTTCAGTAATTTTTAGTATAATCACAAAGTGGTACAACTATCACCACAATCAATTTTAGAACATTTCCATCATCCCCAAAAGAAACCCTGTAGCTTTCAGCAGTCACACCCCATTTGCCCCCAACTCCTCCCCACCCTCAGTCCTAGACAACCACCAATCTATGTTCTGTATCTATAGATTTGCCTATTCTAGACTTTTCATTTAGATGGAAGCATACAATATGTGGTCCTTTGTATTTAACTTCTTTCACTGGGTATAATGTTCTCGAGATTCATTTAAGTTGTAGCATGTATCAGTTCTTCATTCCTTTTAATGGCTACATAATATTCCACTGTACCAATATACCTACCATATTTGTTTATCTGTCAGTTGATGAGAATTTGAGTTCTTTCTGCTTTTTGGTTATTACGAATAATACTGTTATGAGCATTTGTGTATAAGTTTTTGTGTGAACAGGATTGCTTTTTTTTTTTGATATGTGTGAAGGGGAACCAGCAGGTTTTTTTTTTTTTTTCCTGGTGTGCTGTGTGTGTGTGTGTGTGCGCGTGTGTGCATGTGTGTGTGTGCGTGCGTGAATCTCCTGGTGATCTGTGCATAATAATCAAGCATGCAAGCTTGGGTTCGGACCTCAGCTTTTTGACACTTCTAATGTCAAATCACTTCTCTCTAGCTCTGATTTTTTTCTTGTTACAATGAGAAAGATAAGAGCATCTATCTTTAGGGTTGTTGGGAAGACAAAAATAAAATAACTCATGTTAAGTTTTTAGCACAGCACTGGGCCTGGTCAGGGATGTTTGTCATTGTTATTGCATAATGGTAATGTGGGGAAGGGGTGGTTCAGGGAGATGGGGAACACTTAGAAAACAATGGGTTACAACTCATTGTGTGTGCACTTATGTTTTAATGTTTTTCAGAATTGTCCTTTCCTAGTGGCTGGCTCCCAGATCCAAAATGACTGTATTCATTTTAGAATCAACCCACCCCATTGATGTTATAACCAGAGTTGGCATACATCAGGATTGACAGGACCTGCTTGTGCTTAGCAAAATGGAAGCATTTTGGAAATTCCTCCTTGTAGACGTTGAGGTGTGGGTCTGCATTCTTCAGCGCCTGGCAAAGGGCTTTCTCTTGCCCCAGTTTAAGCAGGAGCATTCCAAAGCCTTTGTAGTCCATGATATTAAACTTGACTAAGTCCCTGAACCTGACGTAGTTGGTCAAGATGGTCTCAGTGACATTGGGCTTCTTCTTTACTCTGGTCATGCCATGGTCTGATGTGATGATGACACTGAGGTGCTTAGTCAAGCTGTGCCTCTCAGTGGGTTCTACCAGGTACCCAATGGTTCTGTCAATTTGCTGGATAATCACTCTTCTGTTTTCCATCTTGGGCCCAAATTGGTGTCCATATTTGGCTTTCTGGCTTTCCATAGTACAGGGTCACGAAGTCAGTCTTCCTTAGTGAGCCAGATCACGACAGTATCAATGTTCTCCCTCCACTCTGTCTTGTTGCTGTCTAGGGGAGTGTAAGACTCCACCAGGGACCTCTGGACAGCTTCACCTTTATATTTAGCACCTCCTCTGGGATAGTAGAATGACACTATCTTCCTCCCCTGCAAGCACAAGAAGAAAATTCCATAAGAGAGATTTCTCATAATAAGCAAAGACCAACTTACTTACATCCCTGCCCTTGTTGAGAGGCTGAGAAAACACATGGACTTTGGAGTCAGATGGGGTTGGATTTCATTCCCGGCTTCGCCAGGATCTCATCAAATCTAAAATACTGTTAGTTGTGAGATGCGCCATATTTTATGTGCTAATAGGAAGGAAAATGTTGCCAATTAAACCACGTACTACAGTTATTGGAAGAAGTACTCTAACTTCAGAGATGGCAAAATGAAAGAAAAAAAAAATAATTCCTTAGAATGGAGAGAAAATGATACTTTCTAAGTTGGTGATGGTGGGTAAGTTAATTTCATATGCTTCAGTGTTTCTACATGTAAAATGACAAAAAGTTGAGATTTTTTGTGAGGATTGAGCCAGATCACTTTAAGATGTTGGGCATCATGTTTTAGCACGTAGTAGGCACTCTTTGCCTCCAGTTATAATAAACCACCACAATTCTTCCCTAGTTTGTGTAGTGGACTGTTAATATGTTTGCCTGCCCAGCACCCACTTCCCTGTCTGCTGGTTCAGAGCCCCCTGACTTTCCCTGGAGACTCTCCTCTCTGCCCTTGTTCCATGCCAGGTTTGGGATGTGTTGGCTCTACATCAGTCTCCAAAAGTGGGATGTGGCTCTAGCCTGGTCACAGAGGACACTGCATCCTCTGGCCGTTGTAATTGGTTCAGCCTTGAGCTCATGTCCCAGTCAAAGCCAATGAGGTGTGATTGGGACTTCCCATGGGGCTGTTGGAGAGCAGAGAATCTGCCCTACTGGTTCCCATATCTAAAGCTTATAAAATTTGGGGGTGTTTCTAAGAAGGGGAAATTGCCATCTTATTTCCAGATATCTGCTCAACCACTGGCCTGATAACCTACTCAGAGGCAGAACAATGTGGCAGTTAAAAGTGTGCTCTGATACTGGATTGCCTGGTTATTGCCTTTCTCCACCACTTGGATGCATGTTACTCAAATGCTCTCTACCTCAGTTTCCTCATGAGGTTAGCTTTTATTTTTCCTGGAGAGAGAGAGACAGTGGGCAAGGCAGCATGGTCAGGTGAAGAAAGGGCCATTTTGTTTCCTGCAGGGTACTGAAGGGGAATCTGGAATATGCCTGTAGACCCCAGGGTTGGGGTCTATAGAGGGAAGATGAAACTGTGGGCTCCGGTAATGGCAGACATGGCCGCAGCATGGAGCATTGGATTCCTTATGTTAGAGGAATTGGGTGGGTCAGCTATGAAATGTAGCTGAGTCTTGCAAGGCCCCAGCGGGGCCTGCAGTTGCTGCTTGACACTAAGACCCTTGTCAGTGGGGCCTGGTGACCTTCACTCCTCTATGTTAGGCCATGGGCAACTAGGCAGGGCAGCAAATTACAACCAACAGGATAAGGGCCACAGCCTCCCCGCAATCTGTCATTGCAGGAGCTGACATCTCTTCTATCGCCTTGTGTCCAGAGGGTAAACCAGGGAAGGGTGTGTGTGTGTGTGTGTGTGTTGGAGAGTAGACCATAGGCCATGCTCCTTCCTTCAGGTTGCTGAGGCCATCGGGGGAGGAGAACTTTGACTTGGTTACAAGATGAAGGTTTTACCATAAGCAGAACTGAATCTTCAGGAGTGGGGCTGTTTTAACAACAAGTGACTACAAAGTTGTGAAAATATTCTCAAGTGATCTGCTCCCCAGCAGAAAGGTGATTTTGGGCAAACCTTGGTAAAATTGTTAGGAAAAGAAAATAATTTCCTGTATGCTCACCAATGAGTTAACAAGATGGACACATCTCACTAAACAGATCCTGTTTTTGTAAAGCAGGTCCTTAACCAGGAAGGGGTACACAGTAGGTACTCAACAGATTTTTGGTTCAATGAATGAATGGCCTGCTTACTTGGGGAGCAAGTACTTTCCTTGGTCTCAGCTAATCTTTCACCTTGAGGGTTATTCTGTGATATTTCCTGTATCTTCCAAGATTTGGACGTTCTATAAAACACTCTAAAGTTCATTAGCTTCAGTAGAACTAAAGGATGGTGGTAGTATGACTGCATTGATTTGGTAGGGAGAATAAATGACTGGGAAGAATTTTGGGATAATATCCCCTGGGTTGTTGCTATTTGGTTAACAAATGAGTGGAAAACTATAATCAAAAGTAATGCCAGATCTGCCCCTGTATGTTTGAGAGAGAGAAATAGGAAAGCAATTTGGAAGTTATAGGGGATGATATTGGTTCCCCACCCAGATCTCCTTACTTGGCTAATGCGCCCATACCCAATTCTGATGGTGATGGTGTCTGCTAATGACTCACAGCTGCCCTATGTTCTGGAAAATTACCCTCAGCCAAGCGGCTAAGTCCTGCTTTACCTAGGAAGGTGTTCCATACTATTCCTCCATACCCAGCTGACCATGGCCAGTGATTGACTGATGGAGGACAAAAACCAGCTCCCTGCCTCAGGGTGGGATAACATCGGGGTGCAATTCATGCTCCAGAGTTCCCCATGGGGTGAGACTGAAGCTGGTCTCCACCTGGGACCACATCTTACTTAGCTCAGTGTCAAGCAGCAACCCTCTGTCCTGTTAGGTTTCCTCACTCTCATCTTTTGAGAGCTCTCCTTTAATGTATTACATGCACTGAATTCCTGCCTCAGGCTCTGCTTTCAGGAACTTGACCTCAGACAAAAGTCTTAATTAATCCTAAAGACTTTGCAAGGCTAAAGGAGCTCTGCTATCCATAGCTATAGGTGAAATACTGTCCCTTCTGCATGCCAGCATTCATTTTCTACTAGGTGATCGGTTTTATTTTCTCTAAAGTGTTTTCCTCAATCTGAAATTATCTTAATTTGTTCACTTATTTGCCATCTATTTCTCTCCTTTAGAATGTAAGCTCAAGGAGATCACAGGCCATGTCGATCTTTTCCTGGGACCTAGAACAGGCTTGACTCACAGTAAGTGCTAACTGTTGATTAAATGTATGTTGAATGAATGCATGAGTCGTATTTCCTTTTGTGGGTACAAAAGCCATCCTGTTCTCACTCCTGATTAACTTATGGAAATAGTTACAGAAACATTTTCTCTTTTGGATTCTAGCATCTTATTTGTAATCTCCACAGGTAACACATTTTCCTTTCTGATAATAGAATTTCTATGGTTGCTTTAACTTCCAAATCCTCTAATATTTATTTATTGCATTTCTGATTGGCAATCGACACAATTCTGTTTTCAGCGACGGTACTTTGTTTAACTTACATATAAATTGACTTTGCTCTGAAGAATGGAATTGACTGGAAGGATGACACTTCTAACATTTTGCAGAACATAGTTTGACTGGCTATTTTATTATTTAGAATAAGCTGACATTGATATTCTGAGGGACTTAGGTAGCCTTGCATATCCAGTGGAGTTCTTGATGTTTGCATGTTAAATTTCAGATGTCCCCAATTTAAAGTTGTTTTCTTAGGCTGTTTTCTCAGAACATACTTTTAAAGATATCTCGAGCTATAGTTTTAGGAAACTATGATTTTTCTCAGTTGGTCCCATGCGAATTTTAAGAGTTGTGCTGCTTTATGAAATTAGCTCTAGAAAGAATGTGTGTGAGCATGCGTGTGTACACACACACACACACACACACACACACGACTTTGTTTATTTGGGACACATGATAATCAAAAGTGCTATTTTCAACAAATACTTCTGAGAAGTAATCTGAGCATTTAATTGGATGCAAAAGAGTTGGTATTTACTATTCTACCCCTTTAATTAGCATAATCAGTGTTTCCAGTAGCAATAGCAATTGGAAAATCGCTAGTTTTATTAGGTTCATTATTCTCCCTTAGTGTAGTGTTGCATCAATGTGGCTATTACTCTTAAGTTGCTTCTTTAAAACAAGAGTTGGTACTTCCTACAGGCAAATCCTGACTATTGAGTTTTGTTCAGAGTCCACCAAACTCTTCAGAACCAATAATTAGAGGAAAGGTTTCAGTTTAATTTTGCATTTTGTCTTGTCTGTTCCTTTAGGTGACAGAATTAATTTCACAAGGCATACATTTTAGGAAGGCCCATGAATGGTTCATCAGGTTGGGAGTATGTGTGGGTTATAGAAAGGAATTAGTTATTCATTCTAGGGAATGATTGAGTGGGAAGAGATGTACTCCATGCATTTGAAATTCAGAAGTCAGAGTTGGTTCTGGGTGTTTTCATTGCTTTGCTGTGCTTGGGAGGAGTCACTGAACAGAAAGCAGTTAGCTGTCCAAGGTTCTGTTTTCTTCCCCCTCACACCCTTTTTGGAGGTCAGATTATTATTCTTAGAGCCTTTATGATGTATAATAAAGACACAGTTTGGGCCAATATTGGGATGCATTATCTTGCTATTAATGCTCTTCTAGGCAGATGCTGGCACCATTTTGCTCACAGCTCTTCCAAGTTTGGATGCTAGACCTGGCTTACAATGAGAATGATAGCTGTTCTCCCACCCTCTCCCCAAATCCCTTACTGGTAGTCATCTATCATGGTCCTGTCACAGATTCTTGAAGATCTCACTCAGATCACCCTCTGCCATCTCCTCTTTAATACTCTCTATAGCTTCTCTGGAGACAGGTGAAGCATACCTCTAGGTTTTATGGTTTTCCTGGGTCTTACAGTCATGGTTACTTGCCTTTAATAGAATTAGGACTTCTGAACTTAGAGAAATACCTCAGCCATTGATTATGTTCAGTTATTGGAAGTACTCATTGAAAATTTGAGCCCGTTCTAAATGGAGCCTCTTGGTTTATACCCTGACTATTAGTGAAGTCCTACTGGAATGTGGATATGCTTGTGGTCTGTGAATCACGGACACAAAGGCAGTCAGGAATCCCATCTTTTAGGCATCATCCACCAAGGCTTGTCAATTCTCGTGTATCTTGGTGGATTCTGGCAGCATTAGTGTCACTGAAGGAAAACATTTTAGTCATAGAAAAGGTTCATGCATCAATTTCTACAAAGCTTACCTGGAAGAAACTTGGGAGAAGGATGGATTTTCCCAGAGCTGGATACGGGGCAGACCACCCTCCTACAGTCTTTCACGGCAATGCAGATGTATGGCCCTGAATGGCATATGGGGCCAGCTGGAGTGCTGTTCCTGGGGTGTTGGCCTGGGGCTGGAGGTTTACTTTGATTACAGCAGCTTTTCTGCCAGCCCCTCAGGGAGCTGGCCACTGGCTCTGTCCCGCAGCAGGAGCTGCCAGTGGCTGAATGGGATACACCAATTTGACGTTCACCTGCTAAATGAGCGGTGTGTTGTCAGTCGCCTGGCCCTATACCAGATCCTCTTTTTGCACAACCACTTATGAATTCAGCAAAGAAGAAAAACATTCTGATTATGAATTGAGCAGAAGGAAACAATGTCCTGCAAATAAATGGCAATGAGACAGAACCATGAATAAGAAAAACGATAAGGAAGCAGAATGCTACCGGAGGCCTCGTGCCAGTGAACAAACATCATGGCAAAAGACTAGAGAGGCCCTGGATTTTGAATAGTGAATAAGGAAGATTAGCTAGACCTCTCCAGCAACTAGGCAACTAGAAGACTCACTATGAAATCTATTGCTAAATATGTTGGCTACAGAGATAATATATCATGGTTAAGAGTTAAGAGTTGCTGAGTCCAGAGTATTTAAGATTCAGCTCTGCCTTACACTAGCTTTGTGACTTTGAGAAGTTATGGTGCTGCTCTGTGCCTCAGTTTACTCATCTGTTAAATGGGCATAATTATAGCACCCACCTTAGAATTGTTATACATTAATATATGTAAAACACTTAAATCAGTGCCTGGCTCATAGTAAGTGTTATAAGTGTTATTTTTGTGGGAGGACAGAATTTATTTGCATAGTCTATGCCTTAAAGCTTAAAAACATGACAGAGAGGAAGGAATCTAGGGCCTAACAGGGAAAAAATGAACCTGAGGAAGGATAGGATCATTGCCAACCCTCCGTATTTTTCTAGAGCTGCATTGTCCATTATGGTAGTTCCTAGCCATGTGTGGTATTTAAATTTAAATTGAAACTAATTAAAATTAAATATAATTACAATTCAGTTCCTCAGGCTCACTAGCCATATTTCAAGGGCTCAATAATCCCTGTAGGTAGTGACTTCCATATTGGACAGTGCACAGTTGAACTTGTCCCTTATCACAGAATGTTCCACTGGATAGTTCTGGCCTAGAGCTGTACTGACCAGCTGAAGAAGTGCTAAAATGATTCTGCCTCCATTCATAAGCATGACTGATAGTTTTTGAGCATTTAGTTCTAAGCATCTTACAGGCAATATCTCAGTTAATCCTCCCAATGACCTATGACGCAGGGACTCTGACAATCTTCATTTTACGAATGGGGCAACTCAAGCACAGAGAGGAAGTCATTGCCCAAGGTCATATAGCTGGAGAAGGGCAGAGTGGGCCAAGCTCCTGCTTCAGGAGTGTGAGTATACAGCCTGAGGTTCTGAGCTGCTGGATTACACCACCTTGCAATGTGACATGCATGGAGTGGGCTTGGAGCACAGAGATGAAGTGCCAGGATAGCTTAGGAGCAAAGGCTGATGTCTTGGGGAAGAAGAAAGAGGTCCTATTCTAAAATGACAACTATGGAAGCTCATTGAGAAAATGCAAATCTGGCAACAGGTTTTGGGGCTGGGAGTGAAACACACATCTCCAATTTCTGCCTTTTCAAAGCAATAATGAATGGTCATTGGAATCATTTCAAGCAGATGTTCTCATCAGAGCTTTTCATGGTCTGAAGATGCATTAAATGGTCATCTTCATTCCTAGGGGCTTTTAAGCCGAAGTCTGAGGCAAGTGTATAAACAGATATTTATTAAAAAACTGCTGAGTCCAGACCCTGTGGTGAGCCCTGGAGGTACAATCATGGCTAAGCCCGTCTCTGCCCCCATAGAGACTTGTCCATTGTTAACAGCTAAAACATAATGAGCATTTCATTTCCTCTGTGCCCACTGCTTTTCACTTATCTCTCATTTAATCTTCACATCAACTATATTACATAAGCACATCATCATGATCCCTATTACATGTTTAGGTAAAACATGCTTAGAGAGGTTAAGTCACTTGCCCAAAGTCACACAGCGCCTAACTCCCGTTCCACTTGCCTAAGAATGAGAGTCAACAGCCCTGGAAGCCAGCCTAGAGTTTCTGTTGGTACCTGTCTCTGGACTGTGATCCAGAGGGGGAGAACACCATTGTCCCACCACTCAGTCTTGTTCTGTGTGGTCTTGAAGGAGTACTTCCAGCATGTCTCAGTGTTAAACATCATGTTATGAGTGATTCCATGATCTTCACTCCAGCGACCTTGGGGATAAAGAAGGGAAGGTACTGATAAGTTCTATGAACAGATGCTGCTAGGGGTATTAATGTGGTCGTAAGATCACCCTCCCTGACATCCTTTTGGTTGGCCCGTGTCTTCTGGTGGGCTCTCATTCCAGGTAGCCACCCTGGGGCTTCAGACTTGTTTGTCTGGTGGTATAAATATCGGTAGCTACAAAGGAAGGGCTAATCGCATCTCAGACCTGTCAAAACAGACTTCACAGCCCAGGGGGAAGCTGGTGTTGGCTATGAAAGCTGATGAAGGAGGAAGGAAGTCAGAACATAGGGAAGCCAGGTTATTCTGTGTCCAGAAGCTAAGAGCCTAGGATTTGGATACTTCCTGTGGGATTATTTTTCTTATCTTCTGCTTGTGATGATGTGATTCAATATTGAACATCTAGTGGGACGGATTCTCAGCAAACCTCGCAGGATTTCTCCAAGGACTCCCATGGGTTGCGCCGTTTGAGGAAACCAATGGAATCAGGAAGGCTCTCTAGACATGGATGGGTGTAGACTTATTTCTGTCTACTTGAGGGAGGAAGGTGGATGTTGGGGAATGTGAATAAGCTAGATTGTTCCTGAATACATAGGAGTTGAAAAGTATAAAAAAAAAAACCTGTGATCTTACCAGGGAAAAGGGAAGTGCACGTGGGGGGCAGTCTAAGGGAAGAACTGAGCGCCTTCTTTCCCCGCCTCCTAGAAGAGAAAGACTCTGGGTGACCCTACTGACTGTAACAAGATAGTGATGATTTTTCTAATGTCTAAGGTAAACTGAGGCAGGACATTGCTGGTCATGGGAACAGAGTAGGGAAAAGCTCTCTGCTGGGTCAGAGTTGCCACCAGGCTGCTGGTGGGTAAAGTCCCCCTAAGGTGGCCAAGGCTTTCAATTGGGAAGAAACAAAAACAGTAGTTGCTATAAAGCTTTAAATAGCTGTTTCCACTTTGTAGGTAGGCCAGGCAGCCAACCACATGCTGGGTCACTAGAAAGTTGTGCTGCTGCCAGGGATTGGGGCCTTGAAGTGTCAAGATTCGTAGTCAGGGATCAAATCAGACTGTTGGCAGGGGAAGGGCAGAGACCTAGAGTTCATGAGAGCTGGGTGCCAACCCCAACTTAGCTATTGAACTTGATGTGCGAACTTGAACAAGCCCTTAATTCTCCTGGCCTTGGTTTGCCTGTGTAATGGGGTGGGGCTTATGTGAGGCAATAGTGGCACCCATTTACCATCATGCCATACGCTAGCACCTCTCCCAAGTCCTTTAGGGATATTCATTCATGTAATTCTCCCAATAGCCCTGCAAGTGGCTATTATTATAGTCCGCTTTAGCGATTTCCCCCTTTACAGGAAACTGAGGCACAGAGTTTGCTCATGGTCATGAAGCAGAGCTGGGCTTTCAACCTGGGAGGTTAGCCTGTTATTTTATTCAGATAAAATTCACATAACTTAAAATTAAACATGAACATTTAAAAAATATTTATTTTTTTCTTTTCTCTTTTTTAACCATTAACATTTTAAAACATACAATTCAGTGGCATTTTGTGCAGTCACATTGTTGTGTAATAACACCTCTGTCTAGTTCCAAGACATTTTCATCACCCCAAAAGGAGACCCTGTATTCGTTTGCCCTCTGGTGGCCACAAATCTACTTTCTGTCTCTATGGATTTGTCTGTTCCAGACATTTCATAGAAATGAAGTCATGCGATATTGACCTTTTGTCTCTGGTTTCTTTCACTGAGCATAATGTTTTCTAGGTTCATCCATTCTGTAACATGTACTTCATTCCTTTTTATGGCCGAATAATATTTCATATCTGAAGAGACCAGAATGTGTTTCTCCATTCATCAGCCGATGAACATTTGGGTTGCTTCCACTTTTTTGGTTACTGTGAGTAATGCTACTATGAACATTCATGTACAGGTACCTGTTAGAGTCTCTGCTTTTAATTCCTTTGGATAGATACCTGTGAGTAGAATTGCTGGGTCTTATGGTAACTCTATGTTTACGTTTTTGAAGAATTGCCAAACTGTTTTCCACAGTGGCTGCACCATTTTACATTCCCAGCAGCAATGTCTAGGGTTCCAATTTCTCTACATCCTTGCCAACACTTATTATTTTCTTTTTCTTTTTCTTTTCTTTCTTTTTTTTTTTTTTTTGATTATGGCCAACTAGCAGTTAGTGAAAGGGTATCTCTTTGTGGTTTTGACCTGCGTTTCCCAATGCCTGATTGATTTTGGGCATCTATAGCTGGTGCTTTTATTCTCTCTGTTATCCGGTCTCTCAGGAGTGAGGATTGAATACCTCGAGTGGGAGCACTTTGTTACAGGTAAGTTGAGGCTGTAATGGGCAAGAACCTTTCAAGCCTCGCAAATGAATCATGGCATCCTTCTGAAGTCTACAACGAGACCTCTTCTTGTTATAGTGCCTGAGCTTTCTCATGGCTGAGCCATGCCACATCCCAGCAGATGAAATGGAAGCACAGAGATAATTTACCCAGGGAGTAGCTCGACTTTGCCTTTTCTTAAGCCTGCAGTATCCTGGATTCTGTTTTATCTTTATGCCCAGTAGAAAGCAAATCACCTGGGGATAACAAACATCTGCCATTTCACCTATTCAAGTGTTTCTCTATGGTATTTTCTACCACCAGCATTAGAATCAATTGAGTTGCTTGTTGCACAGATTCCCTTGTCCCTATTCTAGCTCTAGCTGAATCTGTACCTCTGAAATGGGGTCTGGGAGCCTGCATTTTAATAAACTCTCTAGGTGGTTTTAGTGCCCACTAACATGATAGAACCATTGGTTGAGGAGCTCTTAGTCATTCACACATGCATGTTAGTCATTAACCTACATGCATTAATTCTGTCAGATTACCCATAATTCTGAAATGCAGAAGCCCTCCTGAGGGACTGGGGGAGGGCAGGCAGCCATCAAAACCTCGCTCACTGCAGTATCTGGGAAAGCTTGGGGGTCCAGAGCCACTGGGAGGACTTGGGAGGAGTAACTGGAGGAAGCTGCGGGCACAGACTTCCCCCTGCTGCACCTTAAGGATGCTACTTGGGTGTCCTGGGACTCAGGGGTCAATTATAATTTCAGTTAAGTAGACTAGCCTGGTAACCAATCATAGAATCCATTTTCCCCTCAAAGTAATGTTACCCAAGTTTCAAACAACTAAGCTAAAATGAGCTCAGGGAGCATGACCCTTCCATTCTGTGGCACGGCTAGTCCCAGTAATTGCACAAAAGGAAACATCTCTGTGGTATTTGGGTTATTTCCACCCTGACACTTAAATGCATGTTCTAAATCCAACCAGCAGCTGGGGACCACTAATGACCTAGCAGAGGTTTCCACGGCCCCTTTGATTCTTCCTTCCTGCTGCTCAAACTTCTTTATCCCGGTCAAGGGCCAGTCCGGGAATGTGGGCAAAACAAGACAGAGGAGAGGAAGAGCTAAGGAACAAACAGCTGCAGGGAGCAACATTCACAGTTTTACTTAAATTGCATTTTCTACTCTGGAGACAACCAGAGACCTGGCTGGAAAAACTATGTGAAGGCGACACTGTTGGCTGTGCCTGGAGTTCCAAAAGCTGCACAGGAGCGGGTTTCACTTGGGTCAGAGGGTGCTGCCCTCCCTGTAGTACGATACTGTAGAAAGAGGGCTGGACTCAGAGGTGGGACACCCGGATTTGGTCTTGGCTCTTGTAAGCCCTCGGTCTTTCTCTCGGCCTCAAGTTTCCTTCTTTGTAAAACAAGCCAGATTAATTTCCAAGGGCCTTTCTAGCTCTGTCATTCTGAGAGTCTGTCATCCATTTCATTTCAATGTCTGGTGATGTGGGTAATTATGCAAGTTAAACAGGAAA
>NW_006436812.1:3046735-3050104 GCF_000325575.1 Pteropus alecto | reverse complement strand
TATGCTTTAATCAGGGTACAATGCAGCCACCCACACCAAATCAGATGCGGCAAGGTGTTGGTAAATTCACCCAGCGGAGCTTTCAGGTCTGGGAATGAACCCAGATGGATTCAGCTCCTCTTGGCTCCCAGGGACTGAATGACATTTATTTCTCAAGTACTTGCAGAGTAAGTTTAGGAAACCATGAAGTTCAAAGTTTGGTCCTAATGTTTCTTTTCTCCCTTCCTTCCTCAAATATTTTGAGCCAAATGCTATTCTTTATTGTCTCCTGTACTAATAAACTAGGGGGCAGGAGAGAGAGAGAGTTAAAAATAGGAAGAACATGTCCTGGAGTGCCTGTAGTGTTCATGAGTACCCTTTCTTAGAAGCCCCCTACTCATAGGCCCTACTGAAATGCAGGTTTAGACATCAGATTTGGACCATGTGACATCTCCTTCCCATATTCAGTTGGTTGGCCAGAAACCCAATTCTCTCTCTCTCTCAAGACTTGAATCAAGAGACATAGCAACTAATCAGTTGGTGGGTTCTGCTGTCTAGCATGGTAGACCATGAGTGAAAAGGGGAAACTGGTTTCCGGTGAGAAAAGCAAAGAAAGTCCATGGGATTGATGAGAGAGACCACTGGGATTCCGAGAGCCAGAAAGAAGACGTTTCCATTCTCTAAATGCTTCTAATTTGGTTCCCATAACCATGAGTTTGCCTGCGGTCCTTTTCCTTGAGCTAGCATGAATTTCTGTTTTTTATAACCGTCATTCCCTAACATGGCTGAGAGTGGGGCTGTGCCTCATTTATTTTGGTATCTCCATGGCATAGAGCATAAGCCTTTACCTTTAGTAGGCATTCAACAAATGCTTATTGACTTTAATTGAACAAATTCCCTCCTAACCCCTGCCCTATTTGCAGACAGCCAGGTATGATCTGAACAAGTAGGAAGCAGAACTTGATTTAGTCCAAAGTTGATTGGGAGAAATACTTTAGTGGGGTTAAAATAAACCATGCTATAACTTAATAACTCAATAAGATCGTCTCCCTCCCCAAACATTTGCTCTGTTCCTACCTACTAATTTTCAGGTGGAACAGTATATATTTGCAAATAGTCCATTTGGTCGTAGACAGACTTTTATGCATTCACTTATTAGACAGCAATTTGAGGACCTACTATGTGTTGTTCGCTAATTCCTTTGAACCTACCATATATGCTATAAACATATCTTCACTTTCCTTTTGATTTGCGAGGTCCAGTTCTTCATTAAGTTCGCATTCCCAAAACCAAAGAAGAAAATGTCTTATTCACCAGCTAGTCTGAAATCAGTGCGGAAGAACAGCTGCCAGATCAGGTCAACCAACCACCTTAAATCAACCTAATGATCCAATCTTGAGCAGACAAACTCATTCAAAATCACAGCCAAGGCACTGATGGAAAAACAGCCCCCAGTGGGGCTCAAGTCTACAACCCAGAGTGCCACCCATTGATAATCCACTGGACCCATAACAAAAGTATTGAAATGAGAACAGGTGGCCTAGTGTACCATCTGAGATTTAATACCTTATCAACTCCTGCTATAGAAATGAGTCTTGCCCTCAACAGTAGCATCATCAGGTGGCAGCCCTTTTCTGGATGGAGAAAATAAAGCCCTAGCCTGTCCATTTTACCAAGCTGCTCTTGCTCATGTGTAAATGCAAATGAGAGATACTGATACTGCTTCTTTTTGACATTGCTTTTTAATTATTGCCATCAATAAATCATTTTATCCTTGAGCAGACTTGAGAATGGCCCAAAGGCAGAGGCCCAATTCTTTAGGAACTAAGCCAACAAAGAATGCGCTTTCTCATCCCCCACCTCTTCCTTTAATCTGCTGTCAGAAACGGGAGTGCTCTTTCTTCAAGGAGCTGGAAGCAAAAGGCTGCCCTTGAGTTCCAGTTGGGAACTCAGTATTGACACACAGTTCTCCCCTTGGCCTGACTTACTGGCCACTGTCACGGAAACAGGATCTGTCCTCTCTTCTGCATTTTTTTCTTGCTTCATTTTTTCTCTTTTCATTGTAGTGGGCTGAGTGGTGCCCCCTTCTCCCCAAAGATATGTCCATATTCTGTGAATGCTGCCTTATTTGGAAACAAGGTCTTTGCATAAGTAATTAAGTTAAGGATCTTGAGATGAGGAGATCATCCTGGATTATCTGTGTGGGCTTTAAATCCAAAGGCCAGTGTCCTTATAAGAGGCAGAAGAGGAGAGGACACCGACAGGAGGAGGCAGTAGGACCAGGAAGGCGGAAACTGGAGTGATACTGCCACAATCCAAGGAATGCTGGCAACCACCAGAAGAGGCAAGGGAGGATTCTCTCCTAGAACCTTTAGAGGGAGCACGGCCCTGTTGGTGCTTGATTTTGGACTTCTGGCCTGTAGACATTTTGTTGCTTTAAGCCACCAGTCTATGGTACTTTGTCATAGCAGCCACAGGAAACTAATATGTGGTTCCAGCCTCTCCTTTCACTCAAGGCCTTGGAATCCATGGAAGACATGATTTTTTGCTTGGTTGCTGTGGTGTTTTGGGCTGACCCTTCCTCTTATGTGATCTGTGGACTCTTAGCAACAGCAACATCTGGGAGCTTGGTAGAACTGTAGACTCTCAGGCCCCAGCCTGGACCAGCTGAACCAGAATTTGCGTTTTAATTGGATTCCCAGGTGGTTCACATACACATTCAAGTTTGAGTAGCACTAGTTGGAGAAACTCTGAGGTGGCAGTTAGATCTTTTCTCCACCTGCAAGAATTCTACTTTCTTCATGTTAAATCTGTTAAAAATGGCAGAGAGGTTATGTAAAGACCAAACCAAACCAAACCCTAGGTTAAAAATGCATACTGATGTGTTATGGATCCAATGACATGATATCTGGAGTTTGCTTTAAAAGATTGCAGAAAGCAAGAAAGGAAAGGAAAGCAAGAAAGGAAAGAAGAGGTATTGTGTGGGGACAGTGGAGCAAGACTGGCAAAATGTGGACACGTTCTTGCAGCTTGGTGCTGGGTACGTGGCGGTTCGTTGCACAATGTTCTCTGCTTTTTCTGCAGACATCTGCATAATGAAAAGTTAGGAGATATCTTGTTTCCCAGCCTTCCTTATTTTCAATTTTTTTCATGACTCCATTTTTTTTCTCCCTTTGTGGAAATGACAGGTATTGGAGGGACATCTCTTTTTTCTGTCTCAATCTGTGGTTTTCTTTGCTCTGTTTGCCTGTGTCTGGGGCTTTGTTGACTTCCAGGACTTTTTCAGCAGAGAGCTGTTGCTAGTGGAGCAGGATGGGAGCTGATTAAGGTTTACAGTATCTTATAACTAGGTTTCCAACATCTGCTGGGTTTTATTGTTACTGGCAGCAG
>NW_006436812.1:3025177-3046717 GCF_000325575.1 Pteropus alecto | reverse complement strand
CCCTAAACCCCTTACTTCTTTCAGGCTTTTCCCCCCACTCGCTAGAGTGTCACATATGTGACCTTTGGCGCTCTGATTTACATGTGATTTGCATATTACACATCTAGTCCAGGACTTCTCAACTAGGGGTTGATTTTGCCCCACCCCCAGGAACATTTGGCAATGTCTAGAGCTAATTCTGATTGTCACAATTGGGGAAGGGATGCTGCTTGCATCTAGTGAGTAGAGGCGAGGGATGCTGTTAAACACTCTATATGCACAGGACAGGCCCCCCTAAGACAAAGAACAATCTGGCCCCAAGTGTCCATAGGACCAATGTTAAAAAACTCTGATTTAGTCCTAAAGATTGTCCAACTACATTTGGCCATATTTCCTCTGCTCATGTCTCATGTCGAAGGAGAGGTGGACTGATGACCTAGTTGATCGATGGGGAATTTTTATCTCCTGTAGGTTGATTTTGGGATAGAATGTAAGCAACTGATCATTTGTGCAAGTTGTGCTCTGCACACCTCCAGGGGGCACCACCCACATGGTATTCATGAACCCCCATCCCCTAGAATTGTGCCGTACACAATCTACATGGTTACTCTGGTTTTGGGGTTGCCCAGGAAGTGGGGTTCTGAAACTGGGAGAGACTTAATTTCTGGCCAGCAGGGGCCCTGAAGCTAACATTGAGTGTCCTTTCAAAGAAGGAGAAAATGTTGAGCAGATGGGACCTCACTTTTATTATTCTTGACCATCATCTAGTTAGGGAGTGTCTCCTTTTCACCCCAGGGGCATATCCATTTGACTGATCTAAAATTGTCAAATTGTAATATCATGGCTTATGCTTTTGATAGCTTTTGTCCGAAACCTAGCAGTGATAGCTTCTTAATTTCAGTTAGTTCCTTGGGGGAGAAAATATATGCTTCCTCCGTCAGACTTCCTATCTACCCACTATTGGCTTGGTGGGATTTCCTTAGTTTCAGCAGCATAACTTTGCAATAAAAACTGAGATTGCAGAAATGTTCATTGTCATTACCAGTGATGGAGCAGTAAGTACAGGCTTCTGGAGAGAGAGAAAATCAGGTAATTTCAACTAGCAGAATGAGCTGCTAACTCTCGGAGAATGGCTTTTCATTTTGGTAAGATCTGAAGGGAATTGTGACAGACTTCAGGGAGATGGAGGGACAGTGCTGGGAAGTGGCTGTTTTTATGTGTGGTTACCACATCCACTGGGAGTCATGCCCTGTGGGCAGCCCCATGGATGGAGTTGTGCTTTCTTGAGACTGAGTACTGGGTCTCTGGACTGCAAACCCCCATCCTTGCACTGCTGGGTCCAGGCTGGTGTGGTGAGCTTCTGTAGTTTCTGCCAGTCCTTCTTCCATTGTTCCTCCCTCTGATAGCAGTCCCTGATTTTTCTCTGGGGACCCACTAGCCTACCACTCGCAATCCAGGTGGTTTGCCACCCCTACTCTGATCTGGAGGTGGGCATGTGGTCTCAGCTTGGGTGTTCAGCGTCATTCCACCTCCCTGGCCAAAACGATTGGTTATGAGAAGCAAATTGACCCAATGACAGTCAATCTTGAGATTTTTGGTCCCTCTTAGAAAAGAGAAATAAAAAGAGAAGGAGAAGGAGTGGGAAAGAGAGAGAAATCGATCATTCTGATGACATAATTTGAGGACCTGGATGTAGTCATACCCGAAGCTACCAATTAATTATGCATTATAGGACTGGTATGAGTTGAATTGTGTTCCTTAAAAAAGATATGTTGAAGCCCTAAACCTCAGGACCTCAGAATGTGACTTTATTTAGAAAAAGGGTCATTGCAGAAATGAGGTCATACTGGAGTAGGGTTGGCCC
The DNA here is from genome assembly GCF_000325575.1 of Pteropus alecto. Lineage (NCBI taxonomy): Eukaryota > Metazoa > Chordata > Mammalia > Chiroptera > Pteropodidae > Pteropus > Pteropus alecto. Next base: position 3,044,874 of record NW_006436812.1, on the reverse strand, counting down.
CTAATCCAAATGACTAGAATCCTTATAAGAAGATGGCCATCTGAAGACAGAGACCCAGGGAGAACACCATGGTTTGGATGGAGGATTGGAGTGGGGTACAGAGAAAGGTTTGGGAGGATGTAAGTCAGTAAGATCAAAGCTCCCTGTCTGATGCCCTGAGCTGTCAGAGAAGGATGCAAAGAGAAGGAAGGATCCCAGGAAAGTGGCTCTTTTTCCTTCTCCCTGGTGGAACTACAGAGAAACAGAAGCAACCCCCACCTAAAGGTCTGTGGGATTTGAGAGCAGAGGGGACATGAGCCTATGTTGTAGGACAAACCCTGGAAAGATGGCAAGACCCTGGAGACATATATGTATAGTTGCCACCATCCCTACTGCCTGGCCCCATGGAGATGCTCAAACAATAATCATCTAATGAAAGAATATATACAGCCAAAACCCACTAAAAAAACTCCAAGAAGAGTTTCCCAGTAGCAGGGAAAGTTGATGAGAATCATGTGATCCTGGCTTGGATGAGGGCTGTGATATCCACACACCTGACAGCTCTCAAGCATGGTGAGGTCCTGCTGCCCGGATGTGGACTATACCCCGGGTGGCTCAGGGTTCTGACTCGGGCAGCCAAGTCAGCTGTGTTTTAGCGGGGGTCACTCATGGGCCCTGTGCGTGCTGCATGGCCTCTCTGGCTGTGCTCTCTGCCTGGGACCACCTGACCCTAGTTCCTTGGAATCTGTCTAGGATGCTTGGAGGGGTGGCCATGTGGCTTCTTCCACCTGAGCCCTTGTCAGAGCTGTGCCATCCTAATTCGCAGCTGAGATGTAAAGCAGTACTGCGGGGCTCCCTGTCATCACTTCTCTCCCGTGTTAAATTGCCCAGAGGTGTTCGTAAGAACACCAGTTAATTAGTCGTTGGGCCAAGAGAGGCCCTTTTATCATAGTTTGTGTCAGGCCTACCCCCTGGAATCTGATGAGGTCTTTGGGCGCTGGCAGCACCAATTTTTATCCATTATTTTTTCTATTATGGATAATTCTTTTCCACAGTGGAGTCAGACAGAGGTCGCCTTGAGCCCAGCTCGCGAAGATGAATATCAGTGGTTTTGCTGGGTCCGGGGTGTCCTCTCTTTCATGAATACAACCTATCCAGGATATATAACTGTTGCCTAGAGGCTCTGAAGATGGGACATTCAACTCCTCTCCTTTGTTCACTGCCAGTGGGGAATGGAAACAGGACTGCTCCAGTGGATCATTAGCATTTGTATATATATATAAGTTAAGTGACAGAAGTGAGATGCAAAGAATGTGACATGCTGCACACATTCTTTGCATCTCACTTTTGTCACTTGATCCATCTTGGAAATAGCTTCCTGTTGGGCACTAAGAACTTCCTCATTTTTTTCTTTAAAGGTGACATAGTATGCCATTCTATGGATATGTTTTATTTAGCCATTCCCCTCTGAATGGATAGTTAGGTTGTGTTTGTTTTCTTTTGTGATTACAAACACTAATGCAATGACTAACTGAATATACATCATTTTCCACACACACTTCTATATATATATAGAAGTCCTACAAGTGGAATTACCAAATAAGAAAGTTTATGCATTTGTGATTGCGTTGGAAGTTGCCAAATTACCCTCCACTGGAGCTGTCCTGTTTCTGTTCCCCATTGGCAGTGAACAAAGGAGAGGAGTTGGGGTGGTTTTGTAATTTTTAAAATTTGCTCTCACTGTTTACATCTTCTCATTAAAACCCTCCTGGGAATAAATAAAAGGTGGGCAAGCCTTATAATATTTTGTGCGTTCGTATTCTCAGTGTCCAGGGACCCAGCATCTACCCACGGGAGATCTTTTAAGTGTTAGAAAGTTAAAGCTGCAGGGAAGTGGCATTTGCTTTCTCCAGAAAAGGGCTATTTAGTTCCTGCTTCCCGGAGCTAATAGTTCCCAAATGACTTGCCTCTCAAAGAGTTTACATGTAGGAAAATCTCTCTCAGCAAATCTCCCTCCGAGTCATTGTTCAGCTTTATTTTTTAAGTTTCTGATTCAAGGGCCACTTTGAGAGTCTAATAGAAGCAATAAAACCCTCTCCCCTCAAAAGGCACCAGTAGTTGGCATGTCATTGGACCTCAGGGAGTGGACCTCAGGACAGGAGTGAGGCTCATACTGCCAGGCATCCCTTTCTGCCCTGAGACAGGGGTCTGTGAATTCTGGTTCAGAACTGGGCAGAACTGGTTCCTGGTTCCAGGTCTGACTTTCCCCTTTCCTACTTCCTGGCCACGTGACTGGCCAGTTACTCAGCCTTTCTGAGCTTTAGTTTTCTCATCTGTGGAATGGGGACAACACCGCTTTGCAGTATCGTATTAGAGATGATGAAAACATAGCGCCTCCTACAGTGCCCATGTTAGAGAAACAGGCTATTATTATTCTCATTATAGTAGAGTCCTTTGCAACTGGGATTCTGGAATTACCATATTTCTTCTTGTCACTGAGGCCTCACACATGCTGTTCCCCCTACCTAAAAGACTTTTCCTTCCTCTTGTCGTTAGAAGTCTCTTTCACTTGCAGCTCAACTGCTCCATCTCAGAGACCCCTTTCTCACCTCTCCAATTTCAAATCAGCTCATTCTGGGCATCTTCTCCTGGAGCAACGCTCCTCTTCCTTCTTGGTGCCTCTCGAAATTGTAATGAGGTCTATTAGCGTGTTTGCTTATCTCATGTCTGTCTGAGTTGGTGGAACTCATGCTCCAGGTAAGCAGAGGGAACCAACATGGACAAGGGCCCTGAGGCAGGCGGGGCTGAGTGGAGGCACAGGCAGGAGGCCTTTGTGATCTGGAGGGAAACACTTGAGGAGAAGAGAGATGAAAGAGGCCAGGAGACAGAAGGTCAGGAACCAGGCCATGGGGACCTTCTGGGCCACAGAAAGACAAAATTTGCATTCTCTTCAAAGAGCGTTGGTGTCCCTCCAACTCTCCAGTATTAAGCAGGAGAGTTACCTGACCTAACTGAATTATTTAAACTTTACAGGTTTACTATTTTTATAAAATTCTTTTAATGATTTACTTTTTAAAAAAGATCACCAGCCACTGTGTGAAAGACAGGGTGGAGGGAAGGGTAGGCCTGGGGAGCGGGTAGATCCCTTAGGAGTCTGCAGTTCTGAGCTTGATTCTGACTGCAGGCCAGGGCTTTGTAGCCTATGAGGTTTTAGAATTAACCCTGAAATCCCAGTGTGTTCTAAGTTAGTGCTTCTTTCAGAGGTCGATCCCAAGTTGCATGAGCTGCCTCGGTCTCCCCAGAGCTAACCCGGCGTGGGGTCTGTCTTAGGGAATGACAGATGCTGGCGACTTCCATCAGCATTTGCGGTCTGTCTGCAGAGTGGAGCTTACCTGAGATGGTGGTGAAGTGGGACGGGGAGGTCATTGTCACAAAGGGTGGGATGAGGTATTTGGCCTTCACACCCTCCTGGGCCAAGTGATCCATGTTGGGGATGTGCACGTCCTGGTCTTAGTCCCAGTGGAAGCCATCAGATGAGATCAGCAGCAGCTTGTTGAAGTTCTTCTCCGTGTGAATGGGGTGGCCACTGGCCCATCCCAGCAGGACGGGCAGCAGCAACCCGAGGACCCCGAGCCCGTCATGCTGCGAATGCCTCACAGGCACATATCGCAGAGTTCGTGGGCCCGCTCCTGTTTTCTCCCTTTTTTATCTGTGGTTGAACAAAGTCCAAATTGATAATTCTCCCCCGGCTCCATTGAGGAGCAAAAAAACACCTGGAATGTAACAAGATGGCACATTTTATGTGATGAAGCAGTTCTGGAAATGGATAGTGGTGATGGTTGCACGACATTGTGAATGCACTTAACGCCATGGAATTGTACACTCTAAAATGTAAAAGTGGTAAATTTTATATGTATTTTACCCCAATAAGAAAGGTCAAACCATGTGAAATATTTTGGACTCCTATAACAATTCCACTGTTGTAAAGATTTAGGGAACAAATTAGATTGGTGCTTTCCTTTGCTCAGTAGATCCTGTTTTTATAGGGAGAACAAATGATTGTTCATTATGATTATGAAAACAGCCAGGGTGGATTAACCGTCCAAGAAGGGAGTTAATACATTAACTCCATATGTTATCTATCCCATTTAATGTTTTTTAAAAAAATTCTAGGAAGGTTATTTGTTGGAAATTCCACATAAGAATTTTTAAAAATTATTGAGGTCCAGTACACATAAGATAAATTTTACCATTTTGACCACTTGCAAGTGTACGAATTCAGTGATATTTAGTACATTCATGATGCTGTGCAACCATCACCACAATCTAGTCCCAGAGTAGTTTCATCATCCAAAAAAGAAACCCTATACCTGTTAGCAGTCACTCCTTATTCCTCCCTCTCCCAGCCCCCAGCAACCACTGATCTGCTTCCTGTGTTCAGATTTACCTATTTTGGACATTTCATATAAGTGGAATTATACAATATGTGGTCTTTTGTGTCTGGCTTCTTTTACTGAGCATAAAGTTTTCAAGACTCATCCATTTCGTGGCATGAATCAGTACTTTATTCCTTTCTGTGGCTGTATATTCTGTAGTATGGATAGTCTACATTTTATATATCCATTCACCAGCTGAGGGACATTTGGATTGTTTCTCCCTTTGGCTTTTGTGAATAGTGCTGCTGTGAACATTTGTGTATAAGCTTTGATTTAAATAACCTCTTTTTTCTACTTAATTTTTACAACTTATCTGTGAGGCAATTTTTACTTTGTAGCTGAGTAAACAGCTCATAGAGGCTATGGGACCACTCCAAGGTCACACAACACAAGTGAGATCAAGACTATAGTTTTAATACTTGGCTACGTGTTTGCTGGGGACAAGGGGGTTAGATTTCCCAAGGGAACAAATTGCTTTGAACACGCTTAACCATCTTTCCATCCACTCCACACTTACTGAGCATATTATGTGTGCTAGGTGCAGGAGACACAGAAGTATAGATGCAGAGGTTGCCTGTATGTGGCTCAGAGTCTAAGCAACGAGGGAAGGGTTACATGCAGTGGAAGGACCTTGCCAGAGGTACACGTAGGAAGCAATGCAGGAGCACAGGGAGCTGGTCCTAGCCCTGAGAAGATGGGCCGGGGAGGGCTTCCTGGAAGAGGTAGTGCTAGACTTGAGTTTTGCAGGGGCTGGGAGGAGTTAGCCCCTTGGAAGCACCTTCCCTCAGTTGCTAACTCAGATGTGACGGCAGTCTCCTAACAGATACCCCCGCCTCTGGCCTCTTCCTGTGGGTGCTTGGATGATAGTTACCTTTGCACTTTTAGAAAATTCTATGAATTGTATAAAGATGTCACCAGTGGGTTTTCTGGTGACAGTCTACCCAGGTTTTCAGGTGAAGTTTTTGGAAGGTTTCTGTCCTGACATGTTGGGCTGAAGGTTGGATATCAGACTCAAATGAGATGACCCATTTCCCTCTTGCTGAAATTGCCTGAGAAATCTGTTCCAGGCATTTGCTCAGGTTGAGTCTTTGCGGGGTGAGGAGGTGGTATGTCAGGGGAAGCTCCATTTTGTATTTGCATAACTTGGCTTGTTAGCACAGTGTTTTGCTATAATTAATTAGCACTGTTTTGCTATATGAGGGATTTTCATAGAATTTTGTGATGAGTATGCAGCATTGTGTCTGAGAGTGTTTTAAAGCTTGCCAGGCCTGTGTTCACATCTCGGCTCTGCCACTTACTATCTATAACACCTTGGGGCATGTCCTATACCTCTGTTTCCTTCTCTGTAAGAAGGAATGACAGTATATTTCCTGTGGTTATGAGGCTCCAATGAGATAATGTACATCAGTAGGAATGCTTACTGCTCATGGGATATCTATGTGCTACCCCCCATTTCCTAGCTCCTTTGTAATTTGTGGCCAATGTGTTGTGAGTAGGAGCCACATGCATTGCTTCCAGCCCAAAGCTTTCAAGGGGTGGTACATAATCATCCTATTCTCTCATCCTCTCTGCAGTAACTATGGAAGCCTTGTGTTAAGATGGAAAATTTCTATCATTCTAGGTCTCTGAGTGACCCATATGGAGCATACTCCCCAGCCAACCATGGTGGATAAAGAGTTTGAGAAGTCAACCTCTGTTGCCAGCCACTGAGATTTGGGGGTTAATTTGTTACTGTGGCATAAGCTGGCTAATTCAAAATGTTAAGCACTTACATTGGTCCCTAGTAATGGTAAGTGCCCAACAGATGTTAGTTACTTTTAGTACAATGATAAGTTGCCACTGATAGTTTTCGTTATCTGATCTGCTGAGGCCAGTGATGCTATTTTGTGCTTGGACAAATTGGACTTGGTACTCCAATTTGGGACAGATGATTGAGGGCCAATAATAAGCATCATTATCTTTAGTTTAAATCCCTGGATACCCTTGGTGGCAACGAACAACATTTGCTACTCTGAGACAGCCAGGCCCAGGGAATAGTTGCTGTTGATACCAGGATTGAGATTCTCCAAGGCCAAGCATTCTTTGGTCTGGAGAGAACCTGGAGTATGGTAGATTCTCCTAGGGAATATGAATACTTGTACTAAGTGGTTTGGCTCTTTGGGAATTGTATACCAATCCATTAGGCCCTTTTAGGGCAATCCACACACATCTCTGTATTCTGGAAACACAGAAAAAATAGCCAGCAGTCATGCAGTAATCTGCCAAGTCCATTGAAAGTTCCCCAAAGTGCAACATTGGGTGTAATCAACAGAGCTTAGTGGAGGTGGCTGGCTAGAGAGAATTCTCATTATAGTCACTGTGATACTTACGGCCACAGCACTGTGGTGTGTCTTGGTTTCTCTTTGGTGAGTTCTGGTTTGGAAGGCATAATCCATCACTTGTTTAGCAAATATTTATCGAGCCCTTTGGATGATGTGGAGGATGAAATATGAAGGAGAGTAAATCTCTTCCTGCCACTATGCTTTCAAGCTGTGCTAGTACTCAGCTGTGGGACATGCAGGCTTGAGGGGCCCACAGTTCCAAAAGCATCTCCCATTAGTACCATCCTGACTAGACCCTTCCTTGCAAGACCAGTGGCACCATCTCTGACTCTTACCTTCTTGTGTGTGGCTGATATATCAGTCATGGGGAACTGTTATGGAAATGCAGTGAATTTGTGAAATTTAAGATTGGTCAAAGAATACCATTAAACTCTGTTAAGAAATATACATATTTATGACATAGTTACTGGAGTGGAGGTGAGGAAATTCCACAAACATTTTAGGAATCATCTTAGCTGGAGATGATGGTCAGAACTCTTGGTTGTAGTGACAAAAATCCACATCTTACTAGTGTAGGTAAGAAAAGGGACCATGTCCTAGTCTGGTTTTTCTCTGAAGCAGACCCTGAAACAAGGATTGGAGTACAAGTGGTTTATTTGGAAAATGTTCCCAGGGAGCACTCATAGAAGAATGAAATGACTCAAGAAAGGGAAGGAGGCCAACACAAAGTGCTTCAGTCTTGGGTGCACGCAGCTAGAATGATGAGCACCAGCAGGCTATGGGCAGGGCATCTGAAGTCATTCCACAGAGAGGCAGGGATGCAGCTGGGCTCCAGGGCCCAGGGATTTACGTATCACCAGATCTCTCTCTCTCCATTTCTGTATCTGCCTTTTTCTACCTATCAGCTTAGTTTTCCCTCACTCAGGACTGGTTTTCTCCATAAGGTGAGGAATGTGGTCACAAAAGCTCCTGTTTTTCTCACTCCATAGTTCCTGTCATCATAGAAAATGTTCCAGTTAGTACAAACAGATTCAAAGAAAGAGCTCTGATTGGCCTATTTGAGTCAGATGCCCATTTTTAGATTAATCAACTGTGGCTGGGAGGGCAGAGTCATGTAGGAACATGGTAGCCTCCACTAGAGACACGTGACTGGAGCAGGAAGAGGTACAAGTCTCAATAGAAGGGAGAAGTGGTAGGCTGAAAAAATAATAGTTGTCTGTGATGAAAGGAAAAGATTAGGAGGTGCATCCTGTTAAAACTGTTAGTTATTGGGGCTTAAAAATTTTTTTGAATATGAAGTTCCATTGTGGTTCTCTTAGCATGATTTAGCAGAAAGGAAAAAACTGCCAATAGCCAAATGTTTCTATGCACAGGCCGTCTCTACGAATTCAAATACTTCTTGATTGAGCCAAAGATCAATTACAATGCTTCACAAGAGATACAAATTCTGGTAGTGTTGACTTATGATGAGATTGAAGTTAAGCAAGAAAAGAACCGGCATATAGGATACTAATTTCTCTCTTCTATCAGGTACTGTTGAGCTTAGGTTCTGGCTGACAGTCTACGCACCTTGAGGAAGGGTTGTATATACAGATGTGTGTGTGTGTGTGTGTGTGTGTGTGTGTGTGTGTGTGTTTTAGGTAGTTTCCAAGATGAGTGACACATCCCTTTGCAATGTGATTATGAATCCTTCCATTAAGAGGTGGATTTTATTTCCCTCCCCTCAAATCTGGCCTACGACTTGGTTTGACCAGTGAATGCAGCCAAAGTGAACGTGTCCAACTTTTGGTCCTAGGCCTTGCGAGCCTTTGGAGCTTCCCTTATTTTTGCTCTCTTGCAAGCCAGCACCAAGTAAGTCCTGGATGTCCTGCCCAAGGGGCCATGTAGATAGAGGGGCTCTGGAGGACGAGAGGCCATGTGGAGGAAAACCAGTTTCCCCGGCTGACAGCCAGCACCAACTGCCAGGCATGTGCATGAAGCATCATTGACCTTCCAGCTCAGCTGTGCCCCCAGCTCTGTGTAGCCACACAAGTGTGCCCAGATGAGACCAACAGAGGGAACGCCCAGCCAGCTCACAGAATCATTAGAAATAATGAATTGTTGTGGTTTAAAGCTACTAAGTTTTGGGTGCAATAAAATTCAAATAGCCCATGAGGATGTGAGCATGTGGGGTGCATGTATCCCATCTGCTGAAGATCCATGAGTTCCTGCAATTCAACCTAGAGTTGACTTAGATCTTCAAAGTCCTTCTTGTTTGAAACATCTATGAAAGAAATGTTTAAAGACTTAATTTTTTAAGAGCAATTTTGGGTCCACAGCAAAATCAAGAGGAAGATACAGAGACTTCTTACATATTTCCAGCCCTGCAACGTGCACAGCCTCCCTCATTATCAGCATCCCTCACTAGAGTGGTACATTAGTTACAACTGATGAACCTACACTGACACATCACAGTCACCCAAAGTCCATAGTTTGTATTGCAGTTCACTCTTGGTGTTGTGCCAACAATTTAGATGATGTGTATGAAATTTTCGCAGATTTGGACCATCTCAGGGAAATCCCAAAGCTCAGAAATATTCTACATGTGGTCGAGCCTTAGGAACTTCTGAGAAGGATCTGAAATGAAAGAAAAGTTTAAGGAATGTATTCCTATGGCTTCACTTCAGCAAGTTTCATGTTGAGTGTTGGACTAAGTAATAGTGTTAAGCCCGATCATGTTTTCAAAGACTCATACAGCCTCAGGGTTGGCAGGTGGAGAGTGGCCTCCCAGTGTCTGTGACATATCCAAAAGAGTTGGTTCAACTGGAAGGGATGAAGGTCTCTTTGGGCTAATATGATATTTCAGTAAGACAAACATCACCACATCACAACTCCTCCTATAAATCTCTGCAAAGACAACCCCAGAAGCATTGACAAAATATTCAGTAAAATAATTTTACTGAAGATTTCAGGAGAATGTAGAAAAAGAGTTTATGTCACACACCACATGACAAAACCTACATCTTTTGTAAGTTCAATTTATTCTTCCTCGTTTGCTATTTTGGGCCACATTGAACAAGTTGAATCCCTTTTTCTTACAATAGATGTTTGCATATAGCCATATTTCCCTCTCTTCTCCTCTCTCTCTCTCTCTCTCTCTCTCTCTCCTTCCCTTCCTTTTCTAGAGCTGGGTTGGCAACCTTTTTCTATAATGAACCGGATAGTACATATTTTAGTTCTTGCAGGCCGTATGGTTTCTGTCACAACTACTCAACTCTGCCATTGTTGCATGAAAAGCAGCCACACATAATAGGTGAATAAATGAATGTCACTGATTTACAATAAAACCTTATTTACAAAAACTTGAGGCAGATTGGATTTGGCCTATGGGCCATGGTTTCCTGACCCCTGCTGCTCTAGAAAATTCTTTCAGCTTGAACATCTCTAACTCTTTTTGACCATTGTGCATTCAATGTGGCTTTGATTTTCTTCCCTGTGGTGGTAACCATTTTCTGAATGCCTATTAATTTGTCCGTCTCTTAAAATGTGGCCCTTAGAACAAGATGCATCACTCTGCAGATGTAATGACATGATACTCTCTCATGCCACATTTTGAGCAGGACAAAGAGAGGAGGAGTGACCATCACCCTTGGAAACTCCAACCTCATGAAAATTTGGTGAGACTTCTCGGTGAAGGTTGTAAACCTGTTAATCCATAGGCTGGAAGGACAAAAAATGGAAGTACGATCTGTCAGGCTTGAGTTTAATAGCCGATGCACAGAGCTCTCTGACTTGTCTGATAGAGATTAGAAGGGGAGACTTGTCCACAGAAAACTTCTATCCCCAGGTTGGATAGATAACCCTGTGAGCAAAACTTCCTTAGACCTCAGATGAGGGAAAAAGGCAGTGTTAGGGGAGTGAAGAGGTCAGTAATTAAGGCTATGACTGTGCTGGTGAGGCGAAAGAAGAAAATTAGACTGCCAGGCATGAATAATGAGAAATCATTGATGGAATTAGCAGGGTAGAACAAATACTAAATGCTTCTTTATTCTTCTCATAGTCACAAGTTTTTGTTTAAACTGGAAGGAGGAAGAAAAGGTAAGTATGTTGAGAATCCTATTTCACTAACTATGGAAGGAAGATTTTGGAAAAGGTCTCAGAAAAAGGAGTGACATGAGGGAGTTTATTGGAAGTCATCAGAAACTGAGCACCCTCTTGGTAAAATCCAGGGACTGGGGAATGGGAGGGATGGCATGCGATCAGGTCTTTGTTTGTCTGACAAAATCACCTTTGAAATGTTGGTTGTTCTCACAGCCTAGTCCTGACACTCTGTTCTCTCTAGATTTGCTCACTAGATGAGCCCATTCATTTCCATAGCTTTATCTGCCGTTCTGTGGCTGTTGACTCTTGAATGTCCATTTCCAGCTTAGACTTTTCCTTTGAATGCCACTTACATGTCCAACATTTTTCTTTTTCTTTTTTTTCCACGTGTCAACAATGTTGATATCTCACTCTTAACATGTCCAAAGCCACTAAAGCCAAACTCTTGCTTTTCGTTCTCCTTCCTCCCTCTGCCCCATCTGTGTCTCTTCCAGTCCTTAAGTGGAACCACTGTCTACTCCTCTGTTCAGGGCAGTAAGCCAGGCAATGCTTTCTTTTTCTCTTTTCCCCCATCAGCAAGTCCTGTGATTCTCAATTTTATCTCAAGTTGTCTATTCTCCTCACCTTTACTGTCACTATCTTAGCCCAGGATACCTCCATAATTCAGCTGGGTATGGTAGCCGCCTCCTGACTGGTCCTCTGCTCTTGCTCTTGACCCTTAGCAGTCCATTTCCTACCTGGCAGCTAAAGTGATCTTATGGTCCCTGCTTGGCTTCCCATTGCACGGAAAGTAAAATTGAGACTGTGGCTCTCCTGCCAGGTCCTCCCCATCTTTCCATCTCCTTCAGTCACACTGACCTCCTTTTGGTTCTTTGAACTCAAAAGGCCTTTTTCCATCTTGGGACCTGTCGTTCCCTGGCAATGGGTTTCTTTTGCTTTTCCAAAAAATAGCCTCTTATCACCTTTTCAGTCTTAGCTTAAATGTTGTCTCCACAGAGAAGTCTTTCCTGACCCCCTTTATAAAGTGGACTCCCTTTTATTCTCCATCTCAGCCTCTTGCTACTCCCTTCATAGAATTTCTTTTTTTAATTCCATATTTTTTTATCATTTTAAAAATTTCTTCCCCAATAACCCATAAGTTCTTTGTGGGCTGGGCCATGCCTACCTTGTTCATCCTTATATCACCAGCACCCAGCACAGTGCCTGACATAATAGTTGCTTAATAAATAAATCCAGACTAAAGGGATAAGTAAATGGAGAGTTACTTCTCTGAACTACAGACAATGAGCTTAAACATTTTATGTTTTTCTTAGTCAGACATTATGTGCAATTAGACATACAGTAAATGATGATAACGACAGCATCTGTGTCTTGCCTGATGTTCATCACCAATCACTAAATTAGTTGTGCTTGTTTTGACAGTTCCGTTTTCAACATAATGATTTGTTTCTTTTAACTTATGGCTGTTGGCTTTGTTTGAGTTTGTTAGCCTGACACAGTAGCAGATTACATTGGTATTTGCTCTGTATTTATGTCATTAACTTTTAAAATGCCTTTGCTTTTGGCAAGAAACCCTAGTTAAGGCAATATGTTTGTCAGGATGTTTTGAGTTATGCTGTTGTGACAACAATCCCCAAATCTCAGTGGCTCAACTCAGCCAAGTTTATTCTTGGTCACATTACACGTCCAATGTATGTCTGGGCATTGTGGGGATGGTCTGTCTATTCCAGACACTCAGAGATCCAGGCTGTTGAAAGCTCCAGCTGTGTATATCTCCTTGATCAACATTGCAGGGGGAAGGGGATGTGGTGAATCACAGTCTTTAAACTCTTCCACCTGGAAATGACACAAGTTACTTCTACTCATGTTTTATTGGATAAAATGGATCATATGATCATGCCCAACTTCCAAAAAAATTGGCAGGTGAACCAAAAAATATTTGTGGACAGCCTCATTGACTACTCCCACCAGTTACACAGAAGACCTCACTTAATGTAGTTATTTATTTGTGATTTCCCTGAAGTGAACCGTGATCCATGAATAGGCAGAAGATATATGGATTTCCAAGCTATTATTGGGCACCGTTTTGTTTCAGAATGTCAGGCTTAAGACTTTTATTAGAGGACAGTATAGTGTGATGGTTAAAAGCAGGGCTCTAGTGTTTTGCTCGAGATCAAGTCCTGTTTCTGCTGCTTTAATTATGTGATATTTGGCAAGTTTCTTTACTTTCTCATGCTTCAGTTTCCTCATTAATAATGATAATAATAATACTATTATATACAACATATGATCGTACATAATATATATGACTGTTAATATATATGATTATATTTATTATTATTATTTATCACAATGGGGATAGCCTGGTGCTTAAAACATATGGTTTCAAAGTGGGTAAAGGGGATCAAATATATGGTAGCTGAAGGAAACTGGACTTTAGGTGGTAATCACATAATAGAATATACAGATGTCAAATTAAAACGTACACCTGAAAATTATATAATTGTATTAACCAATGTTACCCGAATAAACTTAATAAAAAAGAAAAAAACAAAAAAAATACTACTTATTATTAATTTTAGTAGGTACTTACTAAATTTTGTCAAAATTAGTAGTTCAATAACTTTTTAAAAATATTTATTTTATTAGTGTCAAGTGTATAGTACATAGTATAGTAGTTCAATAACTTTTAACAGTTGATTGGGATCTATCATTGAAGAAACAGTTTTCTGAAGAGCAAGGCTCAGGAAGAGGGCCAAATTTTAGTGGATGTTTTAAAGATTGTTTACTTTAGTCGTATGGACTTGGGGCTAAGTTCTAGCTTGAGCACCAGATAGCCAGGCAGCCTTTGATAAATTCCACAACTTCCCTGGGCCTCAGCCTCATCTGTAACTAATGGAGTTAATAGCATCCATTTTTTTCAGGGCTAAAGTAAAGATGATTAAGAGGGAATAGCAATAACTTCGATTAATGGTCAGAAGTGTTAGTTTACTTGTATATTAATTGTCTGTTGCTGTGTAACAAATTACCACACACTTAGTAGCTTAAAACATCTACCCATTTATTATCTCATAGTTTTCATGGGTCAAGAATCTGGGCAGGGCTTAACTGGGTCTCCGAAGGCTGAAATCAAGGTGTTGGTTGTGGAGGTCTTATCTGAGGCTCAGGGTCCTCATCCAAGCTTCTTTAGTTCGTTGGTTGAATTCAGTTTCTTGTGGTTGTTGGGCTGAGGCCCTCAGCAGCTAGAGGCTGCCCTTCTCCACAGGCAGCTCACAGCATGGTGGTCTGCTTCTCCTTGGAGGCCAAAGGGTGAATCTCTGAAACTTTTTCCTTCTTTCAAGGGCTCGCCTGATTAGGTTAGGCCCACCTAGGGTGATCTCCCTTTTGATGATCTCCAAGTCAACTGATTAGGGACCTTAATCACAGTTGAAATTCCTTCCCCTTTGCCATGTAACCCAATCACAAATTCTTCCCACGCTCAAGGAGAGGGGGTTATATAGCCATGGATACCAGGGAGTGGGGATCTTGGAGGCCATCTTAGAATTCTAAGACAATTTTTTTTCCTCCAAGAAGAGTTAGTGGGGAGCGGGTATCACAGATGAGTGGCAGCCTAGAGGTTGAGAGAGCCCGATGTTGGGCTAGGCTGAGAGGTAAGTGTAAAAAAACCTTGTTCGTTTTGTGCTTTGTTGGGGCTATACCTTCCCAACCAGCCAAGATCAAGGTAAGACCAGGTCATTTAGATTCTTTTGCTCTTTCTCCTGAGGTAGTGCCTGCAGTCCCCCAGCCCTTCCCTTCCCATTCTAAGATCCACCAGGTGTGAGCTAGAATCACCAGGTGCTATGATCAGAGATGCAAGTGTGTAATAGGTGGGATCACAGGAACAGAGAAATATTCAGACAGTTCTTTCCAATAGCTTCAAAACCACAGGCACAGGAAAACAAACCTTAAATGAAATGAAACCCAGAGAGAAGACGAATTTTAAGTGGTGATTTTTTTTTTTTGGAATCTGCCAGATGTCAGAGGCGCTTTGAAGCAAAATGAATGCTGTCTCAGTTCTGCAGAAGGAGGTCCCGAGAAGCTGGTGTGATGTGCCGAGAACCAAATTACCAACCACCTGTGCAGGAAAACAGTCTCTTCTTACTCACAGGGCTGTGGGGTACACTTGATAACAAGCAAGATAGAAGTCAAGGTCGGCTAGAAACAAAGAGCCACTAACCCTCAGGACTCTAGGTTTCCCTCAGCAAAGCCCTGTGCATAACAGATCATTCCCAGGGAGTGAGCTGAGAGGGTCATTCTGAGACCCCTTTCAGAGGGCCTTTGACAGATGACCGCAGTTCCCTTAATGGGACTGCAGTGGAAGAAATACTGAGGGAAGTCTCGAGCCAGCCTGAGAGCCTGGCTCCCTCCCTCTGCAGGTACAGCTCCATTCTGCACTTTGAAGTTGCACTGAGTACTCTCAACATCTGCCCTACAGAACGGACGGAAATCGCTTGTACATCACTGCCAGACAGGATGAAGAAGGACCCTCCTCTGTCAACAGAAAAGGTGGCATGATAGAGTAACATGGAGTGTCAGCTTGGATTATGGAGGATTCTTAGAATCAACATAATTCCATAAAGGGTGGGAGAGCCCCAGCCAACCTGGGTTTGGGATGACCTTGATAAAGCTGGTATTGCTCAATGGGATACAGATTAAAAGCAGCCTCTGTCCTTACTCAATGCTAAATGGGCTGCCTGTGAGATGAACTAAAATTCAGAGTCAGTAAACAATTGCAAAAGACCACATATCATCGAGTGTTGTTGATAAATGTTAATGAGACAGGAGCCAGCACTGAGATTGGGCAGTATTGATTAAGAGAGAAAATAAAATGCGCTGACCAGTTCTTGACAATCTTAAGAAGTCTAAGGCATTTTATTTAAAATATCTCTTGCCACAGCATATATCCTTGTAAATATGGGGTGTGATATATGCTTGTTATTTCTTCCGCTTCTTCTCTACTTGCCCTCTTCCATTCATTCTATTGCTCATTTGTTTATTCATTCATTAACAAGTATTTGAGTGCTTACTACATATCCACACAGTACAGGTGCTAGTGTTAAAATGGTAGACAAATGGACACAGTTGTTTTCCTCTTGGAGTTTACATACAGTGATAGGAGAGATAATTTAAAAGGCAATTTCAAGGTATAGTATATAACTTGGGAAGAGACAAGGGCCGGCCTTTTAGTGGGGGACTAGGCCTGGGGGCGGGGAAGGCTTCCCAGGGCCTGGAGTGAGACTGACGGTTGTGTAGGAAGGAGATGGGGTCCAGGAGGAAGAATAATAAAAGGCATCCCTATGAAAGCGTCTGGGGCCGGAGTGGAGCTTCCGAGTGTGAGTAGCTGGGAAGAGCAGGGGGAAGGGTAGGTAATGAGGCTGGAGGTAGTTGTGTAATGGGTTACATTGTGTCCCCTCAAAGATATATGTTCAAGTCCTAATACCCCTGGTTCCTGTGAATATGACTTTATTTGGAAATGGAGTCTTTGCAGATGCAATCAAGCTAAGATGAGGTCATAATGGACTGAGAGTGGGGAGGGCTAATCCAATGACTGGTGTCTTCATAAAACAAAGAAGAGGAAGATTTAAATACAGAGACGCTGAGAAGACACAGCAAGCAGGATAGAGGCAGAGATTGGAGTGATGCAGCTACAAGCCAGGAAACGCCAAGCATTACCTGGAGCCACCAGAAGATGGAAGAGGAGAGGGAGGACCCTCCCCTGGAGCCTTCAGAGGGAGCCCAGGCCTGCTGACACCTTGATTTTGTACTTTTGCCTCCAGACCTGTGAGAGAATAAATTTCTGTTGTCTTAAGCCAACTGGCTGTGGTCGGTAATTTGTTATAACAGCCACAGGGCACTAACGCAGAGGGGTGGAATATGTGGGAAAGGTTTTCCAACTTCTGCAGTTAAAGAAAGCTGAGTAAGCGCCAGAAATGTGATACCTGGGTTTGCTAACTCCATTGTCCACAAGGGCTGGATGGGGATGGGGGTAAACAGAGGCCCCATCTAGAGGGACAGCCACCTCTCAGCTTCAGCTGCTATGCTCTGTGTTCTGATTTATTTTCAGTAGAAGTTAGAAATCAGATTTTTAAAAAGTGTGGAAAATCCTCATTTAAAAATTCAATTAATTAACAAAAACGTAAAAACATTGTGCAGGTAAAACCAAACAAGTCTGCAGCCCTAATTTGGACTGTGGTTTAACCATCTGAGACCTCACTAGAGAAGTTTAAAAGTAAGTGAAATCACCGATGTAAATCGCCATACACAATTATGTCTGTTTTGGGACAGTGTGAAAATGACCAATGTCCTGTTAATACTGAAAGAAATATATGATGGAGAAAAGGTCTGAATGCTGTCTCCAGGGAGACCTAGAATAACCATCACAGAGCAGAGGTCTGTAATCCCCCACTCCCAAACTTTCCAAGGCAGTTGTCCCTATACATGCAGAATATGAGAGTTCTATTTGGAGGACAGTGGGAACCTCAGACTTTAATGTGTGCATACAAGTCACCTGAGGATCTTATTTAAATGCAAATTCTGATTCAGTGGGTCTGGGGTGGGGCCTGAAGTTCTGCATTTCTGTTGAGCTCCTGAGTTGGTGCCACTGCCAATGCTGCTGGCTTGAAAACCTCACTTTGAACAGTAAAGTTTTCAAGGATCTGTGCTATCATTGTGCACATCAGAAGAGAAATTCCCCAGCGCTGACCCTCAGTGAACCTAGCCTGTCTGCCCACTATCTGGGGATGGATGGGGGAGCTAAGCAGGACAGGTGGGAACCACAGCTACCAACACCTTTAGAGGCAGGGAGTAGGGAGCATCGCTCAATGTGACATAAAGGTTTGGAGAGGTTCCTCTTGTTGCCTTTGGCTCAGTAGATGGAGCGGGAAAAGGGTGAGTCTGAGAGAGAGGAAACAAAGGCATTTGGAGAGCCAGCTGCCTCCCCTCAACCAAATTCCAAGTTCAGCCTGGTGGAACCCTGCCGTTGCTCCTTCTCACCCAGGCCTGTGGCGTCTGGCCTCTCTTCTCGTGCAAACATTTTTCTTTGTGCTCCTGGAAAAATTGGACCTATAAATTGAATCTGCCTTCAGGCAGTTTAACTTGCATGGCCAGCACTTACTCAGCAGATAGCCATCAGCCTCATTAACCTTGGTTTGTTCTCAAGAGGTTTTTGTTGGTGGGGGGAGGTGGTGGTGATTGTGGTGGTCGTAGGGTTTATGAATTATTCTTTGATAATTTCTGGAGTATGTTGGGAGCAGAGTCGTTTATTCTGTTGAGTAAACATAGTTGATGTTCCAAGCCTTATTTGTTGGTATCGTTGATATGTGTGTGTACGTGCCTTGTGTGTGTTCACTGTGTGCGTACTCATTTTAAATGCTGAATAGTGACTTCTCCCTGAAGGTGTCTCTTACCCGTCTGTGGCTTCCAGGAGATCTGGAGAACCAGTGCTTTGGCTTCTGTTAGCACTATGTTTCTCAAAACATTGTTCTTTGCCCACCCGCATCAAACCACCTGGAGAGCTTGCTAAAATGCAGATTTCTGGCCCCTGCCAGGGATCTGCTGTGTTAGAAACTTAGGCGTTGAGTCCAGTGGTGATTGATGCATAGGAATCTGGAAGATCACAGCTGTTGATGAGACGAAGTTCTTTCTGCATGCCAGCTGGATCACTCTATCTATCTTTGGGTAGTTGTCTTGCTTACGCAGTATACTTATATTTTATATTACAAAGCACTTTGACTTTTCAAGTGATCACCATGGCCCAGTATAGTGACATTTGCTACCCGTCATCATTTCCTTATGTTCTGTCAACAACCCTGGTTATCACCTGGGGACCCTTGCCTTTCCCACACGCGAAGGCCGTACAGTGGGTAGGTGGTAGAGTCAAGATTCAACTCCAGGCAGTCTGGCTTCGAAGTCTTCTCTCTTATCCACTGTAGTCTAACGTGGCTGTCCCAGACTGCTGGGGCCCTGCTGCAAGGCTCAGCACCCACACTCCTTTGTGCATAGAGCTCCTTCCTGCACCCATAACCACCTGCTTGTTCATCCAGGGCATGGGGTACACTAGATGTACTAGGACATTACCACTCTGTGAGCAGTCCCCAGCCAGCCACAGGCAGGCATTTGTTGGTAAACCCCCAGCTTCCTTCCCCTTCAGGAGAGAAACTCCTGAGACGCTCTCCATGCAGTCTCTCTGAGTTGCCCACAGCAGGGACCTGCTCATCAGACCTCCAGGATTGGCTTCTTCCTGTCAGTGTCTCATATCTCCACTCCTCTGTCAGCGCTTCGTAGGATCACCTCCCGAATCAACTACTTGGGCCCAAATATCTATCAAAGGGTTCTGCTTCTGGGACATTGTGTGCTTAAACCACCTTAAGCATACCATCTCATTTAATCTTCATATCAGTCTTGTCCCGGAGGGACCATCATCAGCCCCATTTTATTGATGAGGAAACAGGCTTAGAGAATTTAAGCCATTTGGCCAAGCTTAGTTTCTGAGCCAGGACTAGAATCCAGGTCTGTTGGCGCCAAGGCCCAAGCTCTCAGCCTATATCTTATACTGTGGAGTTTATGGGTAAGCGGTGTGTGGTAGGTAGTGTGTGTTGGGATTGGGCAAACTTTCCTTTTTCTCTTGCCATGCCCTGCCCCCCGCCAGCCAAGAGGGCATTCATGATGCACCTCTTTTTTTTCTTTTCTTTTTTTTTTTTTAAGATGCGCCTCTTTAAATTTGAAATATAGGTAGAAAAAGCAAGAACCCTGATCTCAGATGTGGCTGCCATAACCCCTGGTGAGTCAGCGTGTCCACCTCAGGCCTGGCTTACATTGACAACAACTTGAGCTGAACTTGGCA
>NW_006436812.1:2993885-3025055 GCF_000325575.1 Pteropus alecto | reverse complement strand
CCCGGCCTAAGCAATCTTTCTCACCTCTGCCCCACTGTGAGCCAACCTCTGGGTCCCAGCAAAATGCTTTCAAAACGGACTTTTCCTGGTGGAAAAGCCTTCCAGGGTTTTTGTGTTGATCGATTTCTAGTCTATGATCTTGTTTGTGGCTGCCCCAGTTGTTCTAAGGTCTGCCTTTATGTTATAATTTTGTACGTGAGCCCACAGGCTATTCTGCCAAGAGTAGAATTTCTATTTTAAAGTAATAAATAATAAACTGCTCTGGAGTGGTAATAACTTCCAGAGCCTCCTTAGGTCTCACTGGGTCATTTGGTGAATTCAGCAAGTTCTTGGGCACCACAGGTATGAGGAAGGGAAGTCAGACACCCACAGGTAAATATCTATGGAGTAATTAATATGCACAGGCCAGTGACTGTATAATCACAAACACAAGAAATGCTATTATGGAAAAAAAAATGGTGATATGGAGAAAATACCAGTGGGCCAAATTTTATAACCATTATTGGGTTTGTCATATAGATTATTATAGAATTTAAGGATTTTTTGATTAAATCATCATAGTTGTTATCTGTAGTAATAATTATAGCTTATTCTGCATACTTACATTTATATAAAATATACACACAAATCAATGGGATTATGCCATATATATTATTCTTCAAATAGCTGTTTTTTTCACTTTAGAATATACCATGGACCTCTTTTTAAGAGGGTACATAAAGACCGCCTCATCTTCACAAACTCTTTATGATAGAAACTTTCAAATACATACAAAAAGTAGAGAGAATAGTAAATGAATCCCCTCTCACCCAACTTCAGTAATTCTCAACTCCCTTCCAAACTTGCTCCCTCCCATCTGCTTCTCCCTTCCCACATTATTTCGAGAATCCCAAACATCATATAATTACATTTATAAATATATCAGTATACCGCATTCCTTTTCAACTGCCAGGTAATACTCCACTGATAAATATATCATAATTTAATTATCATATACTAATTATTATAATATATCATAATTTACCTAGCCTTTCTCCTATTAATGGGCATTTCAGCTGTGTTTAATGTAAAGACAAATTTTCTAGTTGTAAATATGGAATTTAATGAGTTCTTTTTTTTATCCTCTGAAGGGCCTTTAAACTGAGGATGCAGATTCTCTAGAATTGACTAAAACAAATGCATGCTTTGTTGCTGACTCTTGCTACTTCCAGACCCAGTGGGGAGGAGGGGATGGGTCTCTGAGCCAGGCAGGAAGGGATGAGGTTTGCTGGTTACAGCGTGGAGGTGGGGTGGTTATCCCCAGAGCCTGAGAGTGGCCAATAAGGGCGTGAGTCAGGCCATCCGGTCAGGGAGGCACAGTGGTGTCACCAATGGGTCCCAGTAATTGTTAGGACCATAGAAGAGACTTGGGTATCATCATTTCCTGGGACTGCCTTAACAGATCACAACTTGGTGTCTTAAAACAACAAATTTATTTTCTCATAGTTCTGAAGGCTAGAAGTCTGAAATCGAGGTGTCAGCAGGGCCCCACTTTCTTGGAAGGCTCAAGGGGAGAACTTTTCCTTGCCTCTTCTAGCTTTTGGTGGCCCCTGACATTCCTTGGCTTGTGGCCATGTCACCCCAATCTCTGCTTCTGTCTTCACATGGCCTTCTCCCCTGCATATATCTATATGTTCTTTTCTGTCTCTTTTAAGGACATATTCATTGGATTTAGGGCCCACACTAATAATCTCATCATCTCGATTCTTAATTATATCTGCAAAGACTGTGTTTTAAAATCAGGTCATATTCTGAGGTTTTGGGTAGACATGATTTTTTAGGGGGGATACTATTCAACCCTCTACAAGGCATGTCCTGGTACTTCCAATTGCCCCAGGCAGAACGCTATGCCTTTTCTGAAGCCAAAGAGATGTTACCGTGGCATTCAGGCAGTCAGAGGCTAGGCTATGGAGCAGTTGGGAGTCTTCACCTGCAAGCAGCTGAGAACCCAACTCTCAGCAGGTGAGTGGGAAGATTCATAAGAAACCTAGAGGCTGGTATTTCTGTGATATCAGGACTCTGGGTTAGGGATTCCGCAATTCTCTTGGCTTTCTCCTCATGGTTGCAAGATGCCTGCTGTGGCCCAAGCAGGAAATCGTCACACAGCTCCATCCGAAGGTGTAAAATGTGTGAGTGAGAGGGGCGGGGTGACCACCGGTGTGTGCGTGCACACGTGTGTGTATGTGTGAGTGTGGAAGAGAGAGAGAGATTGAGATTGAGAAAGAGAGAGATTGGTTTTTCTATGAAGGAGAAGATATCTTTGCCAGGTGATCTCCCTTTATGTCTCACGAGTCAAGACTTGGTCACATAGCTTCCCCTACTTGCAAGGGAGTCTGGGGAGACACGCATCTCTTTTTATCAGTTTCTACAGACAGAAGCAAGCAAGCAAGAAAGAGCTGAAGAGGGACCTCTACCCACAGGCAAACAACCCTCCAACTCTTCCAAACAAATTACCAACTAATCTGTTATGCTCTTCTATTTCACTACATTCAATCTCCCCCACTGCAACAAGTCAGATCATCTTGTTTATTATACAATACCTATTCGTGCCAACTCATGTCAGGGATTGCCTCAGACAACTTTTGTTTAGAGGGCTCATGCTCCAAGTGGGGGACTTTCTGGAAAAACCCTATTAATTCAGTAGCTTTAGTTTTTTTCTTCCCCACGGTTAGGACAGTGCTGAAATCAACATCCTTGTCCATAAATAGTTGTACTTGAATGCCTATATTTTGGTTGGGAGTATTCACCTGCAAGCAGCTGAATTTCTGGATGTGGGATTGCTGTGTTTGAATACCTTATATGTTCTTGTTGGGAGCTTTTTCTAGGGCTGGATGAAGATCCCACTTGCTCACCGTCAAGCCAACTGTAGCCTACAGTTTTCAGGGAAAACTGAGCAGGAATATGCATTTCTCTCTCTTCCCCCTCGAATCCATTATCTTGGCCTGCTGTGCCTTTCCTGTTTTGGCAGTGAGATTCGCTGATGACTCTGGAGCTCTGGTATACATTATTCATACATCTTTTTATATCACCTACTGTGGCACCAGCTGGGGACAGCAAATACTACAAACATGGCACCAATAAAAAAGAATGTGTAATCAGTCTTTAAAAATTCCTTCTCAACTGCCAAGGGTGGCACGTGAGGGTGGAAAGTGAGCAGCTGGCTGGCCTTGCTAATTTCAAGGCAGCTTCACTCAGAAAACGATGACTGCTTCACCGTCAGCCTCTCCTGGACCTCTGGAAGAGGCAGATACCAAGAGCCCTGGAAGATTCTGTGGGGAAGGAGTACATGTCTAATGCCATAAGTGAGGAAAAAAGTAATTTTTAAAAAACTTTCTACCTTCTTCATAAGTGGGAGGTATTATTATTGGTTCTGTTTCTCAGATACTAGCAGGGATGTGGGACTTGTTGGTTATTGTTTATTTTTTCCTTCCATTTGGTCTTACTGAGACATATATGATGAAGTGCACTCATCTTAAATGTGTAATTTGATAATTTTTTTACACATGTATATATATGTTGTGGATCGAATTGTGTCCCCCCAAAAGATATGTTGAATTCTTAACCCCTAGGACCTCAGAATGTGACCTGATTTGGAAAGAGGGTTGTTGCAGATGTAATTTGTTAAGATGAGATCATACTGGATTGGAGTGGGCCCTTAGTCCAAAATGACTGGTGTCCTTGTACGAAGAGGGAAATTTGGACACAGACATACACACAGGGAGAATGCCACGTGATGAGGAAGGCACAGATTGAAATGACGTCTCTACAAGCTAAAGAGATCAAGGATTTCTGGAAACCACTGGAAGCTGGAGAAGGCATGAAAGATTTCTCTCCTAGAGCCATCAGAGAGAGAGAGAGAGAGAGTGACCCCGTCGACTCCTTTATCTTGGACTCCTTAAGAACCGTGAGGCAACAAATTTCTGGTGTCTTAAACTACCCGCTTTCTGGTACTTTGTTACGGCAGCCTAGCGAGCTGATATGCCACATAACCACCACTGAGATGCAGATGCAGGTATAGAACCTTTTCAGCACCCAGAAGTTATCTTGGGTCCCTTTCCGATTATAACTTCCTTCTCCACCCAAGGTAATCATCTATTCTGATTTCTACTATCACTGATACATTTTGCCTATTCTTGAACTTTGTATAACTGAAAACATCTGGTAGGAATTCTGTGTCTGGCTCCTTTCACATAATATATCTGTGAGAGTTCTTCATTGTGTTAAATGTACAGGTCCCTACTGATTTTTTCCATAAACATTTACTGATCACCTGCAATGTGCTGTGTGCTGTGCTAGGCACTGTGCATATAAGGACTATAGGTGTTCCCTATCCAGTTTGGAAGGGAGGATTACAAACCACTCTCCATGAGATGGTGTGGACATGTGTGAATTGGAATGCGTATGGGCTTTGGGAGCCTGCAGAGCATGGGAAGCCAGGTGAGTCTCCACAAAAAAGGCTGGATGTTCATGCTGGACATTCTGGAATGGTGGATTAATGTGAGTGGAGGCATGGAGTGAGGGTGCAAGGCTATATGTGGGGAGCTGTGAGGAGTCTGGTATGACTCAGGAATCAGACATTGTAGGTGAACATGAGAAATATTTACCAACTAGTGCAGGGATTGGCAACTACAGCCCTCAGGCCAAAACTGGCTCAACACCTGCTTTTATAAATAAAGTTTTATTGGAACACAGTCATGCACATTCCTTTACTTATGGTGTATTGTTGCCTTTGCACTACAACTATAGCCTTGAGTAATTGTGACAGAGGCTGTATGCTCACAAAACTCAAGATATTTACTATCTGGTCCTTAAAAAAAAGTAGGTGAACATTGGTCCAGTTTATGCCAGGAGCTGTTCCAGGTGCTCTTCAATTTTATTCCCATTTAATAACCACAGCAACCCTGCATTATATCTCCCAATTTAAACATGAGGCTCCTTAAGCTCAGAGAGGTAAAGTGATTTTTCAAGTCATCAGGAGGAGGAACCATATCTGTTCAAATTCAAAGGAGCTCCAGGGTAACTGGAATCTTTCCAACTAATTAGTGATTGTTTGAGGAAATGAGTTAGTGCCAGACTGGTCGAGTCATGTATGCATTTTCATCTTTGTGCAATGGGAGACACCGAAGGTTCTTAAGGAAGGGAAGGGCATGATCAGGGCAGTGTGAGACTGTCACAGCTAAGCCCTCTGCTGGGTGTGGGGGGGTCCAGGACTCATCCAAGCAGGTTTTACAGTTACCCATGAAATTCTTCTCAGGAGGGTCATGCTTTTGGGAAAGGAGAGAAAGTGCTGACCAGTCTCGTGCATTTCTGAGTTATGCCTTGGAGGTGGAGGTCCACGCAAAAACTTGAACATGAATGTTCATAGCCTTGTTATTCATAATTGCCAAAAAATGGAAACACCCCAAAGTGTCCATCATTGATGAATGATAAATGTTGCACAATTTTGTGAATATACTAAAAACCATTGAACTGTGACTATTATGGTATGTGAATCATATCTTAATGATGAATAATGATAATAGAAACAATAATAAGACTCATTTGTGATGACACAAAAATATCAGGGCCAGGATTGAACCCAGGCTGTCTACTTCCAGTGTCCAAGCTTGATCCCTTCCTGTCCAGATTCCCATTTTGTCCAGACCCTGTCTGTCGGGTGGGATATGTCAGTGTCCCAAATTGAAACCCTGAATTACTAGTTTTAAATGCTTTAGAGAAGAAACAAACATTGATCCAGGAGATGGTGTGGCAGAGCAGTTGAATCACTGGATGGAACCTTTGCTCTGCCACTCATCAGCTGTTCCTCAGTTTCCCCATTTGGCAAATGTGGTTGATAATAACAGTACTGATCTCGTAAGGTTGCTGAGAGGAGAAAATGAGTTAATACAAGTGAGATATTTTGCAGTGTATCCAGCTGGTAGCAGTGCTCAGTAAATGTTTTTCTGTCAGGGAGCTCGATCTGGACCCTGATTTGTACGTAGTCTTTGAGCTTGGGTATGTTGGCAGCTGCCCCATCCTATTGTCCAAGAGATAAGTGGCAAGATCAGGCTGATGGGGTGGTTCAGGTACAAAGGTAAGAGAAGAGAAACCCCCCAGGGATTGATGACACCAGGGGCAACCTTCGTTCCTTGCATTATCACTGTTTTCAATTTTCCACAGCCCTGATTCTGAGCACAATAAAAGTAAAGCTTAAAAAGATCTGATGGTACAAGGGCCACACAGTAATCATAGCGAGTTTTAATATTCAAATTAGAATTTGTATGAACTTGGATAATCAAAAACTTTTCGATTCTACTCCCCATTCTCTGCTAGGTTTCCTCAAGGCTGAATAGCTTTGAAATGGCCATAAATTTGCATAATGGTTTCCATAAAGCTAATCGCTTTAGGTCTGGAAGCTATTTTCGCCTAGGGCTATTATCATCTTCCACCGTTTCCCTAGCTGATATATAAAGACAGAGGAATTGAGGATTTTTTATTTAGAGTGAAGAGTGTCAAAGAGTCTAGCTAGGGCCTACTTGGAGCATTGAAGGACAGACTAGGCTCCAGGGATGTGCTACAGGTGGCATTGGAGCTTGTTACACCTGCCGTTTTGGGGTGTGTTGGGGAGGAGGCAGATTCCAGAGGAGACTGGAGAAGGCCTGTAATTTAGGCTTACATATTATTTGGGAGAAATATTTCCTCTTTGAGTTTGTCTTGAAAGGAGCCACAGGCCGACTGACCCCCCTTGAGTTAGTGAGTGTCGGGTAGCCAGTGAAACCTGGTGAGATTTTCCTCCCATTTTTGTTTCTCTTTCCCAGGTACCTCAGGTTTTCCATGAGCCTCTATCACTGGGTAGTGATTACTCTGTTTCTATGCTTCTTGAGTTTATATAATTTAAAAAATCTCAACTTTGAAAAATTTGTATATCCTGGTAATGGAGGGAGATTTATTTTAACTGAAATTTTATTGTTTTCACTAGCCAATACATCAAATGGCACAAAATTCAAAAAGTACAAAGGGGTTGCTCTAGATTGAAAGTTTATTCCCCTCTCCCTCCAGTTCATACGTTGAATTGCTAACCCTCAATGTGAGGATATTAGGAAGCGAGGCATTTGGGAGATGATTAGGTCACGAAGGTGTAGACATCATTAATGTCCTAATAAAAGAGACCACAGAGAGCTCCCTCACCCCTTTTACCATGCGAGGACACAGAGAAGACAGCCGGCTATGAACCAGGAAGCAGGTTCTCACCAGCCATTCAATCTGCCGGAACCTTAATCTGGACTCTTCAGTCTCCAGAACTGTGAGGAATGAATTTCTGTTGTTCAGAAGCCACCCAGTCTATGGTATTCTGTTATAGCAGCCAAAAAGGACTAAGACAAGGATACACATTGAAAAGTCAGCCTTCCATCCCTTTCTCTTTGCCATCAGTTCTCCCCACAGGCAACCTGTATTATCAGTTTCTTGTCTCCTTCCAGAAAGTATATCTATATATCTCTATCTCTATATCTACATCTATACCTTCCCATATCCTATAAATGTTGTAAACTCTGTTTTGCGCCTTGCTTTTTTCCATTTAAATTATGTACTGGTTTCCTATTGCTGTTATTTACAAATTACTGCAAATTTGCTGCTTAAAACAACATTAACTTATTTTTGTACAGTCTGGAGGCCAGAAATCCCAAATGGGTCTCACTGGACTAAAATCTAGTTGTTTCCTTGGCTTTTCTAGC
Source organism: Pteropus alecto (assembly GCF_000325575.1). Classification (NCBI taxonomy): domain Eukaryota; kingdom Metazoa; phylum Chordata; class Mammalia; order Chiroptera; family Pteropodidae; genus Pteropus; species Pteropus alecto. The sequence continues at coordinate 3,017,304 of NW_006436812.1, read as the reverse complement.
TTCTAGAGGCACCTGCATTCCTAGGTTCATGGCTCCTCCCACCATCTTCAAAGCCAGTAATGTAACCTCATCAAATCTCTCTGACTCTGACCCTCTTCCTCCCTATTATAAAGACTCTTGTGATTGCATTGGACTCACCTGGATAATTCAAAATAATCTTATTTCAAAACCTTTAATTGAATCACACCTGCAAATTCTCTTTGTCATGTAAGGTTACATATTTTCAGGTTCCAAGAATAAGAAGGTGGATATCTTTTGGGGGGACATTATTTTGTCCATCACAGGTTTTCTTGGATTGTCCAAGAAATTTAACGTGGATTGTCTCATGTTAAGGAACAGAGTGTTCTTTTCCATCTATCGGCTGCATAGATACTATTCCATTTTTTGAATGTGCCATAATTTCCTTAGCTAATCCCCTCTTGATGAACATTTAGCTTGTTTCCAGCCTCTTGCTCTTACAACCAGTGCTCCAAAGAATAACACTTTATTTGGCACCTTTGCTAGTATGCCTGATGAATTTCAAGGGATGGAATTGCTGAGTCAAAGGGTGTGTATGTCTGTAATTTTATTGAATATTGCCAAATTGCTCTAAGGGTGGTTAGAAATTTATTATAGAATGTGTAAAAAATGTGTAAAAAGTGGAGAGAATAGTTTAATGGACACTGTGCACCCGTCACACAATTCAACAGTAGCAATTAGCAACTCATGGCCAATCTTGTTTCATTTACACCCACCATATGCTCCCTCCCCTCACCAGCACCTCGGTTATTTAGAAGCAAAACTCAGACTCATATATTCCAAAGGAGAGACTGAAAAATTTTAAACACAGCAGCATCTGTTAATGAGACTGAACCGAGAGGAGACTCCTTCCCAGATGTTACATTCAGAACACCTGTGTTTCTCAGAAAATGACCCTCCACCTGAGAGAGACCCAGTGTCTGCCATCTGCCATCATTATTTTCGCTGTTGCAGAGACAGTGGCCCACCCTACCCCACCCCCTGGAGATGGTTCTTTATCACCCAGAGGATGATCTCAGAAATCAGCCTTGCACTGCAGATTTGCGGAGATAATGTTCTGGAAGGTTGAGTGGTTGGGAATGAGCTGACTCAGCTCGCTGCTTTGGACTCCTACACTGAGGGATATAGCCCAAAGCAGTCAAAAAGTACTTTTTGACCCGCTGTATCTGAACATTATCAGCAAGTGAGAGCCTTCTCTGTAACAACACCAGAACTTTGAAATCTTGCCTTATTGAATTTTCACACCACTTTTCCAAGAGTAATAAAAAAAGATCCAAATGGCTCTGTGGGCAGGGATAGGTTTTCTCTACCACTTGTATTTTGACAGAGAATGGACTTTTCTCTTAGCAAATTGGAGGGCGCGGGGTTTTGACAGCATAACCAAGTCAGTAAGCCATCCTCCTGTCAATGCCAGCAGCGTTAGCAGCTCTGAGTCTTGGGGCCTTTTTGGTCACCAAATCTAACAAAACATCCTAGGGAAGCAGGCCAGGTGATGTGGTGCCCAGTTTCAAGCTAGGGAGAAAGAAGGCACAGAAATGTGAAAGGACGAAGAAAAAAAATAATTCTTGAGATTCATGGCCCCCTCCATCCTAGCAGCGATTTTCATTAGTGATTCCCAAGGGCTTCTCCCTGCCTTGCCCTCCACAGCCACCACCTGCTCCTCATCTCTCCTCTGAGTTATTACAGCACCTTCTGACTGGTCCTTATACTTCTATTCTCCCTTGTTTGCAGCAGTCAGATTTTGTCACTCCTGTGCCCACAGCGCCTCCAGTGGCCCCATCTCACTGGGGCAAAGCAAAGTCTCCCACCTGCTGCTCCTCCCTCCTTCACCTGTTCCTGATGATCCTGCAACAAACAAAGCCACAGGGCACTCAGTCTTGCTATTCCTTCTACCTGGAATGCTCTTTCCATACAAGAGCTGTAGGGCTTGACCCTGGCCTTCAGGAACATCTTTAACAGAAGCCTTCCCTGGCCACCCAGCTCAGACTGCCACCCATCCCTGGCAATCTTATTCCCTTTCTTGCTTTACTTTCTCCTTAGCATTTATAACTAACTCCCTAACTATAAAACATGTGTATGTAATGTCAAAATATAGTTATGTATACATATATTATTACTATATTTTAATTAGCTGTAATTATATATTGATGTTCCATGCATGATGTTAATGATACCTATTAATGTATTAACTTGTTTATTGTTTATCTTTCTCAACCAAACTATAGGCCCCATGAGATTTGTGATTTTTGTCTGTCTTGCTCATTGCTGTATCCTCATTGCCTAAAGCGTTACCAGGGCACACAGTAGGTGCTCAACCATTTTTTTGAGTGATGACTGTGTCTGGGGGTGGTCAAGGAACTCCAATTACAGCATTCACATCTTGGAGTGGACAGGCCGTCTATTATCCTGAGAGCGGTGGTTTAGGCATCTTATTTTGTCCATTTGATTTTTTTGAGTGTAGTATCAAAAAAAAAAAAAAAAAAAAAAGAGAAAAATGTAGTATCTCAGAGTTTAGAGGGATTTTTGTTTTCTTGATTAACATGAGTTTTCTTGTTGTTGCATTTGGGCATAGCAGTGGCCTCAGCCCTGAACTTGTTGTTTCTATCTCCCACCACCACACCCCTGGGCAGCATGGGGAAGGTTTGACCACCACCTGCCCTGCGTTGGCCCTGAACCAGGCACCACCATTGTAAAGAAACTCTATCAGAAATTCAACTGGTTTTAAAGTGTAAGTGAGAACTGATGTCTGAAGTTCCTTCCTGCACACGATTCACTGAGCTCATGCTTCCTATACAGCCCTAATCTGCATGGGTGTCTCTTAGAAAAGGCCTTATATGTCTGGGCGGGACCCCAGGAACAAATTTGCACTTCGCCCTTTGGCGTACAATAAGATAAATGGCCCGAAGAGCTAAAGAGGGAGAAATATAGAATTCATTCTCATCATTTTCTTTTACACGGGTGTATACATTATCTTACATTCTCATCACTTTATTTTCCTTCTCTCAACTACAACCTGCTGCCAAAAGTTAAGATAAAATAAACATATTGAGATGGCTCAGTGATTGACTTTTAGTTTCTCTCTGGAAGTTCAGCATAAGGAAAGAGCTGCCCAAGTGATTGTTTATCTCTGTCATTTTATGAATTTGCAAGTGTGGGCATGCTCACCGCCCCCCACCCCCACCCCAATAACACATAGTTGCACCTTCCACGGTTGTGTTGCGGGATAACTGAGCTGTGTTTCGCTCTCCAGAAGAAAGAGTCATGTTCTTATCAATTACAGGTTGTAATAAAAGTCAGGATGGAATAAGCAACTGCTGCCTCTGAGAATAACACGATGAAAGCAAAAGCCAAGTCGCTGAATGAATCCATATGAAAAGAGGCATATATATAGTTTTGTGGTTATTCAGTTATAAATATTTAGTAATTTCTATTGTGATTTCCCCCTCTAACTCATGAATTATTCAAAAGTATAGTTAAAATTTTCCATGTGTATGCTTGTGTTTAGCTATCTTTTTGCTGTCAATTTCTAATTTTGCTGTTTTATGGTCAGAAAATGTGGTGTGTACAATGTCAATTATGTAGTGAATTTTGCTGAGATTTCCCTTATGGCCTAATATATGATTTTTTTTTGTTTTTTTAACGAATGTGCCGTGTATGCTTAAAAGGAATATGGATGATCTTTTTTTTTTTTTTTAGGAGAGAGTTTTTAAATATTATTGACAAGACAGCCAGTTATTTTTATCAGCAGAAAATGGATTTATTGAGGAATGGAAGAGAATTGCAATTCAGGAGGAGCAGGGTATAGCAAAAACTATAGGCAAGTCCAACAAACAAAGGAGAGGATAGTTACTTTACACAGAAAAAAGAAGAAGTTGGGTGGGGATGTTTTGAACAGAAAGTCTGTTGGGGGGTAGTGAGAGTTCAGGGTGGTGATGGTTTCTCATTGGCTGAATTGCGATGGCTCCCACTGGCAGGGCTTATTGCTGGGCGAGGAGAAAATATTCCTTCCTCCTGGCTGGAGTAGTAGAGACCTTTCCTATAGGGAATGCATGGTATGTCTCTTCTTGTTGGGTCTTTAATAGGTGTGACTTCCTGTTGGGGTATGTAATTCACATTGAGTGGTAGTGCATGAGAGCTCCCCCTTCAGGTCTTCCGACTCCATTTTAAATGAGGTTTCCTTTATTCATTTTCACCATATGTAATCCAGGTTAGCAGTGTAATTGAAGTCTAACTTATTTTTCTGTCTTTTAGATCTCTCAGAACCTTATATGTTAGACAGAATAACACTAGATGATGCTGCTGTAATCATAAAGGTTTCACAAAAACGACCATTTATTTATCACCCATGTCACAGTGCACAGTCTGGGGCTCCTTGGTGGCCCTTATCCAACAGTGTTTCAAAGATCTTGGAGGTTTCCATTTTGTAATTTTGCCATCTCAGAGTTTTTCACTTGTAACCACATGGATAGGAAAGAGAGGAGGCATGGAGAACCCACATTTGCTTTTAATTACCTTAGACCAGAAGTGACATGTGATTTTTTTACCTTCCTATTGGCCTCAATGTAACCACAGGGATACTGGGAAATGTTGTCTTCTTGCACGTCCAGGAAGAGGAATGGTGTGGTGAACACAGTATTGCATCTGGTACACTGAGAGTGTGCTGAACATTTCCTGCTCTTATTGGGGATTTGCCTGTCTTTCCATGTAACTTTCTCAGTTTTTGCTTATATAGTTCCAGGCTGTGTTGTTTGGTATATTCAGCTTGATGGTTATTGTATCTTCTTGGCAAGGTAGTCACGATCCTTGTTAGTATGAATGAGAAGTATTTTATAGATAGATGGGGTCATGGAATGGTAGTACTTTCAGGGGCCTTGAAGACCCTTCTACTCATCCATTTTACAGACAGCAACAACTGAGTTCTAGAGAAGGGAAGTCAGATCCCACTGATTAGTGGCAGAATCGAGACCAACATTCCAGTAGCCTTGTGTTTCTGCCATCATGTTCTTCCTCTGTCTTCACTCTACTGATTTGTTCAATTTCTCCCCATAACCTCCCAGTGCTAAGTACATAAAGATAGTGATTAATCTGAGTATCTCAAGAAAGTCCTTTCCAGGGTGGCATTGGGAGCAAGAAATCTCAGCAGATAAAAAACATCAAGTAGTAGCACTTTCGTGAATGACTTCCAAATTAGTCCCTTACCCACCACCCCCTTTTTTTTTTTCATGTAGCACAGTTGCAGGAAACACACTTTACCTGAGATGAAGCACATATTAGAGAAAGGCTCTCTCTATAGCATTATCTATTACTCTAATGAGCATGAAAAAGGGGAGAGGGGACACTCTCTCTCTAGCTATTATTACCTCCACTGTAGAGTTGACATACACAAGCTCATTATTGCATTATGTTTTATTCAACAAAATAACTTTAATGTTGTAGCTTAAATTGAATTCGCTAAAACATCTTCATCTCCAGCATAATGTGCCTCAAGTGTCTTCTTGGTGCCTGTGTTTTCCACAGAATTATAGTGCTGAAGCTATGGAAATAGCGAAATTATATGCAATCTGCAAAACAATGTGGCTATAACGTGGTAATTGGCCTTCCACATAATTAAAGGAACATTTCCTCATCAGAGCTGTTCCATCAGAGACCTAAAGGCTATCATTGTACAAATCATCCACTTAGGAAAACCTTTATTCCCAGTAGCCTATAAAAATCTGGTTATGCAAACAGATTTGCTTATTCAGTAACATTAATGGCACCTCACAGTTAAAAAATAATCAAGGTGATTGACCTATAATCTACCTCCTCTGTGACCGAGTATCATTTTTATTCTGATGGTTGGGAGCTTTTTGACTCTGTGAAAATTATTCACAGCTGGCATCAAGATCTAGGGAAGAGAACCTCAAAAACCAACAATCTGTGTATTCTCAGCCTGTTAATCAAAAGAAAATCACTTCAACTGGATTAGGGTCTTGTACCTGGCAAAAAGACTCTTATGGACAATGGAATTGGATTCCTACACTTGATATGACACCCCCTTGAGTCAGATTGAATCCTTATTTGATAGACAGACACTTTCTGGAAAATTGCTCCAGTGTCTGTGCAATAGCTAAACTCGTTTTTTGTTTGTAATTTTTTTTTTTTAAAAGCAGCATTAAATGATTTGAGACCTTCCTGCAGTTATTTTGCGTATGATCGTCAGATATGGTCCTGAATAACTCATACTAGGGTGACCTTTAATCAGGACTTTTTGGGAAGATGTCTGATGGTTGGTTGGTTTTAGTCATGAATCTCTCTCCTTCATCTGTTCCATAGGTTCTATTCTTATCCCTCTGCACCTTTTTGGGCGGGGATGACCACCTTCTCCCAAGGTCCTTACATCTTATTTACATTCCAGAACTCTCTGCATGACTCTGCTCTGACATCTCCAAGTGCCCACTGGTTATCTCCACCCGGCTGTCCCTCTTGCACTTGACCCCAGCTTATCTTTTCTCTCCTGATTTCCTCTTCTGCCTGGGTTCCTCGGGTCCAACTCACCCCATGATCCACCAAGCTCCCAAAAAAGTTGGATGCCATCATATATTCCTCCTCCTTCCTCAATCAAGTCTTTTCTCCATCCACATTGCCACAACCTCGGTCCAGCCAACCATCTTGTCTCACTTGGGTTATTGCAGCCTCCCACCTGGTGTCCTTGCCACCTATCCATCCTCCAGCCAGACTCCTCTTTTTTTCATAGCATAAAGAGGATTGTCACTCTTCTACTTAAAGACATCTTCTGGCTCTCTTCGTCTACAAGATAAACATGCTGACAAGAACCTTTATGATTTGGCTCCAACTTACTTCCACATTCCTTAGCACTTATCCTTCAAATTATATGAACTTCTTTCAATTCCTCAAACACGTTTTCAGCTCTTAATCTTTGCATATGCTCTTTCTTCTGCTTAGAGCAATCTCTCACCTTCCTCCTATTCACCTGGATAACTACTATCACCTTCTAGTCTTCAACTTAAAGGCTGTTTGATAGGAGAATATCTCTGACCACTTGTTATTAGATTAGGTGCCCTATCTTAGTGTTTTCCCACTAAGCCATGCAAAACTTCATCATAGCGCTTTCTATTTGAGTCACAAATGATTTCTTCCCCCTCATGACATGCAAAGTTCACTGAGGGAAGGATCCGTGGTGGTTCACTGTTGACACTCGACATTTGATAAAGCTTATGTTGCTTCCCACACACCATGTGGTCCACTTTAGGGCCATGCACCCAAGTTCCGACATTGGAGAATGTCCTTCCTAGCATCCATTCTGATCTGGATTGGAGAAAAGTCAGGAGGCACGTCCCAAAATATGAAACAGAAGGTTAACTTAAACCTGAAATTCTTCAACTTCAGGCTGAATTAGAATCCCCTGGGAAACTTGTTACAAATGCTGACTCCTGAGGTCCACTCTTAAAGAGTCAATGAGTCACTCCATCTTCAAAATATATCTAGAATCCGGCCTCTCTTCAGCACCAGTCTGGTCTGAGCCACAGTCAACTCCCCGCTGGGTCACTGCATTATCTCCTTGCTGGTCCCCTGCTTCTGCCTCTGTCCTCCCAGAGGCTATTTTCCTAGAGCAGATGGAATGATTCTTTTAAAACAGAAGTCAGGTGACAGCAGTTCTCTGTTCAGAACCCTTCAGTGCCTCCCATCTCACTTAGAGTTGAAGCTGAAGCTCCAATTATGACCCACAAGGCCCCATATGACTTGGCCCCTATTCGCCTCCTCTCCATTCTCATCTGCCACTACTCTCCCCATCACGCTCTTTGCTCCAGCTATCATGGCCTCTTCTCTGTTCCATGATCATACTAGGCCTTGTATTTGCTGTTTCCTTTGCCTGGACATCCACATTGCTCGCCCTGTCTCTCTTTTCAGTTTTCTTGCCTCTCGGTGAGGTTTTCCTAGCCTCCCTGTCTAAAGCAGCAGTACCCACACTTTCTCCAACACTTCCTGTCCCCCTCCCTGCTTGGTTTTCTCCTTCATTTTCATCTCTAATGCATACACATTTAACGTATTTATCTTATTTATTTTCCATTCCTCCCACTAGAATGTCAGCCCTGTGAGAGCAGAATTTTTATCTGATTTGTTCACAGCTCTATCTTCAGCACGCAGAACAGTGCTTGACACATAGCGAGCTTCCAATAAGTACTTATTAAATGAATGGCGAAACCAGAATCTGCATTTTTTTTTTTACTGTGGTAACATAAAATTTACCATTTTAACCTTTGAAAGTGTACAATTCAATACATTCACAGTGTTGTGCAGCCATCACCACTATCTAGTTCCAGAGCTTTTTCATGACTGAAAAGAAACCCCACACCTATTCACAGTCATTCTTCCCAGCCCCTGGCAACCATCAATCTGCTTTTGTCCCTATGGATTTGCCTATTCTAGATATTTCATATAAATGAAATCACATAATATGTGGCCTTTTGTGCCTGATTTCTTTCATTTAGCAAAATGTTTCTGAGGTTCACCCATATTCAGAAACCTGAATTAAAAAAAAAACTTAGAGATTAGGAAGCCTAGAGATTCTGATGCAAATGGTCTGAGCACTTCAGGCCTCCTCCCACCTCTCTCTCTCTCTCTCTCTCTCTCTCTCTCTCTCTCTCTCTTGCTTTCTCTCTCTGCCTTACAGGAGCCCTGTTCTCTGTTCAGAACCCCTTTGATGCCCCTCTGCTTTCATACTGTTACTCCCTCAAGTTGCTCCTTGATCTGAATCCTTGGGCTTCCGTCCACGCTGTCTTTGGAGGAAAAGCCATGCTGCTCCTCATGAACAGGCCGTGCTCCCATCGTGGTGCCTCTCCTCTCCCACATCTGTTTTTACTCTCTCACCTGCTTACCTTCTCCTCTAAGGCCGCCAATCTGTCTTTCTCCCCTTCCCTCCAACATGGAGCAGGTGACTTCTCTCCGCATCCCATTAACAGAGTGACTTCAAGCACAGGCTTTAAGGAGAGAAAGAATGATTTTGAGTCTCGGCTCTACTACTCACTAGCTATGTGACCTTGGATTAGTTACTTAACGTCTCTGAGATCTGGTTCTGCTTCTGTAAAGTGGGAATTGCAGTGGTGCCCACCTCTTGGGACTCCCAGGAGGATGAAGCTAATGCTCAGCACAGGTTCCACTCGCTAGTGATGTTAATATTAATCCATTTCTAGACCCGAGTTCATGACACTGTGCTTGCTGTTTCCACAAGAAATCCATTTCCAAATTCCCAGTGACCAAACTAGATTTCAAACAAGGTTTAGCCCACAGCTTGGGAACAAAGATTTCATCCCCACACAGTGACTCTTAGATGCTGAATTGAAACCCACCCCGAAATCTCCTGTTTTTTCACTTAAGTTCAATGTCACCTTGCACAGTAGGGCTGGCGACCACTTAGAGAGCAGCGATGCTTTGAAAAGTCAACTGAGAACTGTTTGTTGATGGATGGTACCTCAGAACACAAATTAACTCCAACAGAGAGACTCGCCCCATTGGGGAAAAGGTGCCCAGGCTGGCGGCCATACCAGGATGGAGGGCTTTTCCTATGGGCTCTCGTAAGTGTAAGCAGCCAGAAGGTTTTGCTTTCTGAGCCAAGCAAAACCATGTTCTTCGCTGCACATTGCCACTCTGCAGCAAATGTTTATTCCTGTTACAGTCATTAAAAGTGCTTACAGAGGAGGTTTGAGGGGAGTGGTGACAATGTGAGTTATGGCTCTGCCGGCTGCCAGTGGAGCCGGCAGCTCTGCAGGGCTGTGCCATGGTGTTTTGAAAAGTGGCTAAGCCCATCAGGAGTGACTGAGTATAAATGTTGCTGCCACGACTTTTTGTAGCCTGATTGGGACTATATTTGCAGAGCCCAAACCAGGATGCTTGTTCAGACCTATAAATAAGCTTACTTTCCTTCCTTCTCTGCTAAACCCCATTTGCTGTTTACCCCCACGCCTCTATCCAGAAGTGCTTTCAGCAGTAGTTACCCAGTGCCCTTTCCCAGGCTCTCCTTGCAACTGCCTCTCAGCAGGGGTTAGGAAGAAATCCTTGATGAAACCAATTACAGGACTGTTTGGAGGACTCTGACTAGGCCCCAAGGTGTTTGCATTTTTTAAATTGGTTCCTAGTTATCCTGAATGAGTTTCTAATTAGTAGAGCTTCAGGCATTGTACAGAAATGAAGTGCAAATATATAAATATTGTGAGCGATGACTCCCCCATGCCTGCCCCGTGAGTGGCTTTTACTTTTCTTACCTTCTTCTTCTTTTTTTATTTTTATTTTTTTGAGTCTAGCAGTTTTCTAAGAATCTCTGGGGGTGGCTTGTTGGGGGCAGTTATTTTTAAGTAGGGTTTGTAAGTTAGGACAGACTAATGAAGTCATGCAATATACCGTTTGCTGTGACAGATTGTATTCTCACAAGATGGCCACAATAATCTCTCATCTTATAGATTCTTCTAGAAGCTCGTCACATCCCCATGGAAAGGTGGAGTACAGTTCCCCTCCCTTTGTATCTGTTTCCATAAATAGGACATGCTGGCAGTGGCTCTCCATGACTTTGGAGGCTAAGTTAGAAAAGCCTGTATAGCTTTCCTCTTGGTTCTCTTTCCGTGTTTACGCTTGGAACCCAGCCACCATGGTGTAAGGAAGCCCAAGCAGCCTATGGCAAGAGCCACATGGAGAGGAACCAAGGCCTCCAGCCCACGGCCCTGGCAGCTCCCCGCTGATGCTGGCATCAACTCTCTAGCTGTAAAATGAGCTGTCTTGAGAGAGGTTCTGCCAGCCCCCACACAAGACACCCCAGCTAATACTGTGAAGAGCAGAAATGGGCCTTTCCTGTGGAGCCCTGCCCAAATCACAGGTTTGTTAACAGAACTAACGATGTATTTTTTTTTAAAGCCACTTCATTTTGAGGTGGTTTGTTGTACAGCAGTAATCAAAACATCTATCTACTTTGCATAAAGCCCCTGCTTTGTGGGGCAATTAAGAGGACTCTGGAGTCAGAATGCCTGGGTTCAAATCCCTCTTCCACCTGCATCATTTAGGTGACTTATGGCAAATTCCTTAACTTGTTCGTTTCTCAGATTCCTCACCTGTAAAATAATAATATCGACCTCTTGGCTGTCGTGAGGGTATAATAATAGTAGTAGTAGTAGTAATGATGATGATGATGATGATGATGATGATGGGTGATTCTATCCCATGAATGTGAATTCCTTTGCAAATGTTTTTGGAATGCTTATTACATGCCAGGCTATTATAGGCACTGGGGAGAGAGTGGTGAGAAAAATAGCCCTGGTCCCTCCCTCCTGAAACTTGTAGTCTAGTCGGGGCACATGAACCTTAAGCAAACAAGTCAACATAGGATGGCCAGTGTGATAGCTTTTCTGAGAAAGTGACGCAGGCTGAGACTTGGATGAAGGGTGGGCATTATAACTAGATGGAAAGCTGAGGGAAAAGCATGTGTGGAGGCCCTGAGGTATGAAAGAGAGCACTTGGGTTGCAAATCTGGGCCTCACTCAATATGTCACTATTGTGCACTTTTCCTCAAGCATCTGTAAGTGCTTCTTCCTAGCAAGCATCTAAATGGTTTCTGGCTCCTTTATATAGAATTGCACCAATGCCCATGGTTTGAAATATCCTTGGGCTGCTGGCTCTGTAAACAAAACACAACGAACATAAAAAAGTGTGCATTAGTCAGGATTCTTGGCTGCAAGCAACAGCGACTAACCCGGTTTTTGAAGCCAGAAGCGAGTTTGCTGCAAGGTTCTTGGGGACTCACAGAATCCACAGGCAGCTGCAACCAGGCTTGGAGAATGGCAGGAATGTGTGTGATGGGAGGGCAGAGAGGGGAGTTTGGAGCCAGCCAGCTGAAGCTATCCATTGGGATAGACCCGACCCCCATCTTTGCAACCCTTTCTCAAGAATGAGAACCCTGCTAGCAAGCATCATGCATGGGTATTTGGGAAAGGGGTTTGTAATGGGAAATGGGCTTTAGGATTTGCCTTCTGTCAGGGATGTACACAGTGAAGACTTCTTTTTGTTGACTTTGAGGGGGACTGTATCTTCCAAAAAGGACTCCTAGAGTTAACAGGGCCCAAATTAATAATCAAAGTCTAGCAGCTATTGTTTACAGAAGCTTCTCACACACAATGCATGTCAGAGAAAAGCCACAGATTGAATCTTCAGCCTTCTGCACTGTGTTCCTGCTCCCTGAGCTGAACCTTATAAAGCAGTTCCTGGAATCATATTTCAACCAATGGGCTGAGACTTGCCCCAACCAATTGCAGCTTTGCACCTATGTCCTCTTTTGCATCTTTACCAACCAATCAGAGCAGTTCCATAATGAAGAAACAGGGTGTTTGATTCTGACAATCAGGACAGTGATGTTTGGATCACTCAAACTGCAAATTTGGATTCTCCATTTGCATAAAAATGAACCAATCAGGGACCAGGGAAGGCAGTTTATATAAGCAGTCTTCCCTTTTGTCTCTAGGGAGCACACTTTTGTTTTCCACTGGAGGGTGCATTTCTCTAATTTGCAAATTGTTTACCTAAAGTTTCTCCTTTTACCACATTCCAGACTGGGGGCTTATGTTGGACTTAGGTTGGTGACAGAGAACCTTTATTGACATGCACAAAGACACGTCAGGATGCTAATTGGAGTGTCAGCCACAGACTGACAAATGTCCACCATCTCATCTTTCTTGGAATGCTTTTCATGGAGAATGAGAGGGTGGCTGTGTTCCCTGGCCACCCTGGCTTCCCTGAGAGAAGTAGTGACTCAAGAATTCACTCTGCCTTTTCTCCACCTTCTTCTCCTGATGGGAGACACCACTGGGGTCTGAGAACTTTGTCTGACCAGGAGGTGAACCCCAGCCTCCTTGCAAGGCAGCGGTGCTACATAAAGATGTTCTCACATGACATCACTGATTTGGACTCCTTCCTAATTCACTTGTGGCTTTTATAGCCTTGGCTTTCTGACATGAGTGTATAGCATTTGTCATTTATGGGACGTGGTGCAGCCTCAGGGCTGGTCTTCCTCATTTCTCCTCTGCTCTGTACTTTGATTTCATTGGAAATAAGCCAAAGCACCCTCTCTTTTGTGCCCAGTGCAGACCTTGGCTCTGAACTTGAGATGGAAAATTGTGACCCTTTGTCAATATGTGAGTGGATTTGGTCATGAAATATTCTGGGCCCCCCCGGGATGAGCTGATGGGGAAGGGCAGGGAGATTGAGCAGAGTGGGCTTGAGGAAACTGAGTCAGCTTTAATAAGGAGGTTGAGAATCCTAGCATTCCATCATTCTCAATTGCCATGTACAGAGGGGAATGGAGAATATAGATAGGCTTTGGGCCAGTGTTGCCATCCAAGGTGGGCCAGCCATAAGGATGGGGCTACCAGTCACAATTTTGAACTAGTGCTGATCTTTGATCCAATTTTGGTGATCCGAGAATTGGGAAAATGGTGCTATCCAGTGCCTGAAGGTGTGGGCGATAGAGTCCAGTATGTTGGGGAGGAGCTGGGAGGGTCTGGGCAGAGGTGCACCTTGGCATAATGGCTTTGGAATCAGAAAGAACTCACCTGAACTCCTGGCTGTGCCACTGACTTGGTGAAAGTGACTTACTTTCTCTGAATCTTAGTCTCCTCATCTGTAACATGGAGAAAAAAATGGAATCCACACCTCAAAAGATTATTGCGAGAATTAATTGATATGATGCCCGGTAAGCTCTCATTATGGTTCCTGGCACCTAGAAAGTGCTCAGAACTTGTTAGCTATTGTTAATAAGGACTGGGAGGCTGTGGCTTGCTGGGTATGTAGGTGGATCCCCAACTTATTCCAGGTCTGCTACTAATAATTCTACAGCAGCAAGGTGGCTTTCAGGAACAATGGCAGGTGTACCTGAACTTACTTGCCCAAACTGGGTTGACATCTTCAATGTCTATGCCTGAGGCTACAGGCTCTGTCTAAAATGGCTTCAGACAGTATCTCATCTCCATAGAGAGCCCCTTCAGGCTCTCCCCATTTTTCTTTGAAACTCCCCTCCTCATGGGGTTAAGGTCCTTTCTCTATCCCTAGACTATCTGCATACCCAGCTTGCTTCCCTGCCTCCAAGATGCTCTTCTCTTTAGGTAGCCCGCTGGCTAATGGCACACACCAACTGTTTCCAGGCACCCAACCCCAGGCATTTCAAGAGGAGCGATCTGGTGCCTTTGGTTGTCTGGTTTCCTGGGGAGGGGCAGGAACCAATGGCCTTTGCTCCTGGCTGGTGAGGTTCTTGGCCTTTTAGATTCTGTCAGCTAAATTGGGTGCCAAGGATCAGTTAAAATGTGTGAACACTGACTTTAGTAAAGGCCAGAGGGATGCGTGTCTTGTCTTCATCTTTTCACTGGGTATTCTTCCAGAGGTCAGCCTCTAACTCACTGAAGCAGAAAAGGGAATGCAGTGGTTAATGTAACCAGACCATGGAGCAGTTCTCTCTTGCCCATTTTCTCCCCACCTCTTGCTTCTATATCTTGTTTTTTCCCCCTCTTTCTGTAGATGGAAGTTTTGTATATGGTGGGGATCTTGGCAGAAGTGTCTTGGCCATTCATCCTCATAGCTTTGTTGTCATGAAGAAAATTGACTTTCTTTTACCAGCCCCAGTGTGAAAATTCCCAGGAAAGGGTTGTGATGGGCCCTCCTGGGCCACTTGTCCTCCCATAGAGCAGGGGTTTGTGATACTATGTCACCCGACTTCAGTCCAGGGTTGGGTTGGGTGTACCTGTTACCAGAAGAACTGGTGTGGGGAGTGTGGCAAGACAAGGCCACCAGGAGAAATCACTGTGAATTGGGTCTCCCACAATGGGTGATTCTTCCAAAGCTATTCGTAATGCACTATTTCTTAGCCACTTCAACCCTTTGGAATAAGGCAGGCCACCAATACCAATATCAACAAATAAGATATTGATAAATAAATAAGAAATTTAAATAAATAAGAAATTCATTTATTAATAAGATATACAATTTTGTTATTGCAGAAATGAGTGTGAAGTTAAAACAAAGAAACCCATAAAGAGTCACCAGTAACCAGGAGATGACAAATAAATCAGCTCTGCCTTATTATTCTTGATTATTTGTAGTTTTGAAGGCATGGGGGAATATGAGATCAGGGTGAAGGTGAGTTCTCAGGCTCTCAGCCTGGAGATGATTTGAAAATGGAAACCCAGTACTTCCAGTCACCATGGGAGCATCTTCACAGACCTTGACTCTGCAGAAAATATGGGCTGCAGCCATAGAAGGAAATGATTTCAAGACTCAAGAAGCTCTGCAGACCAAATGAATAGCTTCTAAGGGATGTCTTGAGTTTTAAGTATAGCCAAAATATTACATTTGAGGTTAATGTGTAGACATATTTCGGAAATATGTTTATTTTCTTATCTGTATAATTCTACGTTGCCGTAGAGGGTGACCTGCATGGCTTTTAGCTTAATAATATACAAGATGGGTAGTGTTTGCAGAGGGATGAGGTCACTTAACTACATAGGCAGTGCCACATTTTTAATTAACTATTGATTTGTAGGATTTGTGTATTAAGGTTAATTAGGTACAACAAGAACAGATAACTTTACTTGGCTTCCTTTAAACTCAAGCATATAAATCTGATGTGGGGTGACTGTATATTAGAAACAGAACTTTTTTTTGGTCTACATCCTTTGGAAGTAAAGGATGCAGTCTTGAAGCTGAGAATAACGAGCACGATTCAACCTTCTCCTATTTGTGAGATTCTGTGTTTTATTTTCTTCTTGGGTTGTGGAGTAAAGGGGACATATTTCTTTCTCAGTTTGGGAAAACCTCACTACATATGGTGAGCAACAGCCCTTACTATGGATGGGACAAATGCACTTTTCCCAACCAAAAGTCACCTTACATTCTCAGAGATAGCTGGGAGCTGAAGTACAAGGATTAGTCAGGGCAGAAATATTGTTGAGTTTCATACTAACTCAGGAGTATCCTCAGGTTAAATTTTAAGTTCTAGCGACAAGGCTGAGAAAAATACACCGCGTGAGATTTCAAACTTGCTGAAAGATTACTGTTTCTTGATGCCAGATGTATAAAGCATGATTGCATTTGTTGTGAGTGTGGGATCCAACAGTGCATTTTAACCACATGGTTCTTTATCTGGAAGCCTCCCAAGAGACCCTAGAGCTCACATCTTTCTTTACTAAATCAAACCCAATAAACAAGCAGCTCACCTAGCTGTTGTTTTGGAATTTAGGGATGGCTATAGTTCTTTAAGCCTGGATAGAGAAAAGCTAAGGAGAGGCTGCTCAAGGCATCAAAGTATTCTTTTACTTGTCACTCCCCTAAAAGACCATCACTCTTTGTGATTCTTTTAGAACCCATTGTGATTTTCTAGTTTCTTTAGATATTCTTGTTGACCACTGGGTGCAAAGGGCAGGTCAGCACCTCTTCCTTTGGTGAGCCACTCTATCCCATGTTCAGAGTAATCTTGTTCAATGTATGTGGTTCAGAGTGGTCATGTGACTCAAGCTTGTCTAATCTGAGGACTTGATCCTACTGGCCACAGTAATTTGTCTGGAAACGGGCATATCCAACAATATCTCCATTGCAACTATTCAACTCTGCCATTGTAGACAGAAAGTAGACATGGGCAATACATGAATGAATGGGCATAGCTGTGTTCTAATAAAACGTTATTTATAAGACCAGATGGTGAGCCAGATTTGACCTGTAGACTATAGTTTGCTGATACCAGAGCTAGGCTGATTGGTATATGTCATTACCCTGGTGACTGTTGTGTCTGGTTAACATGTCCTAAAGTTGATGTAGTTATGCTGAAGGGAACTTACATTTCACGTGTGAGCGAGAGGGTTCCTCTGCATTCTCCTGGGTGTGAAAGTAAAGCAGGGATCCCCAAATACCATCAAAGTCATGTTGTGACCAGGAGGGGAACCAGTCTCAGGATGGAGTGCAGATTGAGCTTGACAGAAGAGAGAGATGGAAACAGTCTGGGATCTTGATGGAATGATCCAGATGCATAAGGCACCTGGACCCTATCTTACGACTGGCCTTCTATTTGTGTGAACAGACCACACAAATTTCCTTACTGGGTGAGCCAGATTGAGTCTGGATTTTCTGTTACTTGACTCCAAGAGCATCCTAACCAGTACAAGGTTCAAGTCGATTTGAATGAATCTGTGTTTCATCGGTCACTGAGTGAACTTGAGTGGTTTAGGTAACACGCTTTAACTTTTGAGGGCAGTATCATGAAAGGAAGCCATATTTTCTTCAAATCACCTCAAACCAGGACTGTATGTCAGAGTGGAAATTCCTATTATGTGGAAAACATGCTCAGAGCAGGAGAACATGAATTTGAGACCTGAGAGTATTGTCATGACGCAATCGTCTGGTCTTTTGACTAAATTTGAAAGTAATTTATAATTGTCATGGATCCATTGATTTGGGATAAAATGTTTTCTCTGAGAAAATTAAGACAAAAGAGTTTTGATCAGCACTTAAGGTTGACGGTAGGGGTTGAGCGGCACACTGATAGGGGTGAGTCGGTGGTACTCAGAGTTGAACGTCTTTTGTCTTCAGCCCTGATCTCACCCATCTTCCTCAGGTTTTTTTTTCCCCCATGGATCTGGAGGAAAATCCGTGGTTTAGGAGAATAGCACGTTTGTAAAACTTATCTTTTTGAAAATGCACGTAACATAAAATTTACCATTTTAACCATTTTTAGTGTAATATTTGGTGGCATTAAGTAATTCACATTGTTGTTCAGCCATCACCACCATCCATCTCCAGAACTTTTTTATCTTCCCACATTGAAGCTCCACACCCATCAAACACGAACTCCTATTCTCCCCTCCCCCAACCACCATTTTACTTTCTATGAATTTGATGACTCTAGATACCTCACATAAGTGGATTCACACAAGATTCGTTCTTTTGTATTTGGATTTTCTCACTGAGCAGGTCTTCAAGGTTCGTCCATGTTGTAGCACGTTATACCTCATTTTGTGTTTCTTTATTTTTTGGAGAATGGCACGTTTTCTGAAATTGTTATCCAAAATGCTGAGTTCAGAAAGAGAGAGACACAACAAGGCATTGGAACTAGCCCAGAAAAAAGCCAGTTCATACCCCTGGCTCTGCTCCGTGTTAGCGCTTTCAGGCTGTCTTAGTTTCTCTTTACCTGTTATCAGGATTGCTCCTTGAAACAGTGCTCTGATCTCCAGCGTATCTCTGTGCTGAAGTCCTGTCACAAGGCAGAGTGGGAGGAATGTAGGTTGTCATTTTCTAGCCAGGGACTTTAGGGTTTTGAGCCTCAGTTTCTTCATTTATGAAATATGGATAATGACTGGTGTGCATGTGTATATACATGTATATGGATATATGTGTGTATGTCTGTGTGTGTTTAGAAGCACAAGGTCACGCTCTGAACAGCATCCTGCAACTTCTTTTTTTTTATAAACAGTATATCTTGAAGATCTTTCCATGTCAATGCATAAAACTTTGCCACATATATTCTGCTTTATGGTTACACCATAAATTCATTTAGCTCATCTTCCATGCATGGACATGTAGATTGTTTCTGGTTACTTGCTTTCCCAAATAATGCTGCAATGAATTTCCTTGTACACCATCTTGGCTCACTCATGTGAGCACATCTCTAGGACTGAATCCTAGAAGTGAGATTTCTGGGGCAGAGGGTATGAGCATTTAACATTTCGAAAGATATTACCAAATTAGGCAGTTTAATTTGCAAGTGCGTCTTGTTAGGAGAAAATCTGTTATATTAAGTCCACTCCGTAAATGTTATATTTGAGTAGTTCATTTATTAAATTGATTTGTGTTCTGCTTCTTCGCCAAAAGGGCTCAAAGAAGCTTAAAGCAAGAGGCAAGTCAAATAAGGCTGAAAATAATAAACATACAGAGAGAGGCCAGTATGGTAATAGTCACAACTAATGCTTCTTTTGAGCACTTGCTATATGCCAGACACTGTTCCAAGTGCCTTATATGTATAAATTCATCTAACCCTCACAGTCTCACTAGGAAGAGAATAACACTCCCATGTTATAGATGGGGAAACTGAGTCACAGCGGGGCTAGATAACTTGTTCAGTGTCATGCAGTTAGTAAGTGGTGGAGCTGAGGTTTGAACCAAGGTATTCTGGTTTCAAAGTCTGCCTTTTTAGCTATTATGATGTTTGGCCTCCCCCAAGTCAGGAGTTAGGGAGAGAAAGGGTTATCATTATTGCTGGGATTCATTTATTCAGCCTTTCATCATTCAATCGTTAGTTTATTCATTCACTCATTCAACGAATAATTATCAAAGAGCTTGTCACTGAGAGTGCTGACAATAACTGAACAAAAGTATATGTGCTCTCAACCTCTGCTTGATTGTGAAGGTCAAACCACTTTGTGAATGCAGTTTCCTGTGTGGGGAGGCATTCTGTTCAACCTGTTCATTTGAGAGTGAGGACCTTCTGAGCCCCAGGTCCTTGGCCTCGGTATTGCTGCCTTGGTCCCCTTCTTGCACCATCAGCTGGAGCCCTTGACCTGACCTTTGTAGCTCATTAGCATCCCCTGGGAGGGGATGGTGGGCCAAGTGTTCAGGCTGTCCTGTAAAACTCATTCTCTGAGGCTTTCATGAGGGACAAGATGACCAAGCTCTGAGCTCTTGGAGCACACAGGCCTTTGGGGAGACAGACATGAATCAAACAATTACAACACAAATAATAGCAAATGTTTATGGCGTGCTTACTACGTGCCAGGCATATTTCTCAGCACCTTACTGATGTCAGCTCAGTTAATCTTTACATCAGCTCTAAGAGGTGGGTGCTTTTATAATCCCCACTTTTCAGGTGAGCAAACCGAGGCATGGCGTGATTAAGTAATGTATTCAATGTCAACATAAAATAAGAGGATAAATGAGGCTTCATTTGAAAATCCTCAACTCCTAAAAACCTGCACCCCTAAACAAGATACCATCTTGCTTCTATGTTATAAAATGATATGGAGAAAAAGAACTGGATGGTCCATAAGAGAATAATAGTTAGGACCTAACTTATACTGGGGTGTTTATGGACGACCCTAGGAGGAAGCGGGATTGGAGGAGTGTGATATTAAGGAAGAGAAGGCGACAGGCTTGCAGAGCTGGGTGTGTGTGGGGAATTGGAGAGAGGCACATGCAAAGGTCCTGATGCAGGCAAGACTTTGGGGGCATTTACAGTATAGAAAGAAATCTGTGGCTGGGATCGTTGAATTGGAGGTACATTTGAGACTTGGTACAGCGCCTGGCACATTGGCAGAGCTCGATGGAGCTTAGCTCTTGCAGTGTCCTTTCTGAGAGATGAGAAATTAGAAGACCCAGGGAAACAGAAGATTTCAGGGAACGCTTGCTTCCCCACGCCTCTGGGCGAGCACAGCACTTGCTCATCTCAAGGTATTAGCATTAAGAGCAGATAAATCCCATCTGGTCACCTCTGGCCTCCTTCTCCAGGTGTGGGTTCTGCAGGGGACGCCTTTGCTGGGGAATCCTGGCAGGGCTTTGGGTCCCCACTTTTTTGAGGAATCCTCTTGTCAATTTCACTGTGCACATCTCCTATTTTTCCATCAGTCTTGGAGTACGAGGAAGGCAGCTCCAACTTGCTTTGAAAGCAGAGCAAATAAAGCTCTTTTACAATTGGTTCTATTGTAGAGAGAGCATTAGACTGATTTATTCAAATCAATTCTGGGTAAAAGCCATAAAAGAGAGCTTAAGAATGAGCTCTTTTCCCCTAGGAAACCCAGCTGATGGATTAGCACCTGAAGGGAGGCAGGCACATGACTGGCTTCAGAGGGGATCTGGGGTCAGCTGACACTCCAGGTAGACTCAGTGAGCATTTTCCTGGGAGACTGAAGTCAGAGGTGTCTCCCATTCGTGGGGGTGGGGGCGGAAAGAGGGTTCAGGGTTTCTTCTTATGGCTCTTGAGGGAGAAGGAAGCCTTGTCATGAAGCACCTTTTAGGAGCAAAGCTGCCATAACAGGAAGAATCATCAGATAGTCTGGTTGGAGCCCCTTCTTTTTGGCAACTGGAGGGCAGGTGGAGTGGAGGGAGGCTGAGACCCAGAGGACTGAAGCAGCTTGCCAAATTAGCAGGAGAGCCAGAATTCAGATTTACGTTTCCCAGCAATATTGTCCAGTGCTGTTTGCATCAGAGCATCGATGTCCTGGCTTAAAAAATACACAGTAAGGACAGTAAGGTCTATCCCATATCCAACTAAAAACACTTACGTTTTGATTTAAGTCAATTTCCTTTTCTTTGCCACTCCACACACACGGTGAACTCATTGTCTTTATAAATATTCTTTGCCGAGATTGGAAGATAGGGGGAAAATCATCTCTAAGCTTGTTGAACCCAATTCATTGAACTTCCCTGCGTAGGGCTAGTTTCTGTCCTTTAAACAATGTTGCTCTTGCCTTTTTATTTTTAATTTTTTAATCTTTTAATTACAGCTGACATTTAGTATTACATTAGTTTTCAGATGTATAGCATAGTGATTAGGCATTTATGTAACTTGTGAAGTGATCTCTCTGATAAATCTAGTATCCCCTGACACCATACATAGGTATCAAAATATTATTGACTACATTCCCTATGCTGTACTTTACATCTCCATGATTGTTTCGTAACTCCCAATTTGTACTTTTTAATCCCTTTACCTCTTCACCCAGCCCTCGGATCCTCCTCTCACCTGGTAACCATCAATGTGCTCTCTGTATCTATGAATTTGTTTCTGTTTTGTTTGTTCATTTATTTTGTTTTTTAAATTCCACATATAAGTGAAATCATATTGCATTTGTCTTTCTCTTCCTGACTTATTTCACTTAGCATAATACTCTCTAGTTCCATCCATGTTGTTGCAGATGGTAAGGTTTCATTCCTTTTATGGTTGAGTAATATTCCATTGTATATATGTACCACATATTTTTTTATATAATTGCCTATTGATGGACACTTGGGTCTTGTTTTCTTATTCATTTAGTCACCCTATGTCTTTTGATTGGAGAATTTAATCCATTTACATTTAAAGTAATTATTGATAGGTGTATAGTTATTACCATTTTATTACTCACATTTTTTATCTTTTTTCTTTCTTCTTAAAGAAGTTCCTTTAACATTTCTTGTAATATTGGTTTGGTAGTGATAAAGTCTATTAGCTTTTTTTTGTTTGTTTGAGAGCTCTTGCCGTTTAAATGCTCATGCTCCTGTCTGTCGCCTACTAGCCGTGTGACTCTGATCAAGTTACTCAATCTGTCTGAGCCTCAATGTTCTTATCTGTCTAATGGAAATAGTGTTTATGTCATAGAATTGTCATAATTGGATGGCATGATGCATATAAAGCAATTAGCAGTGCCTGGCTATATCAATTGTTCAAAAATAATAGCTCTTTTAGAATTATTTGTATGGGGTAATGAACCACTTTCCAGGTAGATAACATCTGTCTTTTTTTTTTTTTTCTTCTGATTTTGGACTGAGCTGGCCTGTATCCCTTCCTATTGCTATGGTTGTTCATGGACACTTACCTCTCTCCCTAACTCTCCCTGCATCCCTCACAGCATCTATGTGCACACTGAGCCAGTTACATGCACACTTGGGTGTACATAACAAGAATTCTCCTTTCTTAGTTGCAAGTAAGAGAAGGTAGAAAGTGTGGGCAGTGAGAAAGAATCTGAGTCTTTACTTCTTAGCCCATTTATTCCCTAATATTTTCCCTGCTCTGGACTGGGAAGGAAAATGTCATGTTTGAGGTTAATGCATCCTGGGATTGGTAAGTGCAGTGTGGACCCCAGTATTTAACTTCTTTCATCCCTGTCCCTTCTACAGGGGCTCAGTGCCCAAATCAATCAAATGTCAGAGGCAAGACAAGGTATCTCCAGGTGGTGCTTATTCTTGGTACCCGTGCAAGCTGTTTTCTCAGCCAGCTAGACTGTGTCCCTGTATCTGTCATAGAAACTTCCCTCTTTGGACACAACTTTGACATCAGCAGAGGTGTGGTGTGCAAATAGCATTAAGTAGAGGGGAAGAGGAGAGAGAAGGAGGTAGAGACAAAGGGAGAAATAGGATGTGAGAGGGATGGATGGGGAGAGAGGGTGAGTCAGAAAAGTCCACAGTCATCCACTGCCTTGAAGGAAAGGGGAAGTTTGCTCTGGCCTGGTGCTGAAGTACAAGTTTAGCTGCTGGAGACTGGAAAGCAGTGACTCAGCCAGCAAGAAAAGGGGTATGTGGTTAGGGTTATCATAGGATATGTACTGATAAAAATAGGAAGAAGCTTAAGGGGAAGAGGGATGAGAGAGGAACAAGGGAGGGAGGGAGGGAGGGAGAGAGAGAGAGAGAGAGAGAGAGA
>NW_006436812.1:2968370-2993873 GCF_000325575.1 Pteropus alecto | reverse complement strand
GAGAGAGAGAGAGAGAGAGAGAGGGAGAGAGAGAGAGATTGAGAGATTGAGACAGACAGAAAGACAGACAGACAGACAGGAGAGAGACAGTTATAGAGAGGAAAAATACATTTGTATACAGATAACAGTGGAATGACTCCTGCCTAGATAAGGGTCAGATGCCATAGGTCCACGATAGAAAGACAGCACATATTCTTTTTGTAAACATTTTTATTCACCTCCTCAGGATTCTTAAAGTGTGTGTGTGTGTGTGTGTGTGTGTGTGTTTGTGTGTGTGTGTGTGTGAACAGGGGTTATTATTACTATATGAATTCTACTCGGCATTGGAAGCATTGCTTGGAAAGTGATCTTATTCACGCCTATAAAGCAGTATAGTAGCATAGCTGGGACACAAACACAGGTGCCCTTGCCTACTGGGACTTGGCAGCTCTTTGGGAGGAAAGATGAAAGACACTTCCATTCTGTCTTAGGAGTCTTTGACTCCTTGCTCAGCCCAAGGGATGGGGAATTTCCTACTCTATTTGGATAATCAAGGGCCTCTCCCAACCCATGTGTCTTTTTTATGGTCGTCTCCAGTATAATCTTCTGGAGATAACCAGGGCCTTGCTGTCTGCCCTCTGTGCCTCACATGGACCTTCCAGGGACTTGCTCCTCTCCACTAAGCCCAGGGCTTTCCACACAGGAAGATGAGATGTTTGGCAGGTTGCTTCATCATGGCTTAGAGCTCAGGCTCAGAGGACGGATGTACCTGAGTTCAAACCTTATTTCCATCACTTAATGCCATCTTGCACGAGCTTTCTTCACTTCTTGTTTTGTTACTGATATGAACGCAGAGGGTCCTGGGTGATGAGTGGCATTTGAACACAAGAGAGAACTCAGATTGAGGCTCTTGTGAATGTGAACCCTGGAATTATTATAGAACCCATCCTGTTCTTTGCTGGTCCTTAACAGTCAAGTCAGTCTGATCTTATAGTGATTGCCAGAAATTCTGGGCGGTGGTGTCACTGAGAGGTTACAGTCTGGGCTTGAGGCAGACAATTTAGTTGCAAGTCCCAGCTCCATCCCTTACGAATGGGTGACCTTGGATCACTTGTTTAACTTCTCCGAGCTTCAACTTCCAAGTCTGTAAAATGGCAACGGCAATGATGATGATGATTTTAACAATAATAATATCTACTTCAATGGGCTGTAGTGAAGATTTAATTAGCTAACATATGTGAAGTGTTTAGAACAGTGTCCAGAATATAGTAAGCTCTCAAAAACATCAGCTATTATTATTTAGCTAATATTATTACCATGGTTCTTAACAACTGAGTGACACATGGAAGTAACTTATACTTTCTGTCTTCAGCTTTTTTTTACCTGAAAAATGGGGCTGTTGATAATAGCTACTATATAGAGTCAGGATGAGAGAGAAATGCGATAGTTCACATACAGAGCCTCCTCACACAGTGGAAGCATCCAGAAAAAGGCATTTCCCCTTTTCTCCTTTCCTTAGTTGTATTCAAGATCAAGGTGTATTAAATGTTGGAGTAAATGCACAATTGGGTGGTTCTTTTCTTTTGGGGGTCATGGAACTCTTTGTAAATTTAAATGCAGAATCATATTTCCCTTGAGAGAAAAGGAAACAGGTACACATAATTTCCATGAGCTCAGTAGTTCGTGAGCTATTTACTATGGGTTTTTATCCCATTGCTCACAAAAAATTATTTTAATCTCCCCTTTACCCAATGAATTACATAGAGGTGTCTGGAAAAAAAAAACATGATGCACAAAAACAAGCTCTGGTGATGGTGAGACGTTGAGGGTCTGAGGGCCCCAGAGGGCTTGGCTGGAGCTTCTGGTCTCAGATCTCTGCCTGCTCTAGGAACTCCTGTGCTCACTCCCACTGCTGCCCCATGGCCCTGTCTGGGGCCGTCTCACGGCTCGAGATGGTGGTGTTGGGGACGGGGGCCCTGCCTTCCGCCCCTCCCAGTGCCGTCTCTCGCACACATAGGCTGTGTGGGCGCTGCTTTTAATGCTTTCTTCTCTAAACTCTACAATTTATGGTGCAGTCATGCCAGGGTGAAGGCAGGGATTCATCTTTGTTGTAAGTGTTGTGTGTGAATTAAAAGGCTCTTATGGCAGTCAGCACCCCATGGCAAAAAACAATGGGACACAGCACGTACTCATTTAGTAAGAACAAGAGGAGGGGGGATTCGGATAATCAAGACAAATATCCATGCACCCAGGATGCCTCTAGGAAGGGCTGGCAGGAATGGCCGAGGTAAACACTGACATATAACGTTCGCAGTCTTGTTCTGGAAGATGCCTGCTCACCAATTTAGTTCAGAGTTTAGGAGGGAAAAATTTGGGTGTGTGGAAGAGACCCTCAAAGACACTGTGCACAGACCGTTGAAGTAGATGAAGAGCTGAATTGAAATGATACTTGGGAGGAGAAGAAGAAAACACATCCTAGAATTAAAGGTGAGATGGGCAAAAAGTGACATTTTTGAACCTGGAATCTGGTGACTTGTTGGAATGTCATTTGCATCTTGATAATATAACAAGAAAATTTATGATTAGGAATAAACCATGGATTGTGCTGTCATATTTGGGTTGATGAAAAGCTTGTTGGTGGCCCTGTAGGTCCTCGTGTAATTTCAGGGGCAGAACAAAATGGTACAACCGCATTCCAAACGAAGTGGAAGCTGAGAGACTCTAAGCAAAGATACGTGACCATCTAGGGGTATAGTTTGGGAGGAGACAGCCATCCTCTCCCCAGTGACTACTGATGGGAAGCGAGATAAGATTTATGAGATTCTCAGCAGTGGTGCAGAGCAGCACAAATTCTGACTTTTTAGTTCAGTGTATTGGGGGTCATGGCTGATACTAGGGGTTGTGGCTGACATTGAAGGTCATGGGTGACATTGGGGATCATGGCTGACATTAAAAGTCATGGTTGACATTGGAGGTCATGGCTGACATTGGGGGTCATGGCTGACATTGGGGTTGTGGCTGACACTGGGGTTGTGGTGACATTGAAGGTTGTGGCTGACATTGGGGGTCATGGCTGACATTGGGGTTGTGGCTGACATTGAAGATTATGGCTGATATTGAGGGTCATGGCTGACACTGGGGTTGTGGCTGACATTAAGGGTCATGGCTGACATTAAAGGTCATGGCTGACATTGAGGGTCATGGCTAACATTGAGGTTGTGGCTGATGGCCAGTGGGCATGCTGTAGGTGGTGTGTAGGCGGCTCCAGACATTACATGGCTTGTGGGGCAGGGGCCTGAAGAAGTTATGGGTTTAGAAGGGTCAGTGCCTCCTGCTGTGATCTCTCTTTGGAGAGGAAGCAGCAGTATCTTGGGACCAGGGGTCAGTGGCCAGATAGCTTGGATGGAGAGAGTGCTTGTCTCATCTCGATGGAGCCCTGGCCCTCAGATAACAAGCTAAGGCAAGCATTCATGGGAAGAGGGTGGTGCTAACTGCTAGATTCCTCCCTACACCTCCCAAATGGCTAGAAGTTTGCCACAGGGATTTCAACGGGGGAAGCTATGGGGTTTATGCCTTCATGCCCTAATCATGACCAGCTTAAGTTGTCAGACTCAGAATTTCTTGTGGCAGACTTGGCTCCAGTACAGGATGCAACTGTTCCCCCCCAGCCTTTGCCTCTAACTTCCTGCCTTTCGTTGTCAGTCTCGTTCTTATTCAGTGTCCTTCCTTCCCCCCGCCATTGCATCTGGAAGTTTGAGGCGACGGCTATCACATCTGGAAGCCTCAGAACCCTCCAACTTCAGGGCCAGACTTGCCTTCTCTATAATAAAAAGCCCATGAGTTAATGATATTTAAAAATAGATACTTTTTTTTTGAGCCCTTATGATATGTCAGGCTAAGAGCTTTATAAGCATAATTCTGTTCAGTTCTCACAGTAATCCCACAAGATACTGTGATGCCATCTTTCCAGAGGAGAAACTGAAGCTCCCAAATGTCGGTTTCCCAGTCTGAGGTTATGCTACCAACAGTGAAGCAGAACCCTAGTAGAGTCTGCCCCTAGAGCCTCAGCTGAGCTAACCTGCCCTCTGAGCCCCACTGCAGAAGGGCGACCTGCCAAAGGAGGTTTCCCATCACCACTCTGAAGTCCTCCTGATGCCTCCCTGCTTACCTCGTTCTGGCTGGAGCCAGCCTGGCCTCCGCAGGCTCCATAGCACACGTTGGCACCCTTGCTCACATTCCTTGCCCTCGCCACTTCCGCACATGCTGGCTTGCCTTTGCCTGAGGCTCTCTATGGCCACCAGTGCCCACTTTGTTGGAAGTACTAGGGAATAAAGACGTAGCTCTCAGTCAAGGTGCTGAGACTTGGTGGGTGAGTATTCAAGCCCCTGTATCCTGAGCTGGGATAACTCTGAAGTGCATTGTCTATACTTTCTCCCCGTTAGATTAGCTCTAGGTGTCCACAGTGGTAATTTGGTTGATTATAAAAACTTTTTATAAGCTGCCTGCCCTTATCTATCCCATGTCCCCAGTCTATCACCAGGGTTTCCTAAAATCACTTCTAAAACAAACTACATGCATTCGAATCCTTGTGTTGGAGTCTGCTTTTGGGAGGACCCAAGGCTCTTTTTGGGGTCAGGTGCATCTTCTCTGTGGGTGTGTGGGTTAGGACAGCAGTCTAAAGACCATATGAATGCAGAGAGTGTATCTTCCTTCAAATAGTCCATAACCTCTTTCACAATTTCCACCACTTTAGCTTGTTGTTTTATTACTTATTTGCTCTATAATTGAGTTAGCTGACCAAAGAATTTACAGACATTTTTCCAGGTGAGGGTAAAAGGGCTTGCCTTTGTCTGACCTTTCCTTACCTTGATCTAGTCATGCTGTGGGGAAGTTGATGAGTGGTCCCTGGGGTATCTAGTCCCACTGGCTTGGTAAACTCGTTCCCTGTCTTTGATGTCAGGCCCTGTGACCTTTTGATTGTCCCTAATTTTCCTGCCTGGTTTTAAACACTGCAGAAAATAGGGTTAACACTTTGACTTTGGGCCTAGCTGGAGTGTGGGGACCAGAATCCTAAATTATACTTTCTTCCTAGAGATGTCAGACTGTTTTGTGATTAGGAGCACAGCCTCTAACTGGGACTCCCTGAGTTCGAATACCAGCTCTGCCACTGTATCATAACCACAGGATGGGTGTGGTGACCCACTGGACCTACTGGGGGATGGCATTGAGCTAGAACTCCAGAGGTCACCCGACCTTCATAACTCCTATTCTGACTGTGGACTCTAGTGACCTTTTGGGTCTCCTGGAATTAGTGTCAGTACAGAGCCTGTAACCTGTGCCCAGTGGTCCTAGAAAGTTGATTATTTCCTTTTCTCCAATGCAGGCACTCATTGTGAAGGTTGTTGGTCCCTTAAAGGAATGCTGGGGGAAGATTAACGGTATACATTTTGGCAGTGTACTAGGGTCCTTCCTCAAAGGGGACCCGGCCTCCTCTTCATTCAAAGAGCTCTGGGTCTGTGAACTGGCTCATATCTGGAGATTGATTGGGGCATCATGACTCTCTGTTTTAATGATTCCAGTTAGATTTTTTATTCACTTCAAGTAGAACTCTTCTGCTTATACAGATAAAGTAAGATTTCATTAGGCTTCTCATCTATTTCACTTTTTTAGGGATACCATGATTAACTAGCCAACGCCATAGGTCAGCAAAAGACTCTCCTGATTGCTGCTTTGACTCTGCTGTCCATTTGGGTAAACATGCCCTCTCGCTTTTGGTGGTTGAGTGCCTCCACTTGGCCTCTGTCACCTGGGTTGCCTCTCACTGCCTTTAGGTTTCCCAATTCAATGGCAGCAGTGCTTACTATAATGTGCCTTGGGCATGTCACTTAGCCTTTTTATGCCTCAGTTCCCTCCTCTGTACAGTGGGGATAATAGCAGGGTTATTGTGAGGTTTAGATGAATTAACATGTGGAAAGTAATAGAAGAGAGTCTCAAAGCCTGCATATGCTTCTTAGAATTACTTGTTATGGGAAAGGAAGAGATGGAGAAAAGAGGAAGGGGCCGGAGCAAGAAGGAAGCTGTAGGATGCAGAGAACCCTGGACGGGAGCAGATCTACTCACTCACCCAACAAATGTTTCTTGAGCACCTACTATGTCTGCTCACTGCGATAGCTTTTAAGGCGAAAATCATGAACAAGGCAGAGGCAGTAGAGGAAGTAGGGGCAGCAGTTAAACAAGCAATTGCAATATGGTCTGAATGTTTGGTTGGGGGAAAGTCAGGGAATGTAGGAGCCTGGCGCTCTCTCAGCCTCTCTGGGGCACTGGGCAAAACACCACCATGTCCGAAAATACCTCCTGGTTCAGGTCATCTCAATGTGAGGGGGCCCCACATAGATGCTGATGGTGTGTTGAAGGCACACTCAGTTATCAACTCAACACTCCAAAATATTTCTAATATCTCCTCCCTATGTCCTTCTGCACTGCTGCAGTGCTGAGTCCTGCAGTGGTCCTCTAGCTGGTCCAGTCTTGCATGCCTGGCCTCGGGCAACCTCTCCAACCACCACACTGCTTTCCCCTCCACTATCTTGCTGCAGCCCCACCGGCTTCTTGCTGCCTTTCTCCCAGACTCTGGGCTGTTATGCATGCTATTAACTCTGCCTGAACACCCTTCATCTGGCTGAAGACTACTCATCTTGTAGTCTCCATTCAGTGGTCACCTCTCCGCCCCTCTCCCAGCTCCAGACCTGTGAGGCCCTTCTTTTTTTTAGGATTCCAGCACCCAGCACTTCTTTGCTTCCCTTTGATCCATTGAAAATGTAAATTACCACCTTCCCCGCAGGCACTGGGCTCCACAGGGGCAGAGACAATGCCTGCATGGCCATGCTTGGTCCATAGCGATGGTCAATAAACATCCTTGATAAGTAAGCAGAGCTTTGAAAGATGGTGCCTGTACATTAAGCATGTCATCCTTCAGGCCAAATTCTCAATGCGTTTGGGGCAGCCTCCATTTTCCGGCCACCTCTAAATCATTCAGGATGCAGAATAGCACAAAAGACCAGAGTGACCATCCTTGCAGGGCGCTGGAGAAACAGACATCTGTCTGTCCCTTTCTCTCCTCCCATCCTTGGGCAAGGAGACTAGCGGATGCGACCTGGGGTTAGGGGCTTTGTCAGAGGGGGCCTGGCCCCAGGGCAGTGGAGAGCCAGCGGTCTGTCCCGGCAGGTGAGACCCGCGCAGGCTTCTTCCACGCGTGCCCGCGGTGTGCGCAAACAGCCAGCAGGGGGCGGCAGAGAGACAGGAGTGGTCCACCGAGGAGCCCAGCTCCGAGCCTCGCGGCGCGAACCCACCGAGGCCGCTCTCAGAAGCCCATCTCCCACCGACAAGCCACTGGGATCCGGAGGCTGCTGGGTCCTTCCTCTTTCTCAAGTGCAAGCAGAGCCCCCGGGAGTCATGACCAGCCTTTCCAGCAGCCCCGAAGACACGGGCAAGCTTAGAGGCAGGGATGGCCGGCAGAGGCGGGAGGAGGAGGATGCCCCTCCGGAGGAGAAGAGGTTGAGACTGGGGCTGGAAGGAGGCTCAGCGCAGGAGGAGGGAGAAGACGCACCACGTCTGGGCAGGGAAGAGACGGGCACCCAGACAGGTGGCGAAGGCAGAGGTGTAAGTAAGCAGGGGCGTAGGACAGTCGTGGCTGGGGGGTGGGCAGGGATGCTCCCCATCTGTCCGCCGTCAGGTCCAACTTGATAACTGGGCAGCAACTCCTGCGGGCGGGTGCCTTGTGACAGCTTGTGGGGATCTCCTGAGAAACTAGATGCTCCGTTGTTAGTGGCAACTCCCTTCTTGTTTATGTAGCATGGACTTGCTGATTTTCTCAGAGTTGCCGCTGGCTGGGAGACCCCTGGGCTCTGCTGTTGGTTGAAAAGGGGAGGAGGGAGCTCTGTGTCCTGAGGGGCCCCAGAAGGGGATGGAGGTGGGGGTCGCTCTGAACAGCCCTCGCCCTGCACCTCCATCCTGGACAGGACTGTTTTAGTTGTTTCTCTGGTACTTTGCTGGTTTGTGTGTGCCTCTCACCTGGTAAGGGGCTTGGGTGAGAAGTACCTGGGCACAGTTTCTGCCAAACATTACCCTGTCCCCATGTAGGTTGGCAGCAGCGCACCAAGCCCTGTGTCTTTCCCGCATCTTTCTGTCATCGTTCCCTTTCTGGTTAGGCAGTGAGAGTTGAGAGAGAAGGCAGGTGGCTTCCACCCGAAGTCACTCTCCTTCTCTTCAGAGAGGGACAGAGACAAAGTTCTGTGCAAACCCTCTGGTGCCACCTGGCTCTGGTGTCTGCTGGATGAGGGTATGTGTGAGGGTGATTTGTTGTGTATGTGCGTGGATACCCGAGTCACTAGGTGTGTGTGGGATGGAGCTCCATGGCCAGCTTGACCCACCAGTCCCGCTCACCATGGCCTCGCTTTCTGCTTCCTCTCCTGAATCTTTCAGTTGTGACCTGGCTGACCTTACATTTGGGGAGCACAAGTGTCTAGAGGACAGATGAGGGTTGGCTGAACAGCTGTCTCCATGTCTAGAGCTGCCACCTTGAGTTTTTAATGGATAATGGGGTTGACCTTTTTGTTTCTTCCAAATGTTTTTATTCTTGACTGTTTGCTTGGCTGAGCCTGTCTTAAAAATTCGATTAGTGGCTGGTGAGCCCCACGAGGGAGTGTTCCCCTTCTTTCTCCCAAATCTATGCAGGCAGCAGCAGCCTGCCTCTTATTTGGTGGGCACATCAAAGCCCAGCTGACCCGGTATGCCTCCCTGTGGCTGTCACTGTGTTCAGATCCTGGGCCACCTGGATGCCGAAATCAGGTGAACTTCTCTCTGAGATCCCAGGGGAAGGATAGTACTTATGGAAGGCTTCCTAGGACATGTCATGGAAAGGCTGAGAAGGGAGTAGTGTCACAGTGTGATGAGAGGAGAGGTCCTCGGTCTGAAACACAATTATGGGGACAGTGCAAATGCTGTGAGACTTTACTGTTAGAAGCCCCATCCTCTTCCTGTCACCTCCTTCTTTTACATGGACCTTTGCCAAAGACCAGGATACTAGAATGGGGTGAAGTGATCAAGTGCAGTGGCATGCTTAGGAATGTGAGTTTGGACCCAGATTACTGGGTTTGAATCCTAGTTCTGGTCCTTTTTAGCTGGGTGACCTGCCACAAGTTATTGAACCTCTCTGAGCCTTAGTGTCCTCATTGGAGAAATGGATTTGTCATCAGACCCCATTTCATAGGGTTATTAATCTCAAGATTGAGTAAAGGTTATCCATAGGAAGCACTTTGCATTGCCCCTGGCACATAGCATGTGCTCAGTAAATGTGGTTTAGTACTGAAATTCACTCCATGCAGCTTGCTTGCTACCATGTTTGGTTCTTGGGTGCATGACAAGAGATAAAGGTCTTAGGCCAGGATCTCCATGTTAAATGCTTTCTGGAGGTTAAAAGAATTATGTGTAGATGATGAAATTTTTAAAAGGCAGAAACCCCATTGAACTTTTTGACTGAAAAGGGAAATTGGGGTTTCATGTTTTGAAGGATTGCATAGAAACTGGACAGAAACTGTCTTTGTTTCCTGAGTCTGAATACTATTTTCTCCTTTGGGGGCACCTGGATCTTCTGAGGGCAGTGGCATCTCATAGACATGGTGTCTTGGTTTCCAAAATTTAGAGGTTGGCCACAGCCTGGGCTGCTCATCAGACAGATTTCTCCTCCTTTTCAGTTTCTATAGGAATATTCCCTTTAAAGAACCAGGAAGCAGTTTCAGACTGGTGCCAGGAGCAGCAGCTATGTCTTTGAGCAGAGCCTGTTTCTTCGCTCACAGATCATGTCCGAGTGGACCAAGAAGAACAGCACACTTCTTCATGAGATTTTTGTCTGTGTAGACCATTATCTTGGCTGAAATGTCAAAAACATCCTTGTTCTTTAATAGCCGCTTATTTTTAGATGCAGATCATTTTGGTCTCTGCAGAAGCTGCGTGGGCATCACCTCCCTGTCCATGTTGTATCCAGATGTTTTTAAGGATAAAATACCCTTTCCCAACACTGGGTCTGGCGCTCTGGGTGTGGTGGTTTTCATGTGACTGGTTGTCCCTCAGAGTGGCTCCCGGGCTCGTCTTTTGTCTTTAAGGAAGGGGATTGCTTCATCTGGTGGTTGCTAGGGGATGCTTTTAGGAGGTCACCAGGAGCTCCGGGAGCCCTCTCTATGCCTAAGTGCTGCTGGAGGTGTGTTTCTAGTGAGGGCTGACCTCCCCATCAGGCATCAGAAATTTCAGAGACTTAATCTTCCCCCTCCAGGATCAGTGCTGTTGAGAAGATATTAAAACACTGGTCCTCTCAGAGCCTTTGTTCATTCCTTCGACTCACAGCTCTTCCTGGAGAGAGAGAAAAGTCTCTTCTAGGTAATTGCTTATCACCTTCAGCCACTGCTCAGCTTTTCACAAGATCAGGCAGCTTGGCATAGGTTTCTGGGTTGTGTTGGGCAGAGCTGAGTTTTCAAGGGTAGTAATTCATCAGAGTCCCTGAAATCCCTGGATAAACTCTCTTCTTGAGAGTCCCTGGGATTGAGAACAGAGTGGAAGTTTATCATCAGCATCGGGCTCCCTGGAGGGGTGGATCCAAGATGCAGGTATTTCACATCTTGCTGGTGACAGTCTACACCTGGGTGTTTCTACTTTGGCACTGTTGACATTTGGGGCCAGATCGTTCTCTGGTGGGGGCTGCTCTGTGCACTGTAGGATACTTAGCAGCATCCTTAGCCTCTACCCACTGGATGCCGGTAGCACTGCCCCTCTTCTCAACCCCCATTGTGACAACCAGAAATATCCCCAGATGCTGTGCAATGTCTGGGTCTATGGGAGAAGGCTGGTGAAATCGCCTGGGCTGAGAGCCACTGGTCTACACCTGCAAAAATGTTTTAGAGCTTGGGTGTTGAGTTTTGGTCCCTGCTGTACCACTTATGAGCTACGTGGCCTTGGGAAATTTACGCAATCTCCATGGGCCTCAGTTTCTTCATCTATCCAGTGGAGATTATGAGATACGATCTCAATGTAAAGTTATGTGGGCATTCAATAAAATATCAAGATAATAAATGGAAAATACTCGTAGCATTTAAACACAGAAAAGGCTCAAAACAAATAGTCAATTCTGTTTTTAGTTTTTTGAGTGAATCAGACTCCTTCCTTCACCCCCTTATCCATTGGTGAAGTGCAAGGGGGAATATCATCCATCTAAACTTCATATTGGATTTGGGTAGCATCTTGGCTCTCTGTATGGAACTCACTGGTTTCCCCCAATTTCCCCCTTGGTTCTTGGGTTCAGGATTCCAGGAGGCAGGGGTGTGGGTAGGCGGAGCAGGTGGCGTTCCAGGTTTACTCCCACGCTGGAGAATTCCAAAGCCACCTTGACAAGACAGGGCATTTGGACTAACATCTGGGTTTCAGGATTCCTGTGTGAGCACAGCTGGACTCCACAGAGCTGAAGCTCTCTCTGCTGAGATACAGATATTTCCCTGGCAACGATCTCTCAAGCTGACATGAAGACATGGCCGCCCACCGGTACGCGGCGTGTCTGCCTCAGCTCTCCCTCTATAATTTGTGAGGCTAGCTTCTGAGGAATTTAGTGTATGAGTGGAGACATTTGGGAGTTTCCTCATCCTCCATGGGCCAAAAATGGGGTGCAGGTTGGTGGAGGGGTCCTCGGAGGAGGAAGAAGGCATGGAGAGCATTCCTTTCAGCTGGAACAGAGAGGCACGGACCTCATACTGGATGGTCAGCCTCCTCCGGGGAGGTGGGCGCCTCTGTTCCAGCAGCAGTTTTGGAGTGTGAGCTGTGTTGCCCTTGGCTTTCATTATTTCAGAAATATTTCACACCAGTGCTGGCCAGCTGGAGCTTGATTTGGGCATATCAGTTGGAAAGACTTGGCCTGTAAGCCAATGTCCTCCTGATTTTAAAATTTTCAGTAAGATGGTCATTGTCCCTTTATGTCTTCTGGAACATGACTTGGTGCTCCATGAGCAGGAGAGAGACCAATTTGGGGACTGGGACAGGGGTCTCTGCCAGGGATGCTTGTCGCTTGGACAATGGTGGCAGTGGCAGTGGTGGAGTTGTGTGCCTGAACAGAGGAAAGCTTATGAGATACATTCCAAAGGACTTTTGAGTATTGGGAATGAGAAAGAGGCAGGGTGAAGTTGACTTCCAGAATGGTAGGGAAGACCATGAATTTGATTTTTGACATTGGCTGAGGTTGCTCTGAGACCCGGGTGGCCATGTCTAACAGGATAAATGGATCTGGGGCTGGAGATTCAGACTTAAGAGTCATCGATGTAGATGTAGTTGATGCCACGGGGACCCAAGATTGACCGGGGAGAGCGTGGCATGGCAAGAGAAGGGGCTTTGGTATGAGCTTAGGGAAATCTTAATGAGAGGAGAGGAATCCAGGAGAAGGGTCAGATGAGCTGGCAGAGGACATGTGGCTCCACAGGCAGGAGAGGCAGAAGGACAGGGTCAGTTGTATGGAAGAGAGCCCGCTCATTAGATTTAATATATCATGCTCATCGGCTGTTCCTGGAACTTTAATGGAGGCCGGTTGTGGGGGGCACAAAGATTCACCTTAAGTCTGGGCACTCTAGCACCCAGCCAGGGTATACACAGTGAGACTCAGGATGCTCATGATCTTGACTTTTTTTGCAAAACTATAGTTTGTGTGTGTGACTCCAGAACCTCTGTCCTACCCACAACAGTTGGCTGTCACTTTTCCACATTACTGTGGAAAAGGACCCAGCTTTGGTGGAGAGCCTTGCCCTGGCTATGTTCCTTCGGACAAGATGGTACCATCGGGAGACCCTCACCTCTCTACGCTGAGGGCCATTTGCCTTTCTCATTCCTTCTCCAAGTATTCGAGCAACTCCTATGTGCCAGATGCCAGGCTAGGTATTGGTCTACAAGGTGGATCAGTCCTTGTTCTCCTGGCAACCCTGCCCTTGTGGAGAAGATGGACTCTGGTCCTTGAGCCAAAGCCAGCCCCCTGCCTGGGTTTGATAATAAAGTTTTATTGGCACACAGCCACACCCATTCAGGTGTGTATTGTCTGTGGCTGCTTTCCTGCTACTACAGGAGAGTTGACTAATTGGGACAGAGACAGTTTGGCCCGCAAAGCTGAAAATCTTTACCCTGAGAGCCTCGGGTTGAGGGGCTTTGTACTCCCTTTGATGTCCCATGGGGGCATGAATACATCTGCCTTTGAAATATACATAGTTCCAGCAATTGCTCAACTAGCAGGACTCTAGAGGAGAGGGTGACAGGTCCCCTACTCTCAACTTTGCGGGTCTTTGGTGTCAGGGGCAGGACTGGAGTTCTGAGTATTTTCTTTCTCACCCCTGTGGCTGGGCACCGGACAAATGCCACCCAATTTTTGGATGGGGGAGAGAAATGAGGGAAGGAATGGAGACTTGTTGGCCCCCTCCTAAGCATCTCCCTAAGACACGTTCCCAGCAAGTGTTCGGGGTCCCACTTTGCATAGCTGCCACAGTCCAGCCACATCACTCTTCTAGGTACTGCGACTCTGGGGGTACTGAATCACCCAGAAGAAAGAGAAGAGAAATGATTTTTGCAAGCACAAGAACTTGGGTTATTGAAATTAACATTTCCCCCTGAAGTTTTATAATGTCTGGGCATGCATATTTAAGCATCTGCCTCAAAAGATCTCGCTAATAAGCAGATGGTGCATCTAATTTCCTTTTTTGTTCTCTGAGCAACACACAGGCTTCCTGCACGGCTATCCTTGCAGGCAACTGCGCATGGAGGTGGCGAGACTTCTGACCACCAGCACAGATCCCTGAGAGGCTGATGAGAGCCCTGTATCCAAGGGGCTGTTCCTTGGAGGAGCTGGCCTGTTCCCTTCTTTTCAGCCCCAGCAGGAAGTTGTCAGGTTCCTCTCTTGCTTCTCCAAAGAGTCTTGGCTGCATTTGACCCCTTGGACCTCATCAGTTGGGAAGCAGGAGTCCCAGGCTGGCTGGGGTCTGAGAATGCAGTCCTGGAGTGGGAGGGGACCTGGGAAAAGCTGCTGGGGAGGAGGTTCCAAAGGGAAGATAGAGGCAAAGAGGAAGAGAGGAGAGCTGGTACGCAGAGCCAGGACCTTGAAAGCATAAAGGAGAAAGCTGGGATTTCCAAGAACAGAGGTGGACGGACACCTTTATCAGGATCCAGGTGTGGCTGGGCTTCATGAATTTTGCTGATTTTCCTTCTCCCTGGCTCCTCTTGCAGGGTCTCCTGGTGTCATAGAAATAGGCACACCAGGGGGTGGGAGGGGGCTGTCTGTGCAGCTCCTTTCCGATGGTCTTTGGGGAATGCAGGGGCTGCCCTTCCAGTGTCCTGGGCTCTGGGCACCCTCCCGTCCAGTCCCTAAACGTCTGACTGTGCTCAGACCCGCTTTGCCTCTCAGACCTCCGTCTTGGGGACACCTGGCTAGGGCTTGGATCTTTGCTGTGGAGTGTGTGTCTTGCCTGTCTGGATAAGGAAATCTCTGCCACCTGACAACCTGTTGGCTTAAGTT
This sequence comes from Pteropus alecto, assembly GCF_000325575.1. Lineage (NCBI taxonomy): Eukaryota > Metazoa > Chordata > Mammalia > Chiroptera > Pteropodidae > Pteropus > Pteropus alecto. The sequence goes on along the minus strand of NW_006436812.1, from coordinate 2,979,316 downwards.
GGAAGGCGTGTGGTGCTTGGGAGGGGGCGGCTCCGGCCCTCTTTGTTTTCCTCTTTGATTATACGTTCTGTGTTGTCCTGACGGCATTGTGACCCTGGCCTCTAGAAGTTGTGCTGAGTCCACATGATCTGAGCATCACTCTTTTTGGCTTTTGTTCCGCTTATTAGCAATACAAATTATTATTCGCTCATTGTAAAGAACATAAACAATGCCATAGATATAAAATGAAAAGCTAAACTCCTCCTTTATCTGGCTCTCATTAATCTTGCCTTTCAGAGGTAACACCAGGGAAGGTTGGGATATATCTTTCCATACCTTTCTCTATATGTATGCAAGTATGTTTGTTTGCACATAAATGGTTTAATTTTAATCTTTTAAAAATACAAATCTGATGATGCTACATTTATTGTTTGGAAAGTCCCCTTTTCACTCAATGATGTATGTTTGCTATCATCTCATGCTGGAACCTGGCTCCACTGTCCTCTTAGGCTGCGTGGCTGCACTGTACTTAGCCAGCTCTACCACCAATAGGTCTTTGAATGGTTTCTGCGTTTTTCCTATTGCACATGGTGTGGTGATGAGTATCCTGGCACTCCTCACTTGCTGCTCTGTGCCCGTGTTTCTGTAAGATGTTCCTAGCAGCAGGAGAGGCAGGTCAGAGGGTGGTCTGTGCTGAATGCACATACTGGTTAAATATCTCCCTGTCTTCCAGCTCTCCAAGGCTCTACGTGGTACCATCCTCTGCAGGGGTCGTCCTTCTAAAGGACACCAGAATGTCATTGCCCACCTCACTTTCACTTAGGTCAGTACACACCCTGGTGTCCTGGAGCTCACCTACCCCCACCAGTCCCTTCTGGCAGGGCTCTGGCTTCTGATTATGGCAGGTGGTCTCACCCTGGAGGGAAAGTTCACTTTCCCAAACATTCTTTGTGATATTACTGTAAGTTCCAAGGTCGACATTTGCCTCCTTCAGGCCTTGCCACTTCCTACCTGTGTGTCCTTGAGCAAGTTGTTTCAGCTCTCTGTATATGACGATGATGATGATGATGATGATGATGATGATGATGATGATGGCTGCCTCCTAGGCTTACTGGGAGGATTCAGTTAAATCACTGCCATTTCCACATGCCTGGCTTGTGTGCATTCAGCAAGAACTGGGTTTTGGTATCGTCTCATGGTCATTGCTGAGCTTTTGGCATGGTGGACTGTGGCTTTACCAGGGGCCATGTTTTTGGTATTGAGCCCAGTGCCAGGCCCTTAGTAGCTGCTCAATAAATACTCAGCAAGTGATTGAATGGCAGGGATGGAGATTGAGGCCAAGGCTGTAGGAGCAGATGAAAGGAAACGGTGCTGCCAATAGGTCCCTAGATGATAGGCTCCAAGATGAACCCCCAGCCTTAGATCCCCCTGCCCCTTGCCTGTACTTGCCAAGGCCCACAGGGCTTGGCTGTGTTTTCCAGGCTAGAGGCCAGAAGCTGGGCCTGGGCAGGTGCTGGCCATTGTCCTGATGTATCAAGGCGCTTCCATCTCCAGGTTGGACCTGGACACCAAGCGGCCCTATAAAGTGGGACTTTGGTTATTCTGAGCCCAGAGACAGAAGACAGGGAAGTAAGGAGGGGTGAGGGCCTCATTTTGGCCCTTGTTTTCTCCTTTGCTTTGGACACTGCCAGGCAGGTGAGTTTGTATGTGTGCATGTGCTTGTGCATGTGTATGTTTGTGTTCTTGTGTGTGCGTGACTTTCTCTGTGAGTTTCCAAGTCCTAGGTTGCATTTGTGTGGGACCAGGGTTGCCAGATTAAAACAGGGGTCCTGTTAAACTTGACTTTCAAATTAACAGAGTATTTAGTATAGGTGCTTCCCAATGCAATACTTGGGACATACTTACACTAAAAATGGTTTGCCATTTATCTGAATTTCAAGTTTAACTGGCATCCTGTCTTTTTACTTGCTATATCTGTCAACCTGTGTGAAGGTTGTCTGTGTGTATTGGTGTCTGCACACAAGGGATTCTCTGAATGTCCGTAGGTACTAGGACGGGGATGGAGTGAGTAGACCCTCCTGGCTGCTTCTGTGGCCCAGAGGCTATAGGGTTGGATGCTCCAGCTCTGTGCCTGGGCAGTGCTCGTCAGCACCTGCCTCTCCCCCGCACTGCCATTGGTTTCCCTCTCATCTTTCTCCAAACACAGAGGCAAAAGCTGCCCCATCTGCCCTTGTTTAGAGCCTGGCTGCCCAGCCAGACGAGATGCAAGCAGTGCGCAGATGGCTGCAAAGCTTCCTGGGCTCCCTCTGCAAGGAGCCTGCAGATGAAATGGAAGCCCTTGTCCTCAATGCCTCCCCCTTCCAGAAAACCTGGGCCAACAGCCACCGTGTTACTGCTTTAGACGCTTCTTCCTCCTGGAGATTAAATCAACCCATGTTTTGCCAAACAAATGAAGCCCTTCATTTCCACCATAAACTTGTTCATGAGCGCGAGTTGATTGATCCACCAGTGTGCCTGATTCATCAGTTCTCATTGGGGAGGATGAGAGGCTCTTCTCCCAGGGGCTGGTGAAGAGTTGTTTAATTTCCATCTGAAAGACCCCCAGTTGAAACTAACCTCAGGTTTGGAAGAAAGCTGCCTCTTCCTCTTTTACAGGTTCTTCATGGCTCTTGATATTTGGTCATGACTTAAATCATCCAGGGCCCTGCTCTTAGTATTACAAGCTCAGGGGTACATTTGTGTCCAGCAGGCTGGGGGCCTGTCTGAGAGGACATTGGACTTGGCTTCTGAGTCCTTGGCAGCCTTTCATGGGAAATACTACCGAGGAACCTTGTCCTGTGTTGTTAGAAGAAATGACTGTTTAGTCATTTACTGACCTCCTTGCAGACAGGGTCTCAGTTTCCTTGCAAATCCTCTGTGCTGTGTCATCTGAGATTTGCAGGGTGGGTAGAAGTTGGCATCTCACTTGGGGATCCCAGATAGGGGTGGCAGAGGAACCAGGGCCCTGCAAGGTTAGGTTCTGGTCCCCGTTGGCAGAGTTGAGTGACCCCATCCCCTTGTCCCCTCTGCTGGAAGTCTACCAGATCTGGGAGTGGCTAGTTGGGCTCGGGGGCTGGCAATGGTGGTAGCCTTCACTGGTCATCACACTCCCCATGTGGCATCTGGCAAACCTGTGCCTTAGTTTCTTATCTGGGGAGAGGGTTTAGGAATGCCAAGCTGCTCTCCCAGGACTGATAGAAGGATAAGATTAGATGGCAAATTGAGGGCCCTTTGAAAACGAAAACATTCTATTTGAATGCAAAGTGTACTGTGACTGTGATATTTTCTGTCCTGTGAAATCATCATTGACCCTGAAGCTGTCTATTCAAAAAAACCGAACGGAAGTGACCTTTCCTTCATGGCGCCACTGGGGGAGGGGATTTGTCAAAGATTGCTGTCGTTTTGCACACTGAGAAAACTAAGGAAGGTGCAGAAACAGGGCCAGGACCCAGGACTCCTGACTCCCCAACAGTGTGGGGTCTTAAACAGTGGAACCACTTCGTGTTCTTTCCATGAGTTTGCTCTGTAAGAAACAGCCCTCACCTAATATTCACAGAGGGACCTTCAACAGTATCTGAAAACAAAAGCAGATGTTGGGTGGATTCAGTCATTTCTACAATCGGGATGGCTCCGGGGTTGAAGCAAGTGGAAATACTTTTGGAGTCACAGATTTGGGTTTGAACCCCAGATTTTTACAATTACAAGCTTCAAGAACTCAGGCAGATTGTTTAACATCTCTGGGCCCCGGTGTCACTGGAAAACAGGACATATTGTACTACAGCTTATAGGGGGACTCCCACGTGGCTCCTGTGGGAGGAGGGGTGACCAGTATCCCAGGTGCCTGCCTCCGATACAAACAAAGCCCACAGTCATTCCCACACGTGCTTCCCTTGCGGGGTTATTCTAAGTCTTGAGGATCATGCGGGATGTTGACATGGTTCTGGCACAGAAATCAACATTATGGGTTGATTTTAGTGCCTTCTTTGGTGTTTTCCATAGTACTGTATTTCCCCAACCCTTAGGGGTATCAGAATCATGTGGGGGAGAGTGTTTATTAAATACACCAATTCGTGAGACTCGCTTCTGGGAATCCTGATGCTCAGGGGCTGGGTCGGGATCTATGTTTACAAAAGCTCCTTGGTGAGTCTCATATAGCTGCCATGGCTCTGGCTCAGGAACCCAGTTAGGGAACCAGTCAGTCCTCGATGCTGCTCTGCTTAAGCTTTAAGTTTGGCTTTTCTACGTCTCTGATTATCACGACTATGTTTGGACTGTAAGCCTCTTGATGTCAGGGTCCTCTCTTGCTTGTGAGCCATGGGCGCTCAATGGAACAGCATTGAGTGGGGTCAGGCTCGAGGGAGCTGTGTGTATGTGATGTGAATCTTTGTTAAAAGAACCTATTTCTCCTTCCTCTGCATTCGCTGTGAGTCAATGTGATTTACTCTAATGAAAGCCAGTGCAGCTTGAGCAGAGGTCTTGCCTTGAAATAGGGCGTGGTTATAGATGGGCAGAGCTGCCGAAAACTTCCTGGGAAATGATTCAGTGTCATCCTCAGTTAACCGAACTCAAGTTTTCACTTCCGTTTGATACTGCACAGGCCATTTTTCATTTCGCCAGCAGAGTGGGAACTAGCACAGTACCCATAGTAAAAGTGTGTGTGAGTAACTGGGATTGGTTTTGGAGATGGAGGCACTTCTACTGAACAAAAACCATGGGATACTGAGGCTGGGGAAACAGACGTCATCATCGATTGTCACCACGTGTGAGGTGGCGACTTGGCGTCTGAGAGAGGAGCCTCCTTTTAGGTCCTGGACTTTGATCAAATCATTCCTGAGTTCATCTTACACACATAATCAGTACCATGATTCGTACTGGCTGGATAATACTTCAGTTGCTTCCTGTGCTAGACAGGAAGATAAACTGTAGGGCCAACTTCCATGAGGGTCCTTTCTTGTGCATCAGGCCTTCTCAAAATGCTTCCCTCAGGACATACATAAGAGAATCATCATTGATGCTTTCTAGACACGTGGAGTCCAAGATCCCACACTTTTGAATTGGAATATAGAAATTTGATTCAGAAATAGGGCGAGAGCCACAAAATGAACTGATAATTCGAGAAGTTTGTAATCGAGTATAGGAATAAATGTAATACAAACTAGATTAATAAATAAAGATTATTTTTAACAAAATATATGTTTAAAAAGAAATTCAAAGAATCCAGAAAAGTACAAGAAACAAAGAAAAATCACCTCAAATCCTATCACCCCAAGAAATAAACCTCCTTAATATTAAGTGAACATCATCTTAGACTAAGCCTGTACACGGAGAGAAGGACAGCTAGAGAGATGGACAGACAAATCTGATCAGACCAAATGGGATTTTTAAAACAAAAAGTACCAATTTTAATGTTGCATACATAAATTTAACTGAAGAAAAAGAAACTAAAGTAAAACGGAAGGAACGGGAGATGACTACAGGGTCCCGGCTGATGAGAAGGCAAAGCGAGAAGGGGTCATGAAGTTGTGAAGAGCAGATTTGGAAGGGGTGAGGGTACCGGAGAGGCGGAAGATAGGAGAATGTAGCTAGAGTGGGGATTTGAGATCTTGAGGTCAGACAGCTTAACAGAGATGATGAAGATCAAAGAGAGGGCACGGGAACGAAGCTGTAAAGGCCCACCGTTGGAGGCTGGGACGCATAGATGCTCCCCATAAAGTGCTCATCGGTAGTGAGAAGGTGAGCATATGCTGGCCCTGTCAGATCTTTCCTTAGGAGGACTCTGCACTGTTCTTGGGACCTTTTACATCAACTGGCTCAGAGCAGTGATCTCCAAATGGTGCTCTTTGTACTATGACAGTTCTATGTAAAGTATCCATGGGTCAAGGATGAAATGAAAACACCCGGAAAAATCTTGTGGGAATATGGCCATTGGTGAAGGAAACGATGGCTGATTGTTATTTTTTGAAGATTTTTTTTAATTCTGAAATTATGTCTATTCTATTTTATTATTTTTTTTTTTGTATTTTCAGATTTCTTTTTCTTTTTTTTTTTTTTTATGAAATGCTATGGAATAGAAATTTCTAACACCTATATCCAATTCTCTCCTTCGCAATGGGAGGGTTACATCTCCTTCCTCCCTTTAAGTGGTGGGGGATGTGACTGGTTCTGGCCAATGGCCAATAGGGGCATTGAGCTAATGGGAGAAGAAGTGCAGTGTGTCGCTTCTAGGTTGGAAATAGAATTCCTAGTTTGTGGTCTTCCAGCGCTGTCCTCCCTTCGTTGCTCTGACAGGTGACATAAACTCCATTAGCCTGAGCCCCAGAGTAAGTTCACTGTGGAAACAGCTCCCTCCATCCCCCTGCTCCTTGATATGCAATGACATATAGCACAAGTGAGAGAAACAAGTCCTTTTGTTTTAAGTCACTGATACTCAGGAGTTGTTAGTTATTATGGCAAAACCTAATCTAGTTTTTTTGCGGGGGGGTGCGTTTGGTAGTTTAAAGAAATCCTTTCTTACCACCTCCCCAAACCTCCCCCTCGCACCCCACAAAAGAGCAATCTATGTTGGTTCCCAAATTAAAAAAAGATTTTCTTTACCGGTTTATGAAATAGAAAAATCTGGCAATCCGCAGCATAAAAAACCACAGTGTGGGGTATTTACAAGGCTAGGTTATTTCCCTTTATGGAAGCTTAGGCAAGGCTTAGAGTATTTCAGTTTTTTCTAGTCCACATTCCATGGACTCTTGAAGAGATGTTGATAAAATGTTATGGCTTAAATGGTACATGTAGCCGCAGCCACCCTGACTCAGATCTAGCAGTAGAATCCCTTCTTGCTTCCGAAGGAGTTTCGTGCTGCTGTGGCATCTCAACCCTTCAGAGGTATTCTGTACTAATTACATTAAAACATGGCCAATACTTCTGCTTTGTGGTTCCCCCAAAATTAAACACCTCAATCACGCAAACACACCCGGCTGGATTTAGTGCGACGGATTCCCAACTAAGGGTGTAATTAGATCATATTTTTTTCCAGTTCAACTAAAAGAAAATTGACAATAAAATGCTGATCAATATGTGCATCTCGGGAAGTATAGCCTACTTTGAGATGCAGAGGTGTTTGTTTTTTAAATCTATATTCTGAGTAAAGAAAAAAAAAATCCATCTTTCATTCCTAGAGGGGGAAGATGGGGAACTGGGCTTAGCAACAGCTTGACTGTCAGAGTCTGAATTAAACCAATAGATGCCTCTGTGGAAGGAATTGTGCATTTCTGCTCTTCAGGGGACTGTGCTTTATGAAGTTTGTTCCCCGTCTTCGGTGCTGTGTGTGTGTGTGTGTCTCTGAGTGTGTGTCTGTGGGTGGATGTCTGCATGTAAATGACAGTGTGTACCTGTGTGGGTGTGTGCAAAATTCCCATGTGAACTTCGGCTTTGTGGGAATCTTAGGGCCTTGAGCCCAGGGGATGCCATTTTAAGAAAAAATCACTTGAAAGTGAAACAGAAAGCATTGAAATCAAATCCCAGCTCTAAAGGCACCAGGCTTGTGAGAAGAGCTGGATTTTCTTTGTTTGGGATTCTATCTTCCTCCAAGTGATATTTTTGCTTCCTATTAAGTGATCAGATCACAGGGTTAAGACCGATCACAAGCACAAAAGCTTGTGTATGATTCTTTTTATATCAAGATTTCTTAGCTGAGACACCAGTGACATTTTAGGTTGGGTGTTTTTTCCTGTTGTGGGGTTGCCCTGTGCTCTGTATGATGTTTAGCAGCATCTCTGGACTCGACTCTACTCAGGAGCTGCCACTAACGTACCAAGTTGTGACAACCAAAAATGTCTTTGGACTTTGCCATATGTTCCCTGGTGGGCAAACCTGCCTGCAGTCGAGAACTACTGCTTAACATAAAGTGCAAAATCGGGTGTAATGAGTTGAGGCCACCGAGGGAATATGGCCAACTGAAACAACTGAAAGTGGGGTGGGAGGATTCTGGGAGGTGCTGCTGTTTCTGGATCTGGGTGTTAGTTATATGAGTATGTGCAGTTTTTTGGAAATTTGTTGAGTCAGCCTCTTGTGCGTGTACGTTTCTACATGTAATCATTCAGTAAAACATTTAATCATTCAATAATTGTAATAATTCAATAAAACATTTAAAGAATAAGTCATGGTAGGAATGATTTGTAGAATCAAATGACTGGCACAAAAACTGATCCCCTTAATTGGAACTGCTGTCAGATGAACACGAGGGGCCACCAAAATGAGCCTTTTGGAGTGTTGGCCAAGCGGAGGGGTGCGCGCGCACATGCTGTAACAGGGTTTGCTAGTTGCATGGAAGCATGAGACCTTTCCCCGAGGGTAAGAACAGTGATGCAAGTGAAATACCAAAGCACAGAGCTTTCTGAATGGATTTGCCAAAATCATGCCTACAACTCATGCTCCCGGCACATACCTATGTCCTTACAAACAGGGGTTCTGTAACAAGGGCCATGCATAGGGTTCAGGTTGAGATAGAGAAATCACGGTGAGGCTGATGAATTTGGCCACAGTTTCTTGGCGATATCCACATTTTCTGGAACTCTGACTGCACTTCTGGAATTCGCAGTTTCCATCTGCCTCCTGTTCATTCAGGAAGCAAGTATGGAACTACCGTGTGCCTAGAACTTGCCAGGAGAGAAGGAGGATGAAAAGATGATTGACATGGAATCCTACAGAGGTGACTCTATCCTAGCACAGATTCGATAAGAACCTAAGGTCTTACTGGGCAAGTGCCTTGATAGACCTCATGCTGCATGCAGCCTCTATGAAAATGAAGGACACTTTCTATTATTACACATAGAAATGTATTGTGCTTCATATACACAAATGCACTTTGTGTTAACTCTGCAGTATAACTATGCCCGTATTTGTAGCATTTTTTTTTTGAGGGAGATTTATTTTTTAGGAAATCATCTCTAGAATATGTTGAAGTGGAAATTTATTTAGAACCAATAAAAGGTGCAGGAAAGTCAGAGCTTATATAGGAGGTTCTAAAGTCACTGGGCAAAGCAGAAAATTCGCTAGTCAATATTACCTTTGAACATGCCCTTGGTCTTTCATAAAGCACAGAGGTCAGCCTTACCACAGCTCGCCAGGTCCAACCCAGCAAATCTTCCTCCAGGGTTGCAACAGAGGGTGATTTCTTCAGTGAGCAGCTGATGAATCATTGAGGGGCCACATTTATGAATAACTGTGTCTTCAACCCCAGAATGATTCATCAAAGTGAGATGTTCTCATTGGGAAAGGCAAATAGCAATGAACTCCTGTTGTGAAGGCTGTGTTTGCAACTCCCTTTTCTTTATTTTCCTCTCTTTGTTCTTGCTAAATGCCAATAGTTCATTTTCCACAGATTAAAAGAGCCCAGGTTGGTTTATCCCTAGGAGTAAAATTGCTGGGTCATATGGTAACTCTATATCGAAGTGTTTGAGGAACTGCCAGGCTGTTTTCCACAGTGGCTGCACCATTTTACATGCCCAGCAGCAGTGTATGAGGGTTCCGATTTCTCTACGTTCTCACCAACACTTGTTATTGTCTATCTTTTTGATTATTACCATCCTAGTGGGTGCGAAGTAGTATTTCAGTGTGGTTCTGATTTGCATTTCTCCAATGGCTAATGATGTTGAGCATCTTTTCATCTACTTATTGGCCATTCGTATACCTTCCTTAGAGATATGTCTGTTCAGAAATGAAAACTTAGGTTCACACAAAAACATTTTATATGAATGTTTATAGTAGCATCATTGATAATAGCCAAAACCAAAAGGTTGAAATAATCCAAATACTCATCAACAGCTGAATAAATAAACAAAATGTGGTATATCTACAGAATGGATATAAAAAGGAGTGAAGTTCTGATACTTGCTACACCATGGATTAACCTCAAAAACATGATGCCGAATGAAAGAAGGCAGACACAAAAAGTCGTGTATTATATGATTTCATTCATATGAAAGTCCATAACAGGAAAATCTATAGAGACTGAAATTAGTGGTTGCCTAGGGCTGCTGAAGGGATGGGAGCTGGGGATGGGGTTTCTGTTCGTGGTGATAAAATGTTCTAAAATTAATTGTGGTAATGGTTTCACACATCTGTGATTATATTTAAAACCATTGAAATAAATGTAAAAAAAAAGAGCCCAACTTGTAATTCTAGTGATCGTTTTTGACGAACTTTAAAAATACAGATTCCAGGCCCCTACCTCCAGTGATTCTGATACAGTAGGTCTGGGATTGGGCTTGGATATCCCAAGAGATTCTGCTGTTTGGCCTGGTTTGGGACCCATTGTGTCCACAGAGAACCCTCTGTCTTCTGAAGTTTAGAGGTCATGGTGATGATGGCTCATGTTTATGGAAAGCTTGCCGTGTTCTTGGCAACTTCTATTCTCACCATCTCCTGTGGCTCTCACAATAACTTCCTTTTAGGATAGATAATATGCCTTTGCCTTAGAGATGAGCAACTGAGGTTTTAGAGGAGTTTAAGTAACTTGTTCAAATCCTCAGGAGGAAGTGGTGGAGTTGGAAGATACAGTGGGGGACATCTACTTGGGAACCATTGCTCTCAAGTCTACAGATTTCATGATCCATGGACATCTGAAGTCCTGCTTGAGATTTCTGCTGAAACTGGGGTGGAGGCTCAGTATCTCAGAACCACCCTAGCCTCTTGGGCACTCAAGTCTAGGTCTGCTGCCTGCATTCCCCACTCAGATGACCAGAAACGTGGTCCCTGCTTTGACTTCCACATCAGTCTGTAACTACCACCACTTTGCAGTGGGCAGATCCCATCGGTGGAATCGTCGAACATTGACACGGCTCAACTATACACTTCTGGGACTGGTTGCAGAGGGGAGTAAAAGTGCTCTGCAAGATAAAGGGACAAGAACTCAGAATTCCCAGACGAATCCAGAA
>NW_006436812.1:2953044-2968199 GCF_000325575.1 Pteropus alecto | reverse complement strand
CTACTTAACTATCAAACCCGTGGCACTTGGCTGCAGTCCTTGGCTTGCGGCAGTGGGGTGGATGCTGCTTCTTTGTAACCCAGGGAGGAATGTTGCACACTTAGAGAGAGAGAGAAACTGGCTCTCTTTAAGAGGCAGAGGGAGGCTTCCAGAACTGATGCCAGTTTGTTTGGAGGCAAATGGCTATTGTATTAAAATTGCCCAAACTGGGCTGGTGCCTATGTATTCAGAACTCAAAGCCATGATTGCTTGAATTTTTTAAGGAGGAGGGGGTTGGTTTTCCATTCTGTTGCTCAGCAGGTTTCTGCTAATAGCTTCAACCTCAAGAGTTCAGTTCAACACACGTGAACGTCACCTCCTATGTGCCAGACACTGGGGATATAGTGGCGAGCAAGATAAATGCAGCACTTGAACAAGAGAATGCAGTTCCCACTCTCAGTCCCCTCAAAGAGGAGAGGCCACCACTGGGCTTCTGAAGATCTCACACCCCTGCATCATCTTTCTTAAGGGGGCAGGGGAAGAGCTTTGGTATGTGAGTCCCATTGAGGAGGGTTTCACTGGGTCATTGTCAAGGTTTGGAGCGATGGGGAGGAGCTGGCGCCTGTGTTTAGAAGTGAGAAGGCAGGAGTGGTTCAATCTTAGAGGAGGCTGAGGTTAAGAGAAGACTCTTTGGAGTTTCCAGGTGTAGTGGAGACCTTCTCCATGAGGGTCCTTTCAGCCGAACCTGTGGTCAGCGGCAGTGGAATGACCATATGAGGGTCTTCTTGTAGCAGACAGCCCCCAACGGTTAACAGATTGGGAGCAACTGCAGTAATGGCGACCTCCAGGGACCTAGTTTCTGCCTGGCTTTCCAACAATGCATAAGCCCAGAGTACTTATGTAAGCTTGTGGAGAAGAGAAAGAAGCCCTGATGATGACACGATCGAGTTCCCCACCTGCCAGACACACGGGGACTTGCAGCAGATTTAACTGGAGTTACAGAAATAGGAATGTGACATTTCTTACACCTGAGTGTGGTGGAACAAAATGTATTCCCTCTGATTTGGAGAGAAGGAGAACGCTAGCAGACATAACTCCAAGTTTCCATTCTTAAATCCAGTGTCTAGATATGCAGTTTCTACTGGATCCGCAAACTAAAGCTCCATAAGCATCACATCTACTGCTGCATGTCTCATGCCTGGCACTGTCCCCAATTTCCTCTATTTGTCCCATAGAGAAAGGAAGTTCCAGCATCACTTCTGTCCCCTCTGGGATGAGCCAGGACAGGAGCCTCTATGTTTTTCCTCATATCTTTTGTGAGAGGGAAAGTTGATCTGGTTGGCCAGGCTGAGGAAATGCTAACTCTGTCTGGCCAAGTTCATGTATTAGTGGATGGGTTACTTTGCCTAAGCTGTGGCAGCGGTGTCCTCACCTTGTTTCCTTGCACAGGATCCATGCTTTTGGGTGCAAGTAGGACAGGCAAGAGCTGCCTCTGGCAGAACCAGCCTGCAAATGACTAAACAATGGGGGTCCATGGTAGTCTAGAAGTACTGATTCATACATACTAAGTCTAGAAGTAGCTGATTCCGGGGTTTGCTAAATGAATAGCTTGAGATGACAAGTTTCTTATTTGCCTTTTCTGTGATGTTCTTGTCTTTCTCTTTGTGGTCACAAAGACTTGCGCAATTCAAATATGAGGTCCTCATATTACAGCACCTAAAGGCAAGAAGGAAGGGACGTGGCGTCTTCCTGCACATTTCTATATCGAAGTCTCCCAGAAAACCCCAGCAGGCTTCCTACAGCTCAGCCACATCAGCCCTGGGCTGACAGAAAGTGGGAAGTCCCTGCATAGAACAGTCAGAAAGAAATCTCGAGACCATCCCTAAACCAGCCACGGGCAAAGCAGGGTGTGATAAACATGATTAGTTTAGAATCTAACCTTAGATTAGGGAACAGCAAACTTTTTCTGTAAAAAACGATAAATTTAGGCTTTTTGCTCCAGACAACCTCTGTTAGAACTATTCGACTCTGTCATCGTAGCTTGAAAACAACCATAGACAATGCATAAATGAATGGTCATGGCTTCGTTCCAGTAAAACTTTATTTACAAAAAAGTCAGTGGGCCAGATTTGGCCCTTGAGCTGTAGTTCGCCAAACTCTGCTTAAACCAATCATGATTTATTCCCTCAGGCTGGGCCAACACTTCCTAAGAAACAAGGCAGCCCAGTACCTGAGTGAAATAGAAGTTTTGTTAACAAGGAAGAAGAAAGGAATAACCAGTTTTCTGGGTAGATAACTGATAGCATCACAGTCAAACTAGCACTCCAGTCCACTTTGTTATAAATAAAGGCAATTATTTAACTGGACTTACAGAAATAGGAATGTAGCTGCTCGTCTGTTCAAATTTGGTTAAAACCTATAGTGATAAGGGACAGTTACCCTTGTATCAGTTAGCTATTACCACGAAAGTGTTGTGTAACAAGCCACCCGCAATAAGTGGTTTAATACAACCACCATCTGTTTTCGTGGATCCGTGGGTTAGCTGAGGGTTGGTTGATCTAGATTGGGTACATCCTGGGAAGCTCTGCTTTGCTCCTGGTGTCCCTTATCTTCCTCCGGGACCAGCAGGCTTACCTGGGTATGTTCTAACAGTGATGGCATAAGCATAAGGGAGCAAGAAGGATTGAGCACCTACTCTCCAAGCTTTTGGTCACATAACACAGATCCACATTCCATTGGCTAAAACAAGAAACATGAATAAATCTGTCATAAAGGGCTGGAGAAATAAACTCTATTTAGTGGGAAGAACGGCAAAGTCATATGGCAAAAGGCTTGGTTATAGGGCATTGTAAAGAATTGGGTCCGTTAATTCACTGTAATCTACTATAACCCCCTAACCACTAATAAAATTCAAGAAATATTTGTCTAATGCACCTGTTTCTGAATACTCCTGGCTGCAGCCCAGGCAATGGGGACCTGGCTGGGGAGGAACCATAGTAAGACATTTCTGTTTCACAGGACTGGGTATAATTGTGTGTGCACTGACCAACTCTGCACTGAGCATGGCTGACTTGCCTTGTCCTGAGCCCCCAAGGGGTAGTGCTTGGCCTCAATCCATTCCTAAGTAATTCTGACAAAGCTGATTTCAGGAGCCCAGGAAGTAAATCAATTGTAGATTTGAATTTTTCAGGAAGTGAGAATGACTGAATACATACAGGCTTTTACACGCTGGTAATTGTTTCCTCACCACAAAGAAGGCTAGTTATTAGGAAGCTGCTGTTAGATTCATTTGCCCTGTGGGCTCATGAGCTCTGTGTGTGTGTGCGCGTGTGCGCACGCGTGCGCGTGTGCGCACGCGTGCACGTGTGCATGCGTACCCACGTGTGCATGCACACCCACTTGTTGGGGCCACTTCCCTTTATAATAACATTAACCAACAGTCTAAATAAAGGGAGGAAATTTAATAGACTTCTCCAGACGGCCACCCGCCCTTTAAAAGTGGATCACACATCATAAAATAAAACAGTCACATTTTAAAAGACTCTTTGTGTTAAATTGGTTCTGGCTTCAATAAAGACAGAAGAGTGGAAAGTCCTTGCGGCCTACAGTATTGCACACAGTGACCCCACATCTCTCATTCCCTTTTCTTAACAAATTCAAGTTGTTGACAAGACCAGGTTGACTTACGTGAGTGTTGGATTTTTGAAATTATATTTGGAGGAGTGGAGGTTTGGGGGTGGATCTATTTATCGGTATTCAGCAAATATTCATGGGATGCCCCTTATGTCCTGGGCACCGTACCAGGGGCTAAGAATACAGTCATGGGCAAAAGCAGGCAAGCTTCCTGCCCTTAGGGAGTGAGCAGCTTTGAGATGCACTTTCTGGTAAGGAAGCCACTCTTCATGGGTGGTTATTGAGCATGTGAAATGTGGCGAGCAAGGATTGAGATGTGCTGGGAGTATACAATACACACTGGATTTTGAAGACAATAGAAAAGAAGAATGTAAAGTGTTTCGTTAAGATTTAAAAAATATTTAATATATGCTGAAACGTTATTTTGGATATATTTGGTTAATAGATGATATTCCTCAGGGGTCTGGGTGAGGGAGGGGTGAATAGGCAGAGCTCTGAGAAATTTTAGGACACTAAAACTCTTCTGTATAATGTTAAATGATAGATACATGTCATTATACATTTGTCAAAACTCACCGACACCAAGAGTAAACCTTAATGTAAACCATGGACTTTAGGTGAAAATGATGTGTCAGGGTAGGTTCATAAAAATAAATAAATAAATGATATTCCTGAAATTACTGCACCTGTTTTGTTTTGCCTTTTTAAAAAATGTGCCTACTACGAAATGGAAATGTAAACATGTAACTGCATCATATTTCTGTTGGACATCGATGGCCCAGAGGGGGTTATGGACATTAAATCGAGAGTTACCCAGGTCATTATGCTTTTGTCACAACTGGTCTGAAAGAGAAGTATAGAGGATAAAGAAAATATACAAATGAGGAGAGGGAACCTCAGACTCAGAGGGCCAGGAAAGGCTTCCTTAAATGATCTGGCATTTCCTCAAAAGGTTATACACGGAGTCATCATATGATCCACAAATTCCACTCTTAGGTATATACTGAAGAGGAATGAAAATGTGTGTACACAAAATGTGTCCACACATGTTATATATGTTATATCAGCACTATCCATAATAGCCAAAAAATGGAAGTGACCTAAATGTTTTTCAGCTGATGAATGGGTAAATAGACTGCGGTCTATCTATACGATGGAATATTATTCATTCTGTAAAAAGGAAGGAAATATCGATATGTGCTGAAACATAGAAGAACCTTAAAAAATCATGCTGAATGAAAGAAGCCAGGCACAAAAGGCCACATGTTGTATGGTTCCATTTGTGTGTAATGTCCATAGTAGGCAAATCCATAGAGACAGAAAGATTAGTCATTGCCACTGTGAATTTGGGGTTTCCTTTTGGGGGTGATGAATATATTTTATTTTATTTATTTTATTTTATTTTTATTATTATTTTTAAACTTGGGAGACGTTTATTTACTTTCCCACATAATTGATATATAGCTAAATCTTATATCGCCTCAGGAAAACATAGCACTATTGAGTGACTATTACATCCCATCTATGGAGAACTTCAATCTTTGGTCACAGCGTTAAGAGCTCCTGATTTGTGATGGATGTATTTTAAACTTGATTGTGGTGATGGTTACCCAACTCTGTGAATATACTAAAAAAAATCATTGAATTGTATACTTTAACTGGGTAAGTTGTCTGGTATATGTACATTATATTTCAATAAACTTATTATATCAAAAAAATAAAGTTTTTCTTGATGAGATAACACTGAAGAAGGTGAAAATAGCATTTCAGGGTGAAGAACCACACATGTGAAGGCCCTGAGGTTGAAGGGAATGTAGTAAATTTGAGGGACTTTCAAGAGGTTGGTGTGGTAGAGCCTGGGAGGCAAGTGAAAGTATCAGGAAGGGAGGCTGGAGAATGGAGGTGCTGGGCCAAGTAGGTCTCATTTAAGGTTTGGAAGTTCACATTAGCTGTATCACCATGGGCATTCTACTAAACCTCCCAGTGATGAAATAAAGGGGTGTTGTAAGGATGAAGTGAGATAATCGATGCTCCATAAAGATGAGGTCATAATTGTTAACCCACAGATCAATGAGGACCCCTTGAATGAGAGTGTTCTGTTTGGATGTGCATCCCGAAAATTTTACTCAGGTTACTGTATAGAGTACAGATTGTAACAAGGGGGAGAAATGGGGGACCAGTTAGGAGATGTTTACAGCCAAGCAACCAGTTTCATGGTTGTTTGTGGCGTGGTATCAGAGGCGTGGAAGATGATCGTGTCACAGATGTGACAGAGCAGTAAATGGATTCCAGAGAGATACAGGAGGTAAAATGTACAGGACTGGGCCATTGAATGTGGCTTTGGTGGGCTGGAGGTCTGGAGAGGAAAGGTGGGAACAAAAAGCTTGAAGCAAACTGCCAAGTGGGTCCTCCAGTCTGAGATTACATGAGGTTTCTTTGCAAACATGAGTGTGGCGCTTATGATGAAGCTGTCTAGACTTTGAAATGCTATTTGCAGTATGTTCTTGTACAGCCAGTGACTCCCATCCCCAACCCATGTCCTGAACTTATTAATTTTTTGTTTTAATTCATCACAGAGGGATATTCATTTGCTTTTGTGCGAAATACGGAATGCTACCGAGAAAGCATATTAAAATAATCTGGATTCCTGTGGGAGAGTTACATCCATTCGGATTTGCACGAGTGTTATTATTTTGGTCCGTGGTGGAAGGAGGTTTGATGCTCACCTTCCTTTGATTTGAAAGACTCCAGCAATGAGCACATTTGGCGTTACCAACTGAGCCCCTTCATGCAGAGAAGATAAGGTTGAGGGGAGTCTTTGTTGTTTTTCCCCAAGTCATTTGTCAGAAATATTTCTGGGAGCTTCTCTGCTGATTTTCTCAGGTTTAATATTGCTGTGGAAAGCCTGCACTAACACTTGGCTGTGTTATTAAGCCACAGCTCCAGTGTGGGCTGCGATTTGTTTTTCCTGTGAGTGATACGGCCACATTTCCCATTAAAACCCGATGCAAATAGACTCTGGAGCGCCAACACTGTCACTTCCCTGACATTGGGACGGGAAGTCAGTCGGGGTGATTCCAGTTTAGTGTGCACTCCAGAGTTGTTTCTGAAAGCTCATTCCTCTTAAATGAACTCTGCGGTGTCCCACTTTGACTTTGGGGCAGAGCTTTGGGTTTTCTGGAAGTGAGTGGCATCCATTCAGATTTCAGAAGGAATTTGGCAAGTTGGGTTGGGCCATGGCTAGGGTCAAGGCTGATCTCTTCAAACCTCAGGTGAAAATAGCACTAGTTTTCTTTTTTTGGCACTGACCTTTTGCTGGGTTCCTTGGCCCGCTCTGTCCTAGAACAGGATAACCCATGAAACATATAAACTGGCTGAGGATCGAGAGGAGCTAAAATGTGTCCCCATGCACTGAGACTGGTTCTGCTGTGGTCACACCTCACCCCTATCCCTTCAGCTGCTGGGCATCCACAAGTGATCGTCCTCAATGAAATGTCCTTCCCTCCCCTGACTGCCTTATTTAGTTCAGCCTGAACTATATCCATTGCTTAGACCAGTGGGTCTTTACCTTGGCTGGACCTTGGAATTCCCTAGGAGATGAAAATATACTGACATCTCTTTCACTCAGTGTAGTGATTTTGAGGTTCTTTTATGTTGTAGCATGTATAGGTACTTCATTCCTTTTTAAGGTTGAATAATATTCCATCATTTGAAAAGACATTTTGTTTATCCTTTCATCCATTGATGGACATGTGGGCTGTTTCCAACTTTTGTCTACTGTATGTATTGTATGATCCTGTTTATATGAGATACCCAGCATAGGCAAATCCGTTGAGACAGAGAGTAGCTTAGTGGTTGTCAGAGCCTGGAGGGAAGTGAAGTGGGATGTGACTGCTTAATGGGTTTCCTTTTGGCATGGTGGAAATGTTTTGGAACTAGATCAAGAGTGAATATTCTAAATAGTACTGAATTATATGTACACTGTAATAAAATGGTGACTTTTATGTTGCATACATTTTACTTCAGTTAAAAAAATACCAGTGCATATGCTCTAACCCAAAAGGTTCTAAAGTAATTGGTCTGGGGTGTGGAGCCCAGGCACTGGGATTTGAAGAGCTCTCAGGTGATTCTAGTGTGCAGCCGAGGCTCAGAACTCCTGCTTAAGATTCTCTTCCTAGAATCGACCCTTTCATGTTTTGCTTGTGTTCACTTCCAGCCTGTAGCATGGCTCTGCCTTTCTATTTTCCTTCACATTTTTTGGGGGGTAATTTTTACAGTGCAGTCTAAAGACCAGCTACATCAAATGCCCTGAGATCCTTGTTAACTGTGTAGCTTCTCCGTCTCTAATTCTGACCTATTAAGTCAGAATGTTATGGGTGGGGCGTAGGACCACACATATTTAACAAGCACCCCAGGTGACTATTAGGTGCACAGTGATCTGAGAACTTCTGCAAACTCTTAGTTCACTGTTCACCCTGTATTTCATTTCACAGTTGGGCCCCTCTGTGTATCAGCCACTAGACTGTTGCTGTGTTCACATGGGATGAGCAAGACAGAAATGATTCTTTTCTTAATGGAGCTCTCAGTGAAGGAGGAGAACACACATTGTTCCTTCACTTGTTGGAAATGCATTTGGCACAGGTAACAGGGGTCACGTGTTTGACACATGTATAGGGAACTCCTATGCAGAGAGAGGAGAGTGATCACAGCCCTGCATAACTTCCTCCCAGGACAGGTCTCCCTGGGTAGGCTGAAGCACAACTCTGAAATCAGATTCAAATCCAAGTTCTGTGTCTTCCTTAGTTATGTCAATGAAGTAAGCCTCAGTTTTTATATTACTTGTCTATTGTTTTGTAACAATATTATCACAAGCTTTATGGCTCAGTTTCTATGGGTTAGGAGTCCAGCTGTGGCGTAGCTGGGTCCTATGCTCAGGGTCTCACAAGGCTGCGGTTCAAGGTTTTGGCTGGGCTGTGCTCTCACTCTGAGGCTCAAGTGGTGATGGGTCTGTTTCTGAGCTGATGGCAGCATTCAATTCTTTGCACGCTGTGACTTGGCCTCGGCTTCTTGCTGGTTGCTGGTTGCTGGTTGGAGGCTTCTCTCAGCTCCTGCGGAGACTTCTCCGTGATGGTAGCTCACAGTGTGGCAGCTGGCTTCTCCAAAGCAGCCAGACAAAGAGTCTCTTAGTAAGACAGGTTTATAATCTTATCTAACAATCACAAACATTCCATTCCCCTTGCTATAGTCTATTGGTTAGAAGTGAGTCACTGGTCCCAAGCACACTTCTGGGGAGAGATTATACAAAATGTGTCAATACCAGCAGGTGGGAGTTTGCCCTAGTTTTCAACATAGAAAATGGACATAACTGTGCTTCCTACCTCATAGGCTAATGGTGAAAGTTAAATGGGAGGATGCACTTGGTACAGAGTACAGGCTTAATAAATATTAACTTCATTGTTATTTGTTATTATCACTATTACCATTTCTAATATTATTATCAGGTCATTACTGGTCATTGGTCTCCTGGCTATGAAAGCTTCCTCCTTCTATGCCCCGAAGTTCCTCCTGAGATCTTCCAATGCTCTTCTCACAGATACCTCTGTCATCCCACCTTGGAGATCTAACTCTGGGCTCTGTGTCCTTTTCTAGTTTGACTCATTTGAAGCATGCACTAAATTACTGGGTGTTAAAGTTGGGTGTTATATTAGAAAAAAACAGTGTCTTGATCCAAGTTCAAGATATCTTTGAGAGACTATGTCTCTGGTGGCCTCTGTAGCTTTGGTCTCTTCCTCACTTAGAGTTCTTCACTAGAAGAGTGGGAGACAGCCTCCCTTCCTGTTTAAAAAGTCTGCATCTCCACTGTATTCCAGTTTCCCACTGGAGAGGGTGTTTGTTTATCCAGTACCCACTGAATCCGTTTAATGAAAAAATATGTTAACACTCTGGGCCAGATATTGTGCTTGTTCCAGAAATGATGTAAAAACCAGTAACACGCATCCCTGGTCCTCAAGCTGCTCAGAATTCAATGAAGGAATTTTGACTTGAGGCCAGTGTTTCTCACTTTGGGACAAAAGTTACTGGTTGCATGCAATGAGGTTTTAGGTGGACCAAAAGCTGATTGTAGGTGCTACACAGACTGGGCAATAAATAATAGTTCAGTTACAATGTGATAAAGTAATTCCCTTTTTAATTCTCTCTTGTTTTTATGACTATGTCAAGAACAAACTCTCTTAGGTGCTAATGTCTTAAATATTTTGTATTTTCCCTCTTAAGCTCATTTATTTAGGTCTTCTTTAAGTAATTTTGGGTGGAGAGGTCTCGTAAATCTTTCAGATTTATTCCTATTTGATGTCTTTTGTTACTATTTTAAATGGTGTTGTTTTTAAATTTTACTTTCCAGTTGTTCATTGCTAGTATACAAAAACTTAGTTGACTTTTATATATTGACCATGTACCTAGAAATATTGCTAAACTCATTAATTCTGGTGAGCTTTCTGTAGCTTTTATACGTTTTCCTATGTACACAATCATATTTGCAAATACCGACAGTTTTATTTCTTTCCCTTGTAATCTTTATGCCTTTTATTTATTTTTCTTGCCCTATAATATTAACTAGGGCTTCTAGAAAAATGTTGAATAGAAGCGGTGATACTGGACATTCTTGCCTTATTCTTGATCTTAAGGAAAAAGTGTTGTTTTACCATTAAAAATGATGTTAGCTATAGGTTTTTAAATAGATGCTCTTTATCAAATGGAGAATGTTTCCTTCTATTTCTAGTTGGATGAATGCTTTTTAAATACATCGTGAATGGGTGTTAAATTTTGTAAAATGTTTTTCCTGTATCCATTGAGAAAAATCATATGATTTTTCTCATTTTTTTTTCATGTGATGAATTACACTAATTGCTTTTTGAATGTTGAACCAACTTTGGATTCCTGAGATAAACCTCATTTGGTTATGATGTATTATCTTTTTTATATAATGCTGGATTTGATTTGCAAATATTTTTTTTCAGTAGTTGGAATTTTTAATAATAATAAAATCAAATTTTATATTTCATCTTAGAAATGAATAATAAAATATAAAGTAGTGCCATATTGAAATTAAAATACCAGTACATCATGTTAACCTAGATGATCAGTGTTTTTTGTTTTTTTTTTTAGCATTTCATTTTTATTATTAGTTTTAACTATACAGTACATTGGTTAGACATTTATATAGTTTATGAAATGATCCCCCTAAATACTTTATTTTCCCTCTGGCTCTCCACCTAGCCATTCCATTGCTGCTGACTGCATTTCCTATGCCATGCTCCCCATCCCCGTGACCATCTATCAACTACTAATTTGTACTTCTTTAACCCTTCACTCCTTTCTCCCAGCCCTGCAACCCCCTCCTCTCTGGTTGTCACCAGATTGTCCTCTATATTTGTGAGTCTGTTTTTGATTAGTTTGTTCTTTTCGTTCTTTAGAATCTGCATATAAATGAAATCATATGGTATTTATCTTTCTCTGTTTGACTTATTTCGCTCAGCATAATAATCTCTAGGTCTATCCATGTCGTTGCAAATGGTAGGATTTTATTTTATTTTTTTATGACTGAGTAGTAGTATTCCATTGTATATATGAACCATAACTTCTTTATCCAATTGTCTATTGATGGGCATTTAGGTCCATATCTCGGCTACTGTGAATAGCACTGCTATGAACATAGAGATGCATAGATCTTTACGAATTATCGTTTTGGTTTTCTTTGGATAAATACCCAAAAGTGCAATTGCTGGGTCAAAAGATAAATCCATTTTTAATTTTTTGAAGAACTTCCAGACTGTTTTCCATAGTGGCTCTATCACTTTGCAATCCCACCAACAGTGTATGAGGGTTCCCTTTTCTCCACATCCTTGCCAACACTTGTTTTTTGATTTATTGATGATAGCCATTCTGACAGGTGTGAGATGATATCTCATTGTGGTTTTCATGTGCGTTTCTCTGATGATTAGTGACCTTGAGCATCTTTTCATATGTCTATCGGCCATCTGTATTTCCTCTTTGGGGAAATATCTATTCGGGTCTTCTGCCCATTTTTTAATTGGATTATTTGTTATTTTCTTTTGTTGAGTTATATGAGTTCTTTATATATTTTGGATATTAACCCCTTATCAAGTGTATCATAAGTGAATATCTTCTCTCATTCAGCAACTTGTCCTTTCATTTTGTCGATGGTTTCCTTCGCTGTGCAAAAACTTTTTAGTTTGATATACTCCCATTTGTTTATTTTTTCTTTTGTTTCCTTTGCCCAAGAGGAATATCTAAAAAGAAATTACTGTTAGCAATATCAGAGAGTTTACTGCCTATGTTTTCTTCTAGAAGTTTTATGGTTTTAGGTCTTACGTTTAAATCTTTAATCCATGTTGAGTCTATTTTTGTATATGGTGTAAGAAGGTGGTCCAATTTCTTTCTTTCTTTCTTTCTTTTTTTTTTTGGCATGTATCTGTCCAATTTTCCCAACGCCATTTATAGAAGAGACTCTCTTTACTCCATTGTATATTCTTGCCTCCTCTGTCATATATTAAATGAGCATATAGATGTGGATTTATTTCTGGGTTCTCTATTTTGTTTCATTGATCGATGTATCTGTTTTTATGCCCATACCATGCTGTTTTGATTACTGTAGCCTTGTAGTATAGTTTGATATCAGGGAGTGTGATACCTCCAACTTTGTTCTTCTTTCTCAAGATTGCCATGGCTATTTGGGATCTTTTATGGTTCCATATAAATTTTAGGATTATTTGTTCTAGTTCTTCAAAAAATGCCATTGGTATTTTTATAGGGATTGCATCGAATCTATCGAGCTTTGGGTAGTATGGCTTTTTTAATAATGTTGATTCTTCCTACCCATGAGCACAGTATATACATTTATTTGTATCTTTTTCAATTTCTTTTTCAATGATTTATAATTTTCTGAGAACAGGTCTTTTACCTCCTTGGTTAACTTGATTCCTAGGTATTTTATTGTTTTCGATGCATTTGTAAATGGTATTATTTTCTTAATTACTCTTTCTGAAAGTTCATCATTAATGTCTAAAAATGCAACTGACTTTTGAGTATTCATTTTGTATCCTGCTAGTTTACTGAATTCATCGATTAGTTCTAAGTTTTTTTATATTTTTGTGGAATCTTTATGGTTCCCTCTGTATCATATCATGTCATCTGCAAATAATGACAGTTACTTCTTTCTTCCAATTTGGATACCTTTGATTTCTCTTTCTTGTCTTATTGATGTGGCTAGATGTCTAATTCACATAAGTGGTGAAAGTAGTCATCGTTGTGTTTTTCCCGATTTTAAGGAAAATGCTTTTATCCTTTCTCCATTGAGTATGATGTTAGCTGTAAGTTTGTTATATATGGCCTTCATTATGTTGAGTTATGTCGTCTCTATTAACACATTGCTGAGAGTTTTTATTATAAATGGATGCTGGATTTTGTCAAATGCTTTTTCTCCATCTATCGATATGATCATATGATTTTTATCTTTCAATTTGTTAATGTGGTGTATCACATTAATTGATTTGCAGATATTGTACCAACCTTGCATCCCAGGAATAAATCCAATTTGATCATCGTGTATAATATTTTTAATGTATCGCTGAATTCAGTTTACTAATATTTTGTTGAGGATTTTTACATTAATATTCATAAGGGATATTGGCCTATAGTTTTTTTTTTTGGTAATGTCTTTTAAAATTAAGGTAATGGAGGCTTCATAAAAAGAATTAGGGAGATTTCCTTCTTGAATTTTTTGGAATAGTTTGAGAAGAATAGGTTTAATTCTTCTTTGAATTCTTAAGTTTTGTTTTGTTTTTTTTTTTTAACACCTACAACACCCGGTCTTTCTAGGTGGTCTCCCATCCAGGTACTAACCAGGCACAACCCCTGCTTAGCTTCCAAGATCAGACGGGATCGCGTGTATTCAGGGTGGCATGACCGTAGACTAATTCTTCTTTGAATGTTTGGTAAAATTCACCTATAAAGTCAGTCAGTCAACAACTTTTTTTGGGGGAAGTTTTTTGATTACTGATTCAATTTTGTTGGCGGTAATTGGTTAGTCTAGATTTTCTGTTTCTTCTTGACTCAGTCTTGGGAGATTGAATGTTTCTAGGAATGTATCCATTTCTTCTAGATTGTCCAATTTGTTGGCATCTAATTGCTCGTAGTATTTTCTTATGATCTTTTGTATTTCTGTGGAGTCCGTAGTTACTTCTCCTCTTTCATTTCTGATTTTATTTATTTGAGTCCTCTCTCTTTTTCTCTTGATTAGTCTGGTTTATCAATTTTGTTTATCCTTTCAAAGAATCAGCTCCTGGTTTTATTAATCTTTTGTATTGTTTTTCTAGACTCTATTTCATTTATTTTCACTCTGATCGTTATTATTTCCTTCCTTCTGCTCACTTTGGGCTTTACTTGTTATTCTTTTTGTAGTTCTTTTAAGTGTAAGGTTAGATTGTTTATTTGAGCTTTTTCTTGTTTCTTAAGGTAGGCCTGTATTGCTATGAATTTTCCTCTTAGTACTACTTTTGCCATGTCCCACAGATTTTTTTTGTTGTGTTTTCATTTTTATTTGTCTCCAAGTATCTTTGGATTTCTTTTTTTTTTTTTTAATCTCATTGTTAACCAATTCATTGTTTAGTAGCATGTTATTTAGCCTCCACGCCTTTGTGTATTTTCCAGTTTTTTTCTTATAGTTGATTTCTAGTTTTATACCATTGTGATCAGAGAAGACAGTTGATATGATTTCAATCTTATTAAGTTTATTGATATTTGTTTTGTAGCCTAACATGTAGTCTGTCCTGGAAAATATTCCATGTGCACTTGAGAAAAATGTATATTTTGTTGCTTTGGGGTGAAATGCTCTGAAAATATCTATTAAATATTCCATGTGCACTTGAGAAAAATGTATATTCCATGTGCACTTGAGAAAAATGGGGTGAAATGCTCTGAAAATATCTATTAAATCCATCTGGTCTAGTGTATCATTTAAGCCCACTGTTTCCTTGTTGATTTTCTGTCTGGAAGATCTGTCCATTAGTGTCAATGGGGTGTTAAAGTCTCCTACTATGAGTATATTACGTTGATCTCTCCTTTTATGTTGGTAATTGCTTCATGTGTTGTTCCTATGTTGGGTGTGTATAGTTTACTAGGGTTATGTCCTCTTTGTATATTGATCCCTTTATCATTATGTAATGCCCTTCTTTGTCTCTTATTATAGCCTTTGTTTTAAAGTCTATTTTGTCTGATGTAAGTATTGCTACCCTGGCTTTTTTATTTATTTTTATTTATTTTTTTATTTTTTAAATTAAGTTTATTGGAGTAACATTGGTTAATACAATTATATAATTTTCAGGTGTCTATTATAATTTGACATCTGTATATTCTATTGTATGTTTACCACCCAATGTCCAGTTTCCTTCAGCTACCATATATTTGATCCCCTTTACCCACTTCACTTTCCTCCTACCCGCTTATATTTGACCCTCTTTACTCCA
>NW_006436812.1:2948787-2952725 GCF_000325575.1 Pteropus alecto | reverse complement strand
TGTACCAATTTGCAGTCCTACCAGCAGTGTATGAGGGTTCCTTTTTCTCCACATCCTCTCCAACATTTGTTATTACTTGTCCTATTGATTATAGCTAGTGATGTTGAGCATCTTTTCATATATTTGTCAGCCATTTGTATGTTCTCTATACTTTGGCTTTTTAAAATTTCCATTTGCATGAAATATCTTTTATCATCCCTTTACTTTCAATCTGTGTGTGTCATTTGATCTGAAGTGAGTCTCTTGTAGACAGCATTTGCATGGGTCTTGTTTTCTTTATCCATTCGGCTATCCTATGTCTTTTGATTGGTGCACTTAATCCATTTACATTTAAAGTGATTATTGATAGGTACATAGTTATTGCCATTTTATTATTCATTTTTATTTGTCCCCCCTCCCCTTTTTTTTACAGAAGTCCCTTTAACATTTCTTGTAATACTGGCTTATTGGTGATGATTCCTTAAGCTTTTTCCTGTCTGGGAAGCTCTTTATCTCACCTTCCATTTTAATCGAAAGACTTGCTGGGTAGAGTATTGGTGGTTGTAGATTCTTTTTTTCATAACTTTGAATATTTCTTGCCAGTCCCTTCTGGCCTGCAAAGTTTCTGTTGAAAAATCAGCAGATGTTCTTATGGGGGTGCCCTTATAAGTAACTAGTTGCCTTTTTCTTGCTGCTTTTAAGATTCTCTCTTTGTCTTTGACCTTTGGCATTTTATTATGATGTATCTTGAGGTGGATCTGTTTGAATTCCTCTTGTTTGGGACTCTTCGTGCTTCCTGGACTTGTATGTTTAATTCCTTTGCCAAGTTAGGGAAGTTTCTGTCATTATTTCTTCAAATAGATTCTCAATCCCTTGCTCTCTCTGTTCTCTCTCTGGTACTTCTATAATGCAGATATCGTTATGCTTCATGTTGTCCCTGAAGTCTCTTAAACTATCCTCATTTTTTAAAATTTTTTCCTTTTTTCTGTTCCAGTTGGGTGTTTTCTGCTACCTTGTCTTCTAGTTCGCTGATTTGATCTGCTTCCTCCACCCTACCCTTGAATCCTTCTGGGGTATTCTTCATTTCTGTCTGATTCTTTTTTATGGTTTCTAAGTCCTTTACTATCTCTCTGTTGAGGTTCTCATTGAGCTCATCCATTCTCTCCCTAAGTTCATTGAGCATCCTTATAACCAATATTTTGAACTCTGTCTCTGGTAGGTTACTTGCTGCTATTTCATTTAGATTATTTTCTGGAGTTTTCTCCTGTTGTTTTATTTGTGGCATGTTTCTTTGTTTTCTCATTTTATTAGGCTCTCTATGTTCATTTCTATATGTTAGGAAGATTTGTTTTGTTTCTCAGCCTTGGCCAGATGGCCTTATGTGGAAGGTGTCCTGTGTGACCCAGTGGCACACTCTCCCTAATCACCTGTTCTAGGGGCTCTAGACATGATCTTTGTCTGGGTTGTGTGTGATCTTCTGTTGTAGCCAAGCCTCTGTTGGTGTTAGTACATCAATGGATGGGATTAACGCTTGGGCTGACTAACTGTGGAAATTGGCTAAGAGTTGCTATGTGGGGGCCGACCCCACCATGTGAGATTTGCCCTAGCAGGTTTGTATACTTGTTGAGACCACCCTTTGTACCACTTATGGGGCTAGTCAGGAGTTGCCCTGTTGTGGTGTAGTGACAGCCTCCAGGTGCGTTGGTTTTGTGGCCCCTTGGGAGGGGCTCCCCAGTAGACCAAGTTCAGCTGCTGCCTTTGATTGCTCGAGGCTACCTGGTGAGAGCTACAAAGCGATCTGAAGATGGTTGTTACCTATGCTGGATCTATAGGTAAGTGGAAGAGACAACGTTGTAAGCTGTGGTCTGGTTACCCCCAGTACCAGGCCTAGGGTAATTTAGCAGAAGGACCAGTGTGCCTCAAGGCTTGAGGCTGCCTGTCAGTTGCCTGTAAGACTCTGCAACTGGAAGAGCTTTGGGTAATATGCATGTTGGGTGGAGTGGGGTCCCAGGAGTCACCTAGATATATTGAGCAGATTTCCCTTTCCACTGCAGTGTAAGTTTACATGTCAGTGCTGTCTCTGTGGCTTCCTGTAAAAGTCTCAGATCGCAGCAAGTCTGCTGCCCTCCTTGGGCTTGCAAAGACCTGAGATCTGTTCAAGAATTACTGAAGCTTGTGGGCAGGGGTTTGTGGCTCACCACTGAGTCTCTCCCAGGATGCATGGCCTCTGTGTGGGCTGCATGAACTGAATGCTGCTGTTTGCTATTGAATTCATGTCTCAAGGAAAGCACAGGATGAGACCGGGTTGCCTGGGAACAGGCTTGCCACAGATAATTTGTGGGTTAGGTGGGGCAGTGTCTCAGTGAGGCATGGGACCGTGAGGCCAGCACAGCACCAGATTTGCTGTCAATTCTGGGTCTGCGGGCTCCCACAAAAGTCACAGATCACTGTGAGACCCACTGCCATCTGGGATAGGCCTCCAAACCCCTTCAATCCACTCAAGTGATATCGTATCTTGTGCTGGCAGCAGTGATCCACCTGCCACTGTTTTCCTGGAAATTTGCACATTGTGCTAGGAAAGATCCATTTCCTGCAAGAAGGCACCAGCTGGAAAGGGGAAGGGCAGGGGGCGCTGCTTTTCAATGGCCCTGGGCAATTTCTGGGTTGGGTGGGGTGGGATCTCAGAGAGACAAGAACTGTCACACCAATACAGCCTCAGTTTTGCTGCAAGTTCTGTGTCTGCTAGTTCCCACAGTAATCACAGATCATGATGAGACCAGCTGCCATCTGGAGTGGTCCCACAGTCCTCCACAACCCACTCCAAGCGATTTTGCAGCTTGTGCAGGCAGCAGTGATCTACCTACAACTGATTTCCCCGAAATACATGCACTGTGCTAGCCAAGGTCTGTTGCCTGTGTGGAATGCACGCCCCGGAAAGGGGCAGGGCAGGGACAGCTACCTGTAAATGGGCCACTGCAGGCAATTTATGGGTCGAGTAGAGTGGGGTCTCAGGGTGACAAGGACTATTAGGCCAATGCAGACTCAGTTTTGCTGCAACTTCTGTGTCTTTGAATTCCTGTAAAAGTCACAGATCACAGCAAGACCAGTTGCTGTCTGGGACTGGCCCACAGATCCCCATGATCCGCCCAAGCTCGTGTTGGCAGCTGTGATCTGCCCGAAACCATTTTCCTTGAAATGAGTTCACAGTGCTGGTTCAGTTCTGATGCCTACGCCGAAGGTTTGGCCCTGGAAAATGGTAGGGCGGGGGCAGCAGTCTGGGGACAACCCACCCCTGGCAATCTGTAGGTTGAGTAGGGCGGGTTGATATCCCCAGGCCAGAGCAGCTTTAGAACTAGCCATGTGAGGGGAGGGTATCAGCACAGGCAAGTTGACACCCATCTATAGATTGCCCTGGAGGGGGGCCCCTGACTAAGGCACAGTGGTGGCTGCTTGTCCAGCCCTTGTTCTGGCACCACGTAATGCTGTCTTTCCCCATATGACCCATCCCTCCGCTGGCACCCGGGGTGTGTGTCTGTGGGTGAGAGAGTCTGTGCGTGGGCCCTTTAAAGGGGTGTCTGGGATTTCAGTCTCCTACCATCTCACCTGGATGACCAGAAGTCCCACGGATTTTTATAGTCAGATTTTTTGGGAACTCCTCTTCCCTTGTCTGGGACCCCTCTCTCTTTTGGGGGGGGCCTCTGCAGCCATCCTCTCCCTCTCGGTGCTCCACTGCCACCCACGGGTGCAGGTCCAGCCTGATTGGCGAATTTGCCTCTCCTAGCACCTTCGATGGGGCTCCTTTATATCTGATGACCCACCTTGAAGCTGATTTGCAAATATTTTATTAAAGATTTTTGCATTAATATTGGTGTGTGATTTTTTTTTGTATGTGTGTTTGTTTATATGTGGCTGGCCTCATTAAATGAGTTGGAAGGGTTCTATATTATTTTCTGAAAGAG
>NW_006436812.1:2916907-2948774 GCF_000325575.1 Pteropus alecto | reverse complement strand
TTATTTCTTTATTAAATTTTTGATAGAATTTACCAGTGAAGATATCTGGGACTGGGTTTTTCTTTGTCAGAAAATATTAAATTATGGATTCAATTAGTTTAACGGATATAAGGCTATTCATATTTTTTATTCTTTTTTTTTTTTTTTTAAGTTTTGGTAATTGTATCTTTTAAGGAATGTATGTGTTTCATCTAGGTTGATGGATTTATTGACTCAATGTTGTCATTTTATCTCACTGTTTTTTGAGTATCTATATAAATTTACTGATATCACTTCTTTCATTTCTGATACTGGTAATTAATATTTATTCTTTTTTCCTTAATCGCTCTTGCTAGATTTGTTTGTGGTAGACAACCTCTAGAGACCAATGGCTTCCAATGGTCTCTGCCTCTTGTGTTCATATACTCGTGTAATCCCCTCCGCTCGAGTGTGAACTGAACATTGTGAATCACTTTTAATGAATAGAATATGGAAGAAGTGATGGTATGTTACAAAATAACTCTGGCTTCCATCTTACACATACTTTCTTTCTCCCTTACTTGTGTTTCTTATAAATAACATAGAGCTGATATTGCTTTTCGATTCAAACTATGTTTGCCTTTTGCATGGAGCATTTAGGCCATTTACATTTAATGTGATTATTGACATAGTTGGGTTTAATTCTACTATCTTGGGTTTTGTTTTATATTCGTATCCTCTATTCTTTGTTCCTCCATTTCTCCTTCTCTACCTTCTTTTGGCTTAATAAATTTTTTTCTTTTAGTATTTTCTGTGTGTTCTTTTTGAAATGATCTTTTAGTGGATATAGAAAACTTCAAGTTAGAAAATAATCCTATTATTTTTGATTCAGAAAAAAAAAACTGTCTTAAGCTGAGACTAAGAGAGGCTACTGCTCTAGACTAGAGAGGATGTTTCACTAGTTTCATTAGTATGATCATAATGGTGTTGATGGATCCCCACAGCACAGGATAAATTGGATGTCATCCTAGTTATCTCTGGGATTTGCTGTCAGGCTGTAGCACATGAGCCACATTGGCAGAGGATTATATGCAGACAGGACACATAGGACTCAGTCTGTAGTAAATACAAAAAAATCTTTTGTAGTGTGCGTTTTACTTCTACGGTCAAGCTATGTCTCTCTGGGGGCTTTTAGACTTCTATTTGCTGTCACCTCTCTCTACATCGCAGCTGCTTCTCTCGGTTTGATAAGTGACAAGGAACATTCTGCAACCCCGGAGAAAAGCTGTTTGTGGGAGTTACAGATGCCAGTGTTTTAGATAAACTTAAGACAAGCTTCTGACTTTGAGGGACTTGATTCCAAACAATGCTTTAGTCCTCTCCCTTATCCCACACCATGGTGCATATTTTAGGAAAAAGGAGCCATGCTTTATAGTGTTGAATTATCATTCACTCCATTCCTTTCTATTTTTGCTTTGTTTATGACTTAGATTAATTCTGAATCTCTTGTACCAGGACTCCTATGAAAATTCCAATAAAGCAAAAATGATTAAAATTGGATTGCTCATAGAAACTGAGATGCTGTTTTTTTCCCCTGGAGCTAGGTTCAGCATCTAAATAAGGGAGGAGGCCCAAACCCTGCATTTCAGCCTTTTAAACAAGGCACAATGGGAATGCCTCAGTTTGGGTCCATAAATACGTAACAAGAAATCTTAAATGGGCTTTTCTCTGCAGGTAAAAAAAAATCCAATATGAAATTATAGATTTGATCATAACTTAATTTTTCATTTCCATTTGAACTTTAATTTTACTTAAATTTTCTTCTGACAAATCTCCAAAGGAATATTTAAGTGACACAGCATAATGCTGGCAGATTATTCATATATCGGCCCTTAGGCTACTGAGGAAGGCGTCATCATCTCAGAGTGAGTTTTATTGGAATCCATAGCTCACAAAATATTGCTTTCTGACAGACCCTGTGCAGTAGAATTTAAAGGCTTTAAGTTTTGAGAGAATTTACATATTGGTAGCATCCTCTGCTACACCTTTTAGGAATATTAAATCAGCAGGCTCGCCAATGATACTCCTATGGAAAGGTGTTAGGCAGTCCTCTTGCATTTATCTCTAGATAGGTATATGGGGTTTGGAAACTTGTTCCTCTTACTCTTTAAACTGGGTTGGGGCAATTAAGAGTGGAAGGCAATAGCTGTGTCTTTCAGTCTAAAGTACTTTCCAAGGGGTGGTCAGTCTGTCTTGGTGATGTGAAGTCTCATCTCAGGGCTGCTGTAAACAGCTAATTGTGCTTCATTCATTCATTGAACAAATAATGGTTAAGTGTCTGCTATTGCCAGACACTCTTCTAAGTCTTAGAAACATAGCAGTGAACAAATTAGACATTGTTGTTCCTTTATGGAGCTCATGGGCTAGCAGGTAAGACAGACATTAAACCTATAAACACATGCATAAATCCATCATAACTGTGAAGAAAATACAATCTCTGTGGAAGACAAATTTGGGCTTGGACGTGAAGGATGGGTAGGTGTTAGTTAGACAAAGGGATTTTGTCAAACAACGTGGAGAAATGTTTTCATTTGTGTTTACCCTATTCTCTGTGACTTTGAACCTCTTCATGAGATTATTGGAAACTTGATTTGCTTTCATGAAATTTGCCTCTTCATATCTTTTTTTCTGTTTTTCAATGAGTTGTCTTTTGCTTATTGATTTGGAGGAGTTTGCTTATCCCAAGGAGGTCTTAATTCACCTGCAGTTTGTGTGGTGTTCTCCAGGTGGGCTTGCGAGTGGGCTGGGACTGAATGATGGGTACCCTGTGTAGAGAAGTCTGAACTGGTGGCCTCACAGATGCTGGTTTGGTTGGATCAATCTGGGACCAAGTGAGTGCGACACATTTTGGAGTCTGCATAGGATCTGTTCTACCTGCTACACTGAATTATAGAAGCTGGGGCTCATATCAAAGAGAAATCAAGCTTTCCTATTTTGAGCCTTGCACTGCCAGGCTTCCACTGTGATCAACAAAATCCTGGTAGGGATTCTTCCCATGGAGTCTCTAAAATACTGGCTTTTTGTCTTTCACTGGGGTTTAGGGGGTGCTTACTTCTGTGAAGGGTCACTGATGGGGGGCTTGCGGTAAACATTGGGGTGCTATTTTTCTCCTTACTTCTGTATCTCTACATGTTTCCTGTGGCTTCCTTAAAGGCCACGCTTTACTCCTTGGTTAACAAAACAAAGGCAGCTTTCAGAAGCCTGGTGTTGGGATCTGTGAGATTTTATTAAATGTTCCTTTTTCATGTTTCTTGCCCTTGCAGGAAATTTCCTGTGAAATTCTTTTTTTGTGAAAATAAAGGCCCTAGAAGAAGAAATGGGAAACCCCATTTCATTGATCCTTCTGGATTTGTCTTGACAGTCCATGCGCAGGGAAGGCAAACACCTGTGATGATATCCCATCCCGCTATGGGCTGTGCAGACATCACTCATCGATCCTAGGCCCTGTTCGGGTGAAATCTTCAGGATCTGTGTCCTTGAAATCATTGTCAATGCATTGGAGCTGGCATGTCAATGGAAATAGTGTTGCCTTCCTTCACTAGAATTCTTTCCCCCTCACCTTCCTGCTCCAGCGAGATCCCCCTGTATCTCTTTAGCCTAGAATTTCCCAAGAAACACTAATCTGACAAAAGAGTTTTGAGGTCAAATAAATTTAGGAAAAACTCAGATCATTAAAGGATCTCTGTGCCACCAGAGTGAAGAACTTTTAGTTAACTTTTTAGAAATAGCACCTATCAACATCCTAAAAAAACGTGGAATTTGCTGTCAGAAGTGGTGCTCTGTTTATTCATCAATCGAAGACATACTTATTGGGCACTTACTCTGCACTAGCTACTGCTGTTCTAGGTGATAGGTGTTCTGGGGAAAATAGAGTAGAGAAGGTGGATAGTAGGTTGCAGGGTTGAGGGGTTTCAATGTCAGTAGCGGGGTCAGGGATAAAAGGATGATGTCTGAACAGGAAGGAGATGAAGGAGCGAGACACGGTGATAACCAGGGAAAGACAGCAGGTGCAAAAGCCCTGAGATATGAGCATTTTGGTTGCATTTGATAAGATGCAATGTGGGTGCAGTGGAAGGAATAGGGAAGTATATTAGGTGAGGAAGATCAGAAGCCTCCAGAGGGGTTTGTGAGCCGTTGAAAGAACTTTGCTTTGGTGGGTTTGAACAGAGAACTGGCAAGATTCGATTTCTACTTTGGGGCTCAGAATAGTGTGAGGGGGTAGGATCAACAGGAGACTCAATGAGGAGGCTGTCACAGTTATTGAGGTTAGAGATGATTGTGGCTTAGGCCAGAGGGGGTGGTGAGCAGTGGTGAAATTCTAAATATGTTTTGGAGGTGGGGTTTCCTGACTGGTTGGTTATGGAGTGGAGTGGTAATAATGCAGGGGTCAAGGTTGCCTTCAATCCTGAGCAATTTAGTATGGAGTTGTTATTATCTGAGATAAGGAAGATTTAGGGAGAAATGCATTTTTTTCTTTTCTGGGGGAGGGGGAAGAAAATAGGATTGGGAGGATATTAAGAGTTTATCTAGGACATGTAAAGTTTGAGATATTTATACTTATTGAGACATTCGAGTGAAAGTGTTGGGAGGCAGAACATAGACTCTGAAGTCAAACCGCTCAGTTTTGAATCCCAGCTCTACAACTTTTTAGCTGTGTGATGTCAGGCAAATTACTTAGCTTCTCTGTGCCTTATTTTTCTCATCTGTAAAATGAGATGATGAGAGTCCCTACCTCATAAGGTTATTAAGAGGTATAATTGAGTTAGTGCCTAGAGTGCCTAGAACACCTGGCATGCAGTAAGTGCCAAACGTTTGCTGCCGTTGTTACTACATAAACAAATCTGGCCTATGCTCTATTTCTTGATGATGGGCAACCATTAAGGTTTTAAACAGGGAGTTACACTTAAGTTTTAAAATGACGAGTAAAGATTTAGAACTTTTGCTGACTCGGATACCAGCTCCTATCAGTATCCCAGACACTCCTTCTTCAAGGGGAGAGATCTTATAGAATTCTGGCGATCAGAGATTTATCATAAAAGATTAAGTTAAATGTACAGCAACGCTCGGCAGAGGAAGGCAAGGGTCATTTCCAAGAGAGCATGCCTTTTCTGCCCTGCCCTTCATCACCCGGATTCCTTTACGCTTTGTATCTGCTGTAGCCCCCATCAGTCTGTTTCGCTCTCTGCAAGATCTCAGGGCAAAGTGTGAGATCACTGCTGGGTCGGAACTGGCTTTAATGTCTTCCGCATTTTGTGCTATCATCAGGGTTTACAGGAATAATTTGGTGTAAAGCGAGAAGACTCATTTCTAGAAGCGAAAGGCACTGGGGCTGAGGCTTATTTCCCTTCTCCTACGGCTGGCATCTCAGCAAAACTTCGGCAATTTTGGTTGGCTAGTTGGAGCCAGAAATATGAAAATAATGTTTTCAATTCCACATAAGCTTCTTGGTGAAAATACCCAGCTATTCCTGGGGCTGGGCAATGGAGTTGGTTACCGGCTCATTAAATTTCAGTTGGTGGGTCCCGTCATTACTGCTAGTCACTGTCATTACTGCGCTTGCATTTCACGGCTGGCAGGATTGAGGGTGGCATTTGACAAGTCTCCTTTCTGCGCTCAGATCAGGAGACTTTTCTAGGCACTCAGGTGTGTAGACCTTTTCTCTCTTCTCTGGAATCTGTTTCATATCTACATTTTTAGTGTCTTCTAGACTCCCAATTATCTCCCTGCCATCCTCCCTACCCCACACTTAAAAAAAAATCCTGAAATCACATATGCTTGTGGTAAAACAAAACAGCAGAGAAATTTATGGAAGAAAAATGAATGCTCCCTTATCTCCCTAACCCACTCTTTACTGAGGGCACTCCTCCCCCACTTCTACCCCCATTAATAGTGGGGAGCATTTATTCCAGGCTTTTCGATGCCAATTTTGATTTACCAATCTATACCTGGTCTCAGACTCAGGGAGTCTTGCATACATGTACACATACACATGTGCCTAAGAGTCTTAAAATATATAATTTAAAAGACCATTCTTGCAGTTAAACAATAAACTAGTATGGAAAAGCTTATGAAAAAAGATGAAATGAAAAAAAACCTTCTACCTTTGTTCAATCCCCAGAGGCAATAACTGAATTTTTTTAGCTTTGAGCTCCTGGCACTGGTTACCACCATGGTTCAGAAAATATGTATATATGGTGGTTCTTGATTGATCAATTTCAGTCATTATGAATTCATATTTCTGGTTGTCATATGAGATTTAACTTTATTTTCATCTCATACTTCTTCACTCAACCTCGATAGATTATTCTTACTGTCTTTAGTAAAATTAATAAATAGAGCTTATATTGCTTTGGCTATGTAAATATTGTTCTTTTCTGAGCCAATAGTACTAAGATGACATGATGACATTTTAGTTCTTTTTTTGGTCTTTTTCCTGGGGTTTATAGTTGCCTTTCCCTCCTCCTTTGAACTATTTGCTTTTATTGTGTCTTACGTTTTTTCAAGATTTTTCTTATTTTATGTACGTGGTCAAGGTCCCCCTTTTTTATTTTTTCTGAAGACACTCTTCTCAGCTCCTCGCTTGTCCAATTTACACTGCATAGCTGTGAGCCCGGGACTTCCCTGCTGGATGCAGGGGGTTTCACTGGCTTTATTATTTTCAAGTCTTAAGGCTCTCTTGGCTTCTTGAAGGCCTCTTCCTTGGCTGATCTCTCTTCTTTCTTATGTTGTCTCAGCTGGAATGTCTTCTACTCTACTTTCTGTTATCAATTCCTCAGTTATACCTCAGGGATCTGTTGAAATCTGTCTTTAAAAGATGATTCCCCTCTTTTTCTTTTAATTCTTGCAGGTCCATCCATGGCTTTTAAAATTCCTTTACTATCATTGTAATGGGTTTTTAGGTGAAGATAAATGCGTGTACATAGTCTTTCATTTGAACCAGAAGTCCCTCTTGGGGTTTCATAAAAAGTCTCTCTCGACTTCTGTTTCTATGTCTCTCTCTCTTTGTGTTATTATTTTTCACTTAGATATATCTAATGATTGACGGCAGTACTCTCAGACAGAACTAGATAGGACTTAGTGCTTGCACTCTGCAGTGAGTAACATCAGGGTTAATTCATCCTGAAGTTTATGTAGGGGTTCATAATGCTTTGTTATGTGTCCAAGCCATCTAAAATTTGGTCATGTTCTTCAGTATTTTTGAATGAGTATATATGTGGGGTGTGACTTTATCATGTAATGAAGCATAAGAAAGCCAATTTTATTAAATTGTACCTTATGTGCATAGATATGTACAGACATAAAACGACATTTCATCTGATTCCTAAAGACTTTGTTTACCTCTCTGACCTTTTTCAGATGTATCATGGATATTTTTCTTTGAGCCATTTTCATATTTACACTGGAGCCACAGCTTCTCCTGGTCTTATGATTTCGAGTGAGCTGCTAGTTCTTCTATGCTTACTTTGAGCAGATAGGGAGTCTGAAAATCAGAGATGTGCTATTCCCATTTTTCTCTTAAGACTCAGCTCTAATATCATCTCCTCCCCAGAATCTTTTCCAGTGCGTCTAGACCTAGGCAGCAGACTGGAGAGGTGAAAAGTGTAGATTAGATCGACTTATGTTAGAATCCCAGCTTCAATATTTTCATATACAGTGAATATTATTCAGCATCTTTGAGTCTCTGTTTCCTTACCAATATAATGAGGGGGAAATTGTACCTGTCACTATCACTTTGGCTGTGCTAGAGATTTGTGGACAGAGACCATGCCCACATACCCACATAAGGTTGAGAAACTTGAACAGGGGAGATGGTGCTCAGCTGGGGTGACACTGTAAATAGTAGAATCTTACTAGACCTGAGAAATTAATTTCTTGCTGTATCTTCATCTATCTTTTCTTTCTTTTTAAATATCCTGGGTGTGCATTATTATTTTTCCATACACGCAGACATTTTATTTATATCAAACAGGTGTTACAGAGCAGTGAGAAAGGATACTTCTTGGTAAATACCTGGGCTCTATTGGTTATCCATGTGGGAAAAAAAAAATTCATCTTGACTCTTACCTCACACCATAAACCAAAAATCAATTCCAGCTGGATTTTGTATCTAAATGGGAAGTTCAAAACAATAACATT
This sequence comes from Pteropus alecto, assembly GCF_000325575.1. Classification (NCBI taxonomy): domain Eukaryota; kingdom Metazoa; phylum Chordata; class Mammalia; order Chiroptera; family Pteropodidae; genus Pteropus; species Pteropus alecto. The sequence continues at coordinate 2,940,620 of NW_006436812.1, read as the reverse complement.
TCTAAAAGATAACATAGAATATTTTCATGACCTTGGAGTAGGCAATAATTTCTTAGGATAAAGTATACTAACCATAAAGAAATATTGATAAATTGGGTCTTATCAAAATTAAGAACTTCTGTTCATCAAAGAACACCTTTAAGAGAGTAAAAAACGCAGGCAGAGAGAGGATAAGCATTTGCCATATATATTATCTGACAAAAGACTTATATCTGAGATATGTAACTAACTCCCATAAATCATTTCAAAAAAAACAGTCCACAGGAAAAAATATGGGCACAGATTTGAGTACTAAATTCACAGAAAAGATAACCAAATTGAAATAAATATAAATGAAAAGGTGCTTCACATGATTATTCACTAGGAAAATGCAAATGAAAACCTCCATGAGATACCACATACAACACAACAGTGAAAATAAAACCACTGCCAAGACCAAGTGTTGGTGAGGATGTGGAGCCACTGGAACTCTCACATACAGCTATGTTAACTGTTAAAACCACTTTTGTATATATACTCTGTGGTGGTTTGCCTTGTTTTTCAAAAGGAATTTACATAGATAAACTACATCCTTAATAGGGAATAATTACAGAGAACTTGGTCCTTCCTTGTTATCAATTCAAACACAGTTTCAACAAGCCCCCATTGTCCATAGGAAGTAGTTCTGACATTTCCTTCCTAGATTCCAACGGACACGGGCCCCTTTTCAAAGTGCTGTAACAACTTGTGGACACATCTGTCCTCTGCAATAAACTGTGAACCCTGCAGTCTTCTGGGGTGGCCACAAGTTGTGGTAGTTGACGAGGGGAGTGATAACCAGGTGGCAAGGCTGCCCTGGGTATGGCCATTCTCACAATGCTGTGACTCTTAGCATTAGTGCCATCCTTGTTTCGGGAGCAATTAATCTGAAAAGAAGTCTCTGTCAGGCTTACTTTGTTCACAAGGCCCTTTCCTGCAGAACCAACAGAGTTGTCTAAACATGGGCTTCTTAATGTGGGGCCCACAGGCTCCAAGATGACTCAGGGTGGGGTTGGTTTTAGAGACTGGAGGTAGGTGGCAACAGTCTGAGCTCCTGTGAAATGTATGGGACATTTTGGGTGTCTTTTCTCTGGATAAGGTAATAGTTCCCATCAAATTCTCAAGAGGGATCCACGATCCAAGACCACCACCACCACCACTAATTATACAAAGCCGTCTGTCACTCATTGAACACCTTCCACGTTTTATCTCATTAAGTCCTCCTGGCAGTCTGGTGAAGAAGGTGCCGTATTCTCCCTGCTTACATATGAGAACACTGTGGCCTGAAGAGGCGAAGTCACTTGGCCAAGGTCACCTAGTTGGTACTTGGTGGAGTCGGGGTCCAAGCTTAGGCACTCTGACTTCAGAATGTGGGTCCTGCTGACCCAAGAGGAAACTTCCCTTGGGTGGATATGTCGCTGTTGTTTGTTAGGGAAATGTGGGATGCTGCAACTTAAGGTGCTCCCGAGGGGAATGTAGGAAAGTGGGGAGCATTGGAGCCCCCGCCCCATGGCACTTACAGGCTTTGCCTCTGGAGGAGCCATGAGTAGCCCCTCCCCGTCTCCTGGGTCATCTGGGAGCAGAAGCACCAGGGCTGACTTCTCCACTAGGCACAGTGCCTAGAGCCACTGGAAATGTTCTAGTTTCTTTTAATCAGAAGAAAAAAAAAATGAACTTTTACGCTGAAAAAAAAAAAAAAACCCACAACTGTAATAGTGACATATTCATCCTTATGTCAACACAGTCAAAAAATAATTTTAATGTGTATAATTTTTAATGGAGGAAAGGAACCCACCAAAGCAAAGGTGCTTCGGGCCTGTGAAAGACATGACTTGGCCTGGAAATGGCACTGTGGGCCTCTGCAAGATGCCCTCTCTCATGCCAGCTGTGCTGAGGAGCTAGGTGGTTTGCATTGGAAGCTGGTTTATCTGCCCAAATTTAGGTTCTTGAGCCTCATGAATCATGATGGAACCATTCGGGACCATTTTATACATTTGGAACGTGTATAAAATGAAATGTACAGTTAGAGATGTCTGTTGAGCTGGGGGCTGCTATAGGAGAGATAAATGGGGTGATACTGGATATGAACTTTCACTGAGGCCCATCTGCTACGAGAAGACGGAGAAGGGCCCCCCATCTGTCCAGGTGAAATGTCTTAAGTCAGAATTAGCATTTCCATGTTTAATTCCAGCATTATTGCCCCATGACCAGGTAATCATTGGTGATTAAATGAAGACAAAGGGAGGGATGTGCTTAGAGTTCCCATCTGCCAGGATCTAACTAAACAGTGTTCAAGGTACTGCTGTGATTTTTCTCAGTTCCCATGAGTTGAAATGACTGAGGTCTCTTGAAGCAGTGCCCGGGGAGTAGTCTCTATCTGTGTAGATGGGCCCTGAGTTGCCTCTGTAGGTTTTTTGTGCCTGGATGAATTCCCTGCACTTCAGGGGCCAGGTGGTGGCAGGACACGAGTCCCAATTAAGCCTGACATTTGTTTAGCAGAGACTCCATTTGTTAAGGGCAGTGAGTGCTTTTGTAGTTAATTTAAGTCCTTTTAAATTTGCTTTGCTAGTGAGCACATTAAGAACACCAAGAAAGTAACTGCTTAAGTTGCGGCCCTGCATTGTTCCTTTTGGTAATGAGCAGAGAGGTGGTACCTTCTGCCTTTCTCCTGAGACCACATCGGTTGGTCACACTGGGATGTCCAATGGTCTATGCCCTCACATCATCTAGAATCTTCAGGAGCACCCTGAAGCTGGAGTACAAAGACAGCCCATTATATATACTCATGCCCTTGGATTTGGAGAGTCATCTGTTGGTGGACAAAGCAGAATTTTGTGACAGATGCCACCAGGCCCCTGTGGGGTCAAGTCCTACCCTCTTTAGGTTCTTTAGCCTTAGAGATCTCATCTGCTCCCCTGCTCCCCTTGCTCTGTCTGCTCCAGCTACAGTTGCCTTTCAGCCCCTAGATCGAGTCACACCCCACTTTGCGCAGGCCACCTTTTTCAAGGAATGCTCTCTACCCAGGTAATTCCTCTTCATTCTCTACACCTCAAATCAAGTGTAACTTCCTCAAGGACACTTTTCTCCCTCTCTCCTCTTTTTCAGGCATCATATTGCTTTTTTCCTTTAAAAAAAAACTTAAAAATTGTGATTTTTATATGTACATAAGACATAAAATTTGCCACTTGAACCATTTTTAAGTGTAAAGGAGCATTAAGTACATTCACACCGTTGCGTGACTGTCACCACTATTTATTTCCAAATTTTTTCATCCTCCCAAATGGAAACTCTGTACCTATTAAGGAATAACTAACCTTTCCTCTCTCCTGCAGCACTTGGTAACCCCTACTCTACTTTCTGTCTCTAAATATTGCTTTTTAAGAGGCAGGAGATGGCTGATATATGAAGGCAGCCCTGTGCCTCTGATATAAAAGAGCAGAATCATGTTCTGGGAAATTCATTCTCTGGGAACAGTACCCCTCTTCTACAGAGCAGGGCCCTTTTCTATAAGTCCTATTTGTACCTCGTGAGCCCCACTTTCCATAGCTAATTGGACCTTAGTTTTATATTTAACTGGAGCTGAACCAATCCATCTCTCTCCTTGAGTATCCGGAACTAGAATAGAGAAATGGCCGAAACGTCCCTGAGGGCAGTGTAGACTGTAACCTGCAAACTTGGGGCACCGCATTCCTTCGCACGGACAGGTAAAAGCGGCCAGTCTGCAGAGAAGAAAGATAAAGCTGATGGGCAGAGAAGGACAGAGATGAGAGACACAGGGGGAAGATGCCTGTCTTTTGAGCATTTTCTAATCCCCGGTTGGGACACATGGCAGTGTTCTCTCTTTGCATAGGACTTCTGCATAGGTCTTCTGGGGGCACAGAGGAAAATCATTTAGCCCATTCTGGGGCTTTGGAGAAGGGTTCTGGAGGAGATGGTGCCTGAATTGTGTTTTGAAGGACAAATAAGATTTAATGAGCTATGACCAGGCAGGGATGCCATTCTGGGCAAAAATAGAGTTGGAAAATGCATTGGTGTGGATGGCAACTTTCACTATTCAGGTAGAGAGCAGAAACAATTGTGCTGAGCAAGTTTAGTGCTTTGTTAGAGTTTACAGAATGCCCAGGATAGAAAACAGTAGGTCCAGAACAAGACCCCCCAAAGACTCTATCTTCTTTTTCTTAGAAGTCCTTTAGAGGGCTCAAGAGTCCTATAAAACTCATCACATCTCACGGATACCAGACCTGCTGTCCTTTTTGCTGCATATCCTGTGAAATATATCTTGAGAGAGAGAGAGAGAGGTGCCCCTAACACACCTAGTTCAGAATCTATCTAGAGAAGACGTAGAAATAATATTTTCAGGTAGATATAGTCACATGCTCTCCTTGTGTGACTGTCAGGAAGTGGCCTGGAATCTGCAGGGGGTTGTGCTGGCCTCTCCATGTTGGAACAACAGCTCGATGCCTGGAACTTTGGAGAGAGGGGCCTGGGGGCTCGAGGGAGTCACCAGGAAGCCCCAGGCATATGCGTACAGCTGAGCTCAGGTTATATTATTCCACCCCAGTGGTCGCCTTGCCTCTGGTTTATCATCACAATGATCGGACTTTGCCATGGCAAGGGGTCAGATAGCTCCTGGGGCCTTGTGACTGTGAGCAGAAGTTTTGATATTTAGATACTGCTGGTGCTGCTGCTGGTCCTGTGTCTTTCTTGGGTCTCAGAGAAACTATACTTGTTGCATCCAAGCATTAGGGACTGGATGTGTTTTGGCTAGACGGTTTCTCAATCTCAGTATTGTTGACATTTAGTGTCGAATTATCCTTAATGTGGGGGTGTCCCGTGCATTGCAGGATGTTGAGTAGCATTCCTGGCTCCTACCCACTAAATGCCAGTAACCCCCCCACCACCCCAAAATATCTTCAGACATTGCCAAATGTCCCTGGGGCAGAGTAGAGTGGGGACAAAATTGCTATCGGTTGATAATCCCTGGGAAATAATGTAGCAAAGTGCAGTAATAGAGCACATTGTTTTAAGCCACTAGATTCTGGCACAGTTTGTTATTGTGAAATAGATAACAGATGTGGTGGCATTCACAGTGTATCCTCGGGTCCCACCTGGGTCTACTGGTGGTGTTTGGGGTAGATGGAAACATAGATCACTGGCAACAGAAGAGAGTGTGCATGTCATGCTGCTTCTGTGATTCCGTGTGATGACCACAGTCAGGAGAGAGGGTTCTGGGCCTGTCTTCTTCTAGGTGACCACTGTGGAAGGGAGCAGGGACCTCATACCATGTTACACTTCCTTGTTCCGGCACCAATCACTAATCACCCACTGAGCGCTCCCTGTGTCCAGCCACCCTGCTAAGCCCTTTAGAAGCTTTCTCGTGTTTCACCTTCATATCTACCATCTGCTGTGGGTCCTTGGCTGTCCCCAGTGTACACAGGAAGACTCTGAGACTCAGAGAGGTGAACCCTGGCATGTCTGATTTCAGAGCTCAAGGTCTTAACTATATTTTCCAGGTCTGGTTTTGCTCTCGACAAAGAGTATTTGGGTTCTTTCCAGCTCTGGGAACTTCTGAGAAAAAAGCAAAATAAAAACAAAATCAGAAGCAGTAGAAAAAGCCCCAGAAGGGTAAATGGTTGAAGTGTGATTTAGATTGCCTACCAGATACAATTCTAACTCAACCATATGTGTGCCGGGGCTGGGGACAGCAGAGATGCACTAGCTTGCTTGTGTGTGTGTGTGTGTGTGTTTGCACACTTGGGTGTTGGGGCTAGGACGAGCCTTCCACCTGGGTGCTGGGCTGGGCTTCCTGGGTGTAGGGAGAGGCTCACTTTCAGTATCTAGGCTGAGTGTTTCTTGCTGTGGCATCACACTCCTGTCCTGGGAGGCACCTTTTTTGCCCTGGTGAGGCTAGTCTTGAAGGCAGCTTGAACTGATCATCCTTCTCAAGCAAAGAGGCTCCCAGTAAGTCGGAAATGTGCTGGCTCAAGGCCTTTTGTCCTCTTAGAGCTTATGTGCAGCGGGACACTTGAGCCTGCGGATCTTCCCCATCCTTCAAGGATCAGCTCAGATCCTGCGGTGCCATGACACCTCCCCTGTTTCCCTTAGCTCTGTGATCTTGGGTGAATCATTTTCTTTCTCTGACTCTCAGTTTATGATCTGAAAATTGAGGGTGATCATAGTGCCTGCCTTGTTTTATTTATTTTGTGGGTTTGATGTGATAATCCCTGTAGAACACTTAGCAGAGTAGGGATCACACCGCCACAGTAGCGATTGTTATTAGTTTTTATTATTCTAGCACTTGTGGGTGCCTCTTTCTCCTGAATTTTTGTCCTGAGAGTCTGAGGTCCTTGGGACCTGGAGTTTTGTTGAAGGTTATGGGCTCTGAAGTCAGACAGACTTGAATCCCCATTTGCTAGCTGTGTGTTCTTGGGTAAGTCATTCTACCTCTCTGTGCCTTAGTTTCTTCTACCATAAAATGCGATATGAATCTTTATCTTATAAGGATCAAAGGTTTAATGCTCTCAAAACACTTAGAACAATCTTGGCATATGACAAAATGCTACATATGTATGTGTTTTAAGAATTACATTTTTTTGGTGACTCGGTCCATACTATGTGTGAAAAAAATATACATACGTATATGACTTCACACAGTACTTACCTTTACTATATGCAATGAACATTCTTCTCTTCCTTTCTCTTCCCCTTCCTGTTTTTCCATTTGATTAAAAAGGGTTGCCGGTCATGACCCACAGAATTGATTTCATGACCCATTCATGGGTCATGGCCTGCAGTTTGAAAAACGCTGCTAGAAAGACTTTTTCCTCCTTGCTCTGCTCATGTTAATTGTCGGGGTCCCCTGGCATCCTGAACATCTGGCCTCACATCAGCAGTCTCATTCACTCTGCTCCATCAGCTCAGCAGACGCTTTATCCTATGCACCTTTGCAAGCATCAGATTAATTAGACCTTTCAGAGGAGATGGACTTTTAAAGCAATAGCTTTATTAGCATGGCTGTGCTGGAAGCTCCAAAAAGTAAAACTCAGTTATTTGTATGTTAATAAGCCAGCCTGAGCTTTGGAAGCCAGCTGATGAGCTTCAGCATTCCTCCACAAAACCTGATCTGATCCCCTGCTGCTACTCCCAGTCAGTCTTGCTGATGGATCCGTGAAAATCTGCCCATTGCTAGGGTCCCTCTGACATAGACTGGGGATGAATGGGTGGGGGGCGTCAGGCACGATGGGATGAGTTCTAACCACTTCTTTAGGCACCAAGTTTTGCAATGCTGATAGACATTATATTATTTTTGTGGACCCCATTACATTACATGTGTACAGCACTCAACAGTTTTTAAAGTGCTTTCATACATGGTGTTTCAGGTGAGACAAGCCCAGGCAGATCTGCACACACATGCTTCTTTTACTGTTGAGTATCTTTGCTAAGTGCAAAGTCCTTCTGCCCAGTGCCTGGCTCCTCACCCTGGAGTCCTGGACCAGTGATCGTAGCATCTCGTAGGTGCTGCTTCGGAATTCAGACTCTGCACAGCCCCAGCCCTCCTTATCAGAACCCGCATCTTTACAATACCCCAGGTGGTATACATGCCCACTGAAGTTTGATAAGCCCTGGTTTTCTACACAGTCTCTTTTTTTCTTCCTACTTCATAACCTCCCTCTTTTCTCCCCCCTCCCCTTTCCCCCTCTCCTGTTTTTCCCAACTACGAGCGAGTCACGGTCATGGCTCTGACATGTGGAACACAAGACTCACTTGATTCTTTGTATCTGCATTTACTTTTATTTGACAAGCTCCTATTCTCCCACAGTAGTATGAAAACTAAATTTAACCCAATCCAGCAGATTTTCTGCTACATTCATTTTTTACTTAATTTTTAAATTAACGCATAATTGATTTGACTTTTTGGTGGGTGTACGTTTCTATGAATTTTAACACATGTATAGATTCCTGTATCTACCACTACAATCAGGATACAGAACAGCTCCATCACCCCAAAACTCCCTAGTCCCACCCCTTTGTAGTCACGCCCTTCCTTCCACTGCTAACCTCTGGTAGCCAGAGACTTGTTTTCTAGTCCTATAGTTTCCTCTTTTTGAAAATGCCCAATAAATGAAATTATACAATATATAAACCTTTTGAGAATACTTTATTTCCCTTAGCATAATGCCTCTGAGAATCATAAAAGTCATCGTATTTATCAATGATTCCTTTTTATTGCCAAGTCCTAGTCTAATGTATGGGCGTACCACAGCTTGTTTATTCACTTACCTGCTGAGGGTCATTGGGTTTGTTTCTAGTTTTTGGCAATTATGCATAGAGTTGCTTTAAACCTTCATGTTCAGGTTTCTATATGAACATAAATTTTCATTGTTCAAGTGGAATTGCTATGTCATAAGTGTCTAACTTTATAAGTAATGCCAAACTGTTTTCCCATGTGGCTCTATCATTTTACACTCTCATCATCAATATACGAGAGTTTCCATTGCTTCGTATCCTTGTCAACACTTGGTATCATCAGTATTTTTTAATTTAACCATTCTAGTAAGTGTGTAATAAAATCTCTGGGCCCCTTTAATTTTTTCTATTTCTAAGACTCACCCAGCTCCTGTATCTAGGCCCCCAGGGTCCAGGGTTAGAGGAAATTCAGAGAGAGACTATGACTAGTGGAGTCTTCAACTTTATGAGCACTGGCATATATGTGGGAGTCAGATCATTTTACCACCAAACAGACTCAGAGAGGATTACTCAGAGGTCTTATTAGCACCAAAAATAACAAACAAAATTTCCAAGTTTCTTCCCATCACTTTGAGCCCCACTCATACACTGAGATTATGGAGAAGTTATAGGAAGGACACAGGAAGTTACAGGAAGAAGTACTTAGGAGACCAGCATTTCTGTTGCATTTATTTGTCCAGTAAGGACTTCCCTGTCGTCTGGCATTCCAAATGGGCTGTGACCAGAGAGACCCCCGATATCTATGTTCTTCACCCCAGGCTTTATGTCACAGTACATGGAAAGCAGATGGTCTTCACTTTTCCTAGCTAGATTTCAGAGGGCTGTGATTCCTCTGAGGTCTGTGGGCATCTTTGTTTAGCAGAGGTAATCCGTCTCTGTTAAAAAGAGAAACGTTTTGAAGCAGAGTCTGTTAATTTGATGCTGGGCAGACTCGATGATGTCTGGCGGTGAATAGGGGAGGGAAAATATAAGAAAGTTTTCTTCTCATTAGGCACTATCTGCTAACTCCATTTTAATATCAGACATCCACATGATTGATATTATATCTTGGCAGAAGGCACAGCATGGACTAAATTTATTAATTAGTTAATTCAGTAATTCTGTAATATTGAGTAAATATAGTATACCAGGCCCTGTGCTAGGGACTGGGGATATAGCAGTGAACAAATGCTAAAATACTTGCCTTGTAGAACAGCTGTTCTGGTTCAGGGAAATATTGGTTTGGAGGGTTAGAAAGTGATGAAGTGTATGGGACAAGTAGAATGGGGCAAGGATCCAGAAGTGTCAGTGATGAGGGCCCTGATGCAAGAGGTGAGAGTTTATTGTTACTTTTGAAAGAGCCGGGAACAGCAGTTTCTGAGAGATCATGGAATAAATTTCCATCCACAGATTCCAGAAGTCTTGGAGCTTGTGCAGCGATCTGCTGATCAGACCCTGTCCCAGGACCCTGCCCCAGTCTGCTGAATCTGCATACCTTGGGGGAGGCCCTGGGAAATCTGCATGTCCCACAGCTCCCCAGGTGATTCTCAAGCACCCTAAAGTTTGAGGACCACTCTCTTAGAAATCCAAGCTTAGAATAGGGTGTAGCCTTCAATCCTAGGAAGTGATCAGAATGGTCTCAAGCTGGGTCCAATTAAAAGCATTCACTGTTTAATTCAAGTCTTGACACTGCCTGGCTTTGAAACTTACAAATGTTAACCTTGCGGCTGCCACCACTTAATTTTAGCCCTCAGAGAGAAACGACCTGGACTTTTCAATCGGTTCTTCAATTGATTGGCAAACACCCTCTCCTCCCTTCCCTACTTCCTAACTTTGGAAACTGCAGAGCAATACCCCCTGCCCAAATCCCTGGTTTCAGCAGTCAGCTGCCCTACTTTGCAAAACGAGAGTCTCTTACCTTATTAAACCAAAATGAAAATGAAATCCAAGAAGATAATTTTCTTCTTAGCACCCCTCATAAAGCCACCGGCAGCCTCATCCATAGTTAAAACATCTTGTATCATCAAGCTGCCAGGGTCCGTGGTCTGGGAATGCTCGGAAGTAAAGCTTAGAAATGGTTTCATCCTTCCCTGGTTTTATATCTTTCTGATTGTGGTTGTTTCTAAGAATGAGGAGAATCCTCGAGGAGAGGGAGAGAGATTACAGAAGAGATGAAAGCCCTATGTGGGGACCAGAGAGATCTAAACCACACAGGGCCCCATGTTGCTGAGGAGTCTGGCACCAGGGGCTAGTGATTTCTCAGGTGAAATCAAAGTCCCTCGTGCCTGTAATCGGCTGAATTGTGCATCTCTTGCTCCTTCCCCCAAATTTATATGTTGAAGCTCTAATCCCTGCATGTGTCTATATTTAGAGATTAGGCTTTTAAAAAAGTAAGTAAGTTAAAATGAGGCCATTAGGGTGGATCCTAATCTAATCTGACTGTTGCCCTTATGAGAAGTGGAAATTTGGACCCAGGGACACCAGGGATGCACACACAGACAGAAGGCCACATGAGGACCCAGCAAGAAGGCAGCCATCTGCAAGCTAAAGTCACCTCTGCTGGCACCCTGATCCGGGACTTCCAGCCTCCAGAACTGTGAGGAAAAAAATAATTCTGTTGTTGAAGCCACCCAGTCTGTGGTGTTTTGTTATGGGAGCTCTAGCAAACTAATACAATGCTTTCAAGGGCAACTCAGTCTTGATGGCAAAGAATTGCTAATACCCACAGACACAGACTACAGAGCTCTTTTGAGGCTATTTAATTCAATTAAACACACAATTTTTGAGGTCCACTGAACCCCAGGTCTGCACAGGATAGATACACATAATACAGAAATGTCTAGCCCTGCCCAGCCTTGGCTGGTCTTAAGCTCATGCGGAGCTGCCAACCCCTCACTTAAGCCCATCTCCCTGGTCAGAGCTGATTGGCCCAAGAGTGGCCACTGAGTTCAAGCTTGGCCAATCAGGTTTTCACATCCACTGAAATCCACATGGAGATGAGACCACTGTAACCCCAGAGAGACAAAGAGCCAAACCCTGCCTTGATTCCAGGTTCCACCCAATTCCTCATTCATGTGTCTGAGAGCCAAGTGGGTATGGGTTAATTCAGACAGGGCTTGGCTGGGTGGTTGGTTTTGTTCCGCACCTTTTAACTGTCTCCACATTTATTTTGATATCAGTGGGCTAAGTGTGTTCTTCTTAGGGTAATGGCAGAGCCCAATCACATAAACTCTTTTCAAGCCTTTGGTAACATCGATCTGTTGACATTCCAAACCAAAAGCCAGTCACATGCCCAAAGGCAGGTCAAGGGGTGGGAAAGTAGGCTCCACCTCTTTAGTGGGAGAAACTACAAAGTCACATGGCCAAAGGGTATGGCTGTATGATGGGGTAAGAGGTGGGATCATTACTGCAATCCACCACGGGCTCTCAGCAGCTCAGCCTTTTAGAAGTCACTGAAGAGACATCTACCTGTCAGGGATGAGCTTTTGACCCTCCTAAGCTTGTGCCTCCAACTCAGTATAAATATTTGTGGAATGAATGAAATGAATAGGAATAAATGAATGAAAGGTGTAGACTTTAGCTCATTCTCAGTCTTCCTATACCTTTCCTCCCAGCACCATTTTCATCTTTTCTAATGATTAATTTTATTGCTCGAGATAATGTACTGTTTCTGTATTGGTCAATATTAGGCAGTGTTTCTTGACTCTGTGATAGGCAAGACAAAAAAATTGGTATCTCTACATTTCCTTCCACCCCTCTGCACTCCCCCAGCCTGCTTACTGTTACTTTCATGTCGAGGTTTGTTGTACTATTTATCTTCTCTTCTCTGTCTATAGATTTATTCTGAACATTGAACACCAGTAACTGGCATATACGATATTACGGCTCTACAATTATTTTTCCCTATAGAATCTAGTTGGGATTAGATCCGTAAAAAAGGAGATGCATTCTGTACATTTTATGTAAATTAAATAATATACTATGTGGCTTTTTGTGCCTAGCTGCTTTCACTTAGCATAATGTTTTCAAGGTTCATCCATGTCATAGTATGTGTCAGTATTTTATTTCTTTACATTCCTGAGTAATATTCCATTGTCTTGATATACCACACTTATTTATTCATTCATCAGTTGGTAGATAGAAAGTTGATTAGAGGTTGCTTAGGGCTGGGGGAATGGGGATTGGAGGGTGAGGACTAAGTGTGTGGAGTTTCTTTTTCGGGTAATGAAAATATCCTAAAATTGATTGTGGTGATAGTGGCATAAATCTGCGACTATACTAAAAGCTATTGAATTCCTTGAATTGTATGGTATGTGAATTGTATTTCAGTAAAACTGTTTTTAAAAGGAGATGTAATCATAGGTCACTAAATTTGTGTTAGTCAGGGGAGAACATGCCATACCCCAGTGGTTCTAACATGTATCTCTCACCCTCCATTTTGATACATCTATACACCTCGAATCAGGGTGACATGTCACAGTTTGTCAGAACTCTGTTTTTCTTAGTGGTTCCTAAAACAATATTGCATTTAAAAACTGATGGTATCTTAGATGCAACGAAATATAGCAATTAAGAATATCAGGAGATGGGAATTTAAACTATTTAATAAAACTGATAGATGATGGCTTTATTTTACCACTACAATCATTCAGATTCTCATCTTTTATTATGTTATCATCCCTTCATTATCTCCTTCTTTATAAATATGGCCTGACCGTCAGGTGAATATGAATAAACTGACACGATTATTTCCTGTTTGTAAGCTGCCAAACAGGAAGGGACAAGTTTTCTTTAATAGAACCACATTAGAAAGGTAAGTTAATCATTAAATACAAGAATTGGCAAACTATAGTCTACTCTCCAAATCTGATCTGAGGCCTGTTTTTGGAAATAGAGTTTTATTGGAACACAGCGGCACCCATTCACCTGCATAACATGTGTGGCTGCTTTCACGGACAGTACAGAGTTGAGTGATTGAAACAGAGACCATCAGGCCCAAAAACCGAAAATATTTCCTCTCTGGCCCTTTACAAGAAAAGTTTGCTAACTCCCTGATTACACAATGACCTCCTCACTCATCTGCCCCTTCTCTGCCTCCTCGGGGTTTGATTCAAGCCCTGCAAATGCAAAATGCCTCCAGGGGCCCTCGATTCTCTCATAGAGCCAAGTCCTTTCTAGGGACCAACTCAGGTCCAGAGCTTCTCACAGGTGTCAAGAGATGTCTGGGCCATGTGCAGTTTTGGACAAGTCTTGCAAATTAGAGAAGATGAAGAAGGAGCAGAAGGAGGAAGAGGAAGGATGGAAGGAAGGAAGGAAGGAAGGGTTACCAGAGAGTGGGGATCCTCTCCCAGCACGTTGTCCAGGTTCTTGATGTCTTGAACAAAAGATTGAGCAAGACACCGAAATACAGCAGAAAAGAAAAGCTTTATTAGAAGGGAGAGTACACTTCCAGACGTGGAAGCGAGCCTGAGCAGAAGAAGCATGACTCATAAAGCCTGACAACAAAGCCTTTGGGGTTTTTATCCCTATTTTCTGTGGGTGGTTACTTTTCTTAGAGGGGTGGGCTTCCTTGATTGAAAATTAGGATCGACAGGTCTCAGTGATTCATCATTTGCTTTCTGTGCATGTTCGTTCCCAGAATTCAGTCTGTTATAATGATATTAATGAACTTCCAGACATATGCATTGTATTATAATGATGGTATAATGAAGTTCAGGTGAATTGATGACCGTTGGGGTCTTAATTGCACAGGTGCGAGTGACTGGCTTAAACTGGTACCTAATTCTCTGCTCGCTTGTTTCTTTCTATGAGTTACTTTTAGCCTAAAAATGCCTTCTGGCTTGCTTAATTGTGGGTGGATTAGGGCGGACCCCTTCTAGGATAGGATGACCTCAGTGTCTGCAGGCAGACTCGAAACCCCTTAACTAACTTTCCTGCCTAACTATTTTCTAAGAGCCATGAACCCCCTTTAGTATGGATGGATGCTGAGGGACGGAAGATCTCTTCTTCTGTATCTGCTTCCTGCTGCTCTCTGTCCCTGCCTGTTGGGGTTTCATGGAGATCTTTCCCTTTCTGCCTTAGTTAGGGTGGGGTCTTAGGTTTCCCGCTGAAGTGCCGCCTCAGTCCCTAGACAAGGAAGATACAAACTTGTTATTTAAATCATATATCTATTAATTTCTATTATTGATTTGCCTATTAAGCGAGTAAAGGAAAACAGGCTTGGTTAATATATTTCTTAAAGAGTCAAAAAGACCTTTGGCCTAAAGTCCCCTCCCCTCTCAGATTTTAAGGGCCCTGTCTGGCCTAACACTATTTCTGCTAACAATGGGCCGATGACCCTTATCAATAGCCAGAGGATCTGAGTCACCAGTTTTGGGGCAATTATGGGGATTTGAGGGAGAGGGCCTTTTTCTTAAAGAAAGGAAGAAAACTTAACTAGGTTTGCTAAAAAGATTAAGAACTCTGCAAGTGATGTCCCATAGCAGAAGGAAGGAAGGAAAGAAGGAAGGAAGTGGGGGAGGAGAATAAATAATTTCAAAATAGGATTTATAAAGTTGTGGTATATTTTAAAAGAGTATGTTTGACAAATTAAACTTTTGTCACATTCACACATGCACACACATAAACACAATAAATGTTACCCAGTTGTTTTCTTTATCATATAATTGTAGGATTCATAACAATAAATCACTTCATAGTGTGCCATGAGCAATGGAGTCTGGCAATAAAAGGTAAGCTTAAGGTTGGACAATGAAAACATTTTTCTCTCAATACTGTCCATGGATCTTTGTGGTTCTGTGTAATCTGACTTGGAGATAATATCGAAAGTTTGAGTGTGAGGCCCTTTGTGTCTTTTGGTTCAGGACAGATGTCCTTTTTTGCTCCTTCTGGGACAGACCTCTCTCAGCCCTTGACCTCCCTCTTCTGTGGCTTCCTGAGGCCTTCCTTCCTGCCTTCCTTCCTTCCTTTCGTCCTTCCTCTTCCTCCTTCTGCTCCTTCTTCCACCGTGACCTTTCTGAGGCTTACTTTCTGAGTCACACACTTGGCGTTTTACCACACAGTGTCTGTGACATCTAATTGAAACATGATTTTATTCTTATCTCAGCAACGTGACCTTTGATGCATTTGTCTCAGCTTGGGAGCAGGGTGATATGTTATTGGATCCTCACTGAGTTGGTCAGGGGATGAATGGGAGAACATTTGGAAACTGAGAAGTGCTTTTCAGGAGTAAGATATTATTATTATCCTTATGTTCTAGTATGCGAAGCATCGTCATATGCTTAAGAAATATGTATTTATTTCCCATTATATATCTTATGTATCTGAGACTGCGAATAGAATAAAATATTCTAATAGAAGATAATTTTAATATAATAAGATATTTCCCATTAGAAAGTCAGCTTCATGAGGGCCAGAATTGTCTTATTATTCTTCCCCCGATGCCTTGAAGAATGCCTAACATATAGCTGTTGCTCAAGAAATACTGTCACATATCGAACAAATATGTAACTTCTTTTTCTTTTAAACAACTTTGAGGCATAATTTATGTACCATAAAATTCCCCCATTTTAAGTGTCCAATTCAACAATTTTTAAAGTAAATTTACCACATTGTAATTTTTAAAAAATTATAAGAGTGCTGCATGTTATCTTGTAAAAATTTTTCAAAATCAGCAATGTAGAAGGTAAAAACTGAAAGTTTTCCCTGTTCTTCACCATATTCCACTTGTTGAGAGAAACTATTTCTAACAATTCGGGGTGGCCCTTCTAGATTTTTTTCTTTGCCAACATAACACACATATACACAATTACAAGAACAGTCTAGTATCCATATTGTTCTGCTATCTGCATTTTCCACTTCACAATACATCGTAGACTTCTTTCTTTATGGAGTTAACTCCTTTATAAAAACAGCTGCATAGCATTGCATCATATGAACGAACGTATTAAAGTTTACCAGTTGTTTGTTGATGGATACTTAGTGTTTCCTATTTTATTTTTGCTATTATAGATGAGGTTCTACTGAGTAGCCTTGACATAGTAGTTTTGTTCACTCGTTTGAATGTTCCTATAGGGTAGATGCCAAGTGGAATGGCTTCATCAATTCAAAGGGTATGTATGATTTCAGTTTTGACAAACCCTGCCAAAGTGCACTCCAAAAATTGTTGTTTCATCTTCTACTCTCACCACCAGTGTTTGGGGTGTCACTTCCCTCACCTTCTTTCCAAGACTGAGTAGTATAAATTTCTCACTGCTTTGGCCATTTTTTCCCTTGTATTGCCAATTCACCTCTTCTGCAAATTTAAAAAAAATTGGGTTCTTTTCCTTTTTCTTACATGTTCAAAGGAATTCATGATGTATCGCAGATATTGGCCTTTTTGTTTATTTTTTTTGGAGTAAATTGTTTGTTGAATAGATTGAGGCCTGAAGCTTTCTGGTTTGGGGTGAGGGTGAAGATAAGGGGGCTCCTGGATCTCCTAGGGGTTTATATTGGGAAAGAGGAAGGTCAGGGCTGGAGTTTTCCCTGTCATTTCTGGCCTTGGGGGTCAGTGGCTTTGTCATCTACTTCATTTCCTCCATTACTTATGAGCGATCAGATTAGGAGACAAAATGAAAAAATGTTAGGTTATTTTTTTTTTCCCCTCTCTCACTAGATGGTAAGCTTGGTGAGGGCTAGGCTACATCTGTCTTTACTCACTGTTGTATCCTGAGGGCCCAGAAATGCTGCCTGGCACTTAGCAGGTGTTTAGTAAATACTTGTTGCATGCATGAGTGAATGGATACCATCATAAGTATCCTCAGACTGTTGAAACTTTGGGTGTTGATCATGGTGGTGATGATATTATCTGCTATCTCTGGATTATTTCTTTGAGCTAGGTACTTTGCCAAGCCCTTGGCATTCCTTCTTTCATTTAATCCTCCCAGCCAGGTGTGATATACAGGCTGTCATTAGCCCCATTCTATAGGTGAGAAATATGAGGTTCAGAGAGGTTAAGTGACTTTCACAAGGTACAACAGTGAAGATTTAACCCCAGGAGTTGTGGCCCTAGAGTCTGAATTCTTTATTGCTGCACTCTCGTGGGTTGCGACTAGTATGACTAAGATGCAGGACATTTTTCCACTTTGGGGGCCTGAAGGACCAACAGAACATCTGTCCTGCCACTTCCTGACAGAAGAGGCAGCACTGAGACCCTAAAAATGGGCAACGGGCTAGGGAGGCTGGAGACTGGGTCTTTTCCTGGGCATTTCTCACACTTTTGAGATAGCGATTCAGGGTACAGGTTCTCAATCCAGATGTGACATTGGGCAAGCTAGCACCCCCTCTGAGTCCCCAGTCTTCTCATCTGTAAATCAAGGATGATACAAGACTTCCCCTATGGGCTTGTTATGGGGATTGGATGAAAGCATGTATGGGGTGCCATCTCTGCTCCAGGCTCAGAGTAGATCTTGGCCTGTATGGGCTGTTAGTGGTCAGGACTGTGGACAGCTTGACCTTGGTCATATACCCTCTTGGGTAGGGGCAAGAGGCAGTTTGCCTTACCACCTCTATGTACACTTGAACTTCCCTCCTGGCCTGTTCCAGGGAACCTCTCTCTTCGTCTTTCTCTGTGAAGCAGGTCTTCTTGGCTGCCCTGGGAGATGGGTAGTGATAGCTCATGCATGAAACTGAAAAAGGAACATACTCCTATGGGGTACAGCTGTCTCCAGAAGCCAATGGGGCTTGGGGGATCTGGCCCCTTCTCCTTCAGCCTCGCTCTCAACTCACAACTCTCAGGCGGACTTTAAATGGTGCTCATGGCTTTTTAAAAGACTTCTTTATCATCTCAGATGCCAGAGCTAATGGATTTATAGATTCCACTCGCCATTGAAGACATATGAGATACCTTCTCTTCTCTCACTGGCTGCATCCTACAGCCATAAGCACCTTCCTTGCTGGAGCTCAGGGAGATTTAAGAGGTGCCAAATTAATTGCTTTCCAAGCCCAACTGGGGAAAGGAAGCCAAACTCTTGGTTTTTGCTCTCCAAGCGGGTGGGGAGCAGAGGAACGCTTGCCGAGCTGAGGAGATGGCTAGACCTAGAACAGCTGCCTTGACAGTCTGGGGTTTGGGTGGTGCAGATGGCTCAGGTGATGAAAGAACTTCCCCGAACTGGGACTTGGGCCTGTGGGGCTGTCAACTGGGTTTGTGAGAAACTCCTTTTACCATGTAGGGATGGTGGCCCATTGGGATGAGTTTTAAGGTATTTTTGATTTTGTAAGTGTGTAATGATGTGGGATAGGTCCTTTGGGGTTATTGCCTGGGTATTTGTGAGTGCATGTGTCAGATTTAACCAGTTCATTCTGATATCCTAATATATATACAGACAAGGTAATTTGCTAAGTGTACAAATTAATTTATAGGCCATTTAAAGGCTTTTCTGCATAAGTAAATGCAGAAATTAAAAATAGCCTCTTATCAGACTATGTGACCTAAGATTTCTGTCAGTTTTGTTGTGTCTTAGTTCCTAGAACAATATCTGGCATTGCGTGGGTGCTCAATAAATATCTACTTAATAAATACTGTTGAATGTCTAGTTTGAGAACCATGATCATTTTACCTGTAGGCTATATAAGTCAATGGAATGAATTGATAATATAACCATAGAAGAAATGAATTCTTCTCTAGGTTCATGAGCCCTGTAGCTGACCAAATAGTTGAGAACCAGAAGTGGCCTGCTGAGAAAGCAAGGAGGGGACTGGATTTTTAGAACATAAATAACTTATAGTCTTCTTCTAAGAATAGAGGGTGATACAAGGCAGAGGGGATTCTGTAAAGATGGTGCTGGCCACTGAGGTTATTACTAATCCTTTTTGAAGAGTCTGCTCAGGCCACAGCTCCTTTTCTATACGAACAGAACCTAATATGATATGCCTTGGTAGCCTTGTTTTTATTCCATAGCCATAGCTGATTGGACCAGACATGGGCACATGACCCAAGCTGGGCCAATCAGATTCCCTCTCCTGGGAATTTATAATTGGGAGGTAAAGATGCTTGTTAATTTCT
Organism: Pteropus alecto; assembly: GCF_000325575.1. NCBI lineage: Eukaryota > Metazoa > Chordata > Mammalia > Chiroptera > Pteropodidae > Pteropus > Pteropus alecto. The sequence continues at coordinate 2,921,335 of NW_006436812.1, read as the reverse complement.
GCCATTGCTTCTCTAAGTGCACTTGAGAGCTATGAGTTGGCCATTTTTTTTTTTTTGCCAAGGAGAAGTAGGGACAGCTGATTTGCAGAACGAACAAGAAGGAGACCTGGAGAGAGAAGCAGAAACTAAGGTCCCCTGATTTCTGAGAGATAGTGAGAGTAACCTTTGTGACAGTTTTTCACCTTCACCTTCCAGATCCTCCTGGAACCCGTCTGCCTCTTTTCCATCAGGTTGCATGAAATATTACTGTTATTGTAACATTTAGCATGCTATAACTGTGCTATTATCACAAAATGCCAGCTTAGAGCAGTTCAGGGGGATTTCTGTTACTTTCAACAAAAATGGCCTTAACAAAGGCAATGGTCATTAAGAAACCAGAGTCATGTTAGTTTATGGTGAAGAATTTAGATTTTACCAAAGACTAGAGTGAGCCTTGACAGTGAGTCCTCAGAGAAAAATGGATAGAGTGAGTGGGTCAGGGGCAAATATGAACCTTCCAGTATAGGGCACTGAAGCTCAGACAAGGATGGCTTGGGAGCCAAGTGGGACTGCTTTTTTTGTATGGCAACTGAGAAGGAGTCATAGGACCCAAGGTGGCTGCAGGATGATGCGAGGCTGAAGGTGAGGATCTACACCCCAAATTTCTGGTAACCCTGAGAATCTCCAGACCTTGGAGCAGTGTCAGGTTTAAATCCCAGGCTGTTCAGAAATGAGTAGAAAAAGATAAGTGGTCCATTATCCCAGTAAGCAGTGCCAGTAAAATCAATATAGAACTAGATTCGAATTACCTTAGGATAAGGAAACTGAGTTTGTAATCCATCCATTCCTTTTTTTCCTGGCATTTTATTTTAAGTGGGGTTCTTCGCAGAAGTATAACATACTCTAGGTCGAATTATGATAAAGGACAGTTTTCTAAGTCTAGGACTGCTCTTCTTGTTTGTCCATAAACTCAGAACACATTGCATGGCTGAATTAATGTAATGTCCTCTGCCTATTAAAAACAGGTGGAGGAGGCAGTTGTACCAGATGAGTGATTTCAGACCTCATATTGTTTCTTCATATTGTTAAGTTAGTACAGAGGTGCCAAAATGATATTGCTTTAAGCATAGACTTAAATCATTAGTTAAGGTTTCTTGGAAGGCTGTTTTGAGAATGATTCTGAGACAATATCCTGGCTTAGTGGGGAAGAATTCTGTGATCTATTAGTGATGCCGGCCATGGGTACATAATAGGATTGATGACACCTGCCATTCCTGAACTAGGAGAAGAAAAGTTTTTGGCAATAGTAAATGAATACATTCATGAAGCATTTCATTTATGGATGGAATTGAGTCAAGCGTTTCTAAGGTTTTAGAATGGGAACTGGCCTTTGCCCCCAAGAAACTTGCATTAAAGCTGATATAAATTAAGACTTATAGACATGGAATGGCAATTAATAATTTAAATAAGTACATAATTAATTTAATTAATCCATTTATAGTATTCTCACCATATGTCAAGCACTACCCAAGGTGCTGGAGACACAGTGGTGAATACACGAGACGATTCAAATTCCTTCTCTAACATGAGAGACAAAATGGCAAACAAACACAACAAATAAATCCTATAGTTCCAGGTAGCGATAAGTACTCAGGAGAAAAACAAAGCTGGATAAGTGGGAAGACAGTGAGGGAGGGATGTGACTCCTTTAGAAAAGGTTTCAGGGAAGTCTTCTCTGAGGAGATGACAGTTGAGCAGAGACCTATATAATACGAAGGAGCCAAATCATTAAAATACACGTGAATATCTGGAGAAAGAGTTCCAGGCAGAGGAAACAGCAAATGCGAAGGCCCTGAGGCAGGAATAAGCTTGGTGTGTTTGAGGTCCAATAAAGAGGCTAGTGTAGCTGGAGTAGGGTGAGTGAAAGAGGAGTAGGGGGAGATGAGGTTGGATGGGGTGGCAAGGACCAGATCATGCGAGGCCTTTTAGATCATGGTAAGGGGTTCAGATTGTGCGTTAAGCTTGATGGGAAGCCACTGGAGAATTTTGAGTAGGGAATGATGTGGTCTGTTTCATGTTGAACAATTACACTGGCTGCTCTTTGAAGAATAGGCTGTTAAGGGGCAAGAAAGAGGCAGGGAACCCACTTAAGAGGCTGTTGTAATACAGTCCAGGTGAGAGATCATGGTGGCTAGAATGAGGTGGTCATGATCGAGCCAGTGCAAAGTGTTTGGATTCAGGATATATTTTGAGTTGGAGCTGACAGGATTTGCTGATAGATTAGGATGTGGGGTAGGGAGAGAAATTGGGATTTCTCATTGGTTTTTAACTTGAGCACAGGTATAGCCTCATGGCCATTCAACCTGTGCAGTGGCACAGGATCCAGCACTCAGACGGGCTCAGTGCTTGGTGTGATGCTCTGCTGTCGCTATCTTGATAGTTATAGTAATTTTTGTGCAAGGTCTCTTACACTTCATTTTGCCCTGGGCCCCACACATTTTGCATATGGTCTGGCTCAAGCCAGTGGGCAAATGATGGCCCCGTTTGCAGAGATGGAGGAGACTGGAGGAGGGCAATTTTTTGGGGGAGGGGTGCACGGAGTTCTCTTTGGACCATGTTCAGTTTGAGAAGCCAGTTAGACACCCTAGTGGAGCTGCTGGGTAAGTTGTCTAATTGAGTTTTCAAAAGGGAAGGGCTCCCTGCCAGGACTGGAGTCACGAGGACAGTCTGAAGGAGGTGAGATTTGAACTGGCCTTCTGGGAAAAGAACACTCCAAGTCTTCTCCCCCAACCCCATACACACAGAAAAAGGGTCAGGGGCCGTCATGGTGCTGGTTATGTCCTTCAGTGCATACTTTGTCTAATTTTTATTTCAGAGCTTGGGTCAGATGGCACATGTTGGCTTACCGGACAGGCGTAATTTTTCGCCTCTTGATTGCTGCATTCATGTCGGCCCTTTCCCCTCACACAGTTGTTTTGCTGAGGTCTGGGGTGACCGCCAGCTCCAAAGGTGAGCTCTGCAGCCATCTGTTGAGATTTGACGAGGCTCAGCAGCCTTGTCATTATGGTGACAAGTCCCAGGCTTTGAGTGACTCTGTCAAAGTCAAGGGGCTGAGATAGCCTAGGGGGCTACAGAGGAGAGTTTCTGTGGATGGTGGGTTTGTGGTTAACACCTCAGTCTCTACGTACAGAGGGCTTGGACTCCATCCCTTTCTGTTCTGAAACCCTGGGAACTTCATCTAACCTCCATGGACCTTGGTCTCTCTCTCTATAAAAGGAAGATAATAACATTTCCTACTTTATAATGTTCCTGCAAGGTATAAATGAGGCAATGCGCGTAGAACCCTTAGCTCAGGCCCTGGAGCTGGGAAACAACTTGAAAATGCTAAATGCTCCTCCTTCCCTCAGAAACAGTTCTCCCTTCTGCTCTGAGGAAGCAGAGCTGGCTCCAGACTGCATCATGAAGGAAGATTTGGACAGTCACTCACTTGTACCTCAAAGCTTCCTTCATCTCTTTTGGCCTCCTTGATGCACATGCAGACCCTAATTAGGACTGGTGAAGCAACGTCCAGCACAGAGAGCTGCTTATCTGGATTCCCTTATTATGGACATGAGGCTGTTTTTCCAACACCTACTGCTCCCCTATCATGTAGCACAGCTATACAGTCTGTGTGTGTGTGCGGGGGGTGAGGGTGGTGACCCCAAGCTGGTATTCAGTAAAGGGTCTTGATTAGACCAAAGAAATATGGATAACTTCTTCTTTTTTACCCCAGTGATTGGTTCAGGATTCTGCATACCAGTTACTGGCAATTCCGTGACTGCACTGATTGATAAGAAGTGGACACACAACCTAGAATGGTCCAATCAGAGTGAGGCTGAGGACTTCTGTTCCTTCGCACTAGACACGAGGAAGCATGTGGCCCTTGTTGCTTTTTGCTAGCCACTTGGTGCCCAAGAAGAGGGGTAGAGTAGAGAGAGGGAAAAAGACAGTGTTTGGTGACATTGTTGCTTGATCAAAGCATACCTGAAGTCCTACCGCTGCACTTTGCAGTTCAAAAGAGTCATTGAATCCCTTTAACATTTTCATTTCTCTGAAGTTTTTAAAATTACATTTACTGCAAAGCATTCCACTAATACAAATACACTCTGGGTGCCAATTCCTCAAATAAATTGTGAAATAAGATTTACATGGTTTATATATTTGTATCTAACAACATTTGGAGGATTATTCAACTCAGGACTTTTTGAATACGGCAAAAGGGCTACTTGATAACAATGACAGACTGTGGAGTGATAACCTATACATTTTCCTAAATGGTTCACTTAGAGGTGTTTATTTTTGCAGTGTATATTCTATGCAGTGGATTTCTGATATAAACGTATTCTAGTTTCTCTCTAAGGAAATGGTAAAAACCCATGGGCACATGTAACCGAGAGACTAGTCTTTCTT
>NW_006436812.1:2916098-2916841 GCF_000325575.1 Pteropus alecto | reverse complement strand
TGCTTGTCTATGCTGGGGTGGAATGCAAATGTTTATATCAGGTCCTTATTGCTGTTTTCAGAGACATAAAGGTATCTATATCAGTCATTTATTCAACAGTTCACCTTAAGAATTGAGTTTTCATCTTCTGTATTTCTGTGGGTGTTTTTCCCCCCTAACACTCTCTGCAAACATGCTGTTTACCTAGGTTACTAAGTATGCGTTCTCTGTGTCCATACCTGCAGCGCCCCACCCCCATCACCAATCCAAGTGCCTCGGTCCTTTGGTCAGTTCTATGTCCTACATCATTTGCATCATTGGTAGGTAGGGGCTGTAACTGTAAGGCTGATTCCTTTTGGCTGCAAGAATGACCTGATTGGAGAGTAAGCTAAAAAAAAAAAAAAAATCTTCCCATAGAGTAAAAGCATCTGTGCCCAACTGAATCAGGTTCCCTGGATGTTGCTCATCTCTTCCTCCTTCAATACCTTCACCTCCTCCCCAATTCAAAACTTACCAGTTCAGTGTCCTGTGGTGTTTTTTCTCTGTTTACATTTACAGATATCATATCCAAAAGGCCATTTTCCCTCGTAGGGATTTTTTTTCTCAGCCATGAGGACAACCTGACAGCAGGTCATGTTAGGGAAACATGGTTGGAATTTTCAACTTTAATGTGAATTTTATCTGCATTCCAGATTATACTCATTGAAATTTCATGTTGTATTTTCATTGGTAAAATATAAGTTTACTGAAAAAGTAAAATTATC
>NW_006436812.1:2904509-2916051 GCF_000325575.1 Pteropus alecto | reverse complement strand
TCATCGCAACTTCTCCAGGTGTCGTCTCTGACAATACTGATGGAGGCATGTTAGTATCAGAAAGTTCATGTTTTTGCCTCCATCTATATACATGGGACATCCAGGTCACACTTTGTGAAATTCCTCTTACTCCCTGTATTTGGGTTTTACAAACACTCACCTTTCTACCCATTGCAGTCACCATCATGAGGACATTCTTGTCCACGCCCAAGGGAGGCTGCCTCCTGACCCTCCTTAAACCACCTACCTTTGAAAGGAGAGGCAGGGCTGTGCTTTATAATGAAAGGGGACCAGTTCTTCCCCAGTTGCATTTTGTCACCCAGGCCCCACAGCAGCTCCACTGGGGCCCAGAGCCTCCCCAAGACCAAGTCAGGCCAAGGAGCCCCTCAAGAAACAGGCGACATGCCCTACCCTCTGTTCTCATTTTCTTCCTCCCCACAGTGCCCTCAGAACAAGATAGCACAAAGCACCCCATCTAGACCCAAATTGTAGCCCTTATGCATATCCACACGTGCATACACGTGCCCAGGAGATCAACCACCCTCCGATTCCACTTCAGCTCAGACTTAGCAGCTGTCAAACCACGGGGCACAGCTCTGTCTGTCTCTCTGCCTCTCAACAGAGGATTTCTGTTCGTGTGAAGCAGCAGCATTAAGAAGATTTAATTACTGAGTCTGCATTTGGCCTTGCCCATGGAGCTTCCTGTGTACCCTGGAGCCACTCACTTAGCCTTGGAGTTTCCTTGTAATCCAGGGGAGAGCACAATGGGAGCCAACAGGTTAATCTATCACATGTCACCCCTTCCCTCCAGGCTCACATTCTAACAAGGAGTCTTTGAGACTTGATGCCTAGACGTAGAAGAATAACACTAATGGCACTTTGGTGGGCTGGAAATAGGACCGTCATATGGGAGTGAAATAAGGGGAGATGTAGGAGTAAAATAGGGGGAGAGATTTTAGGATAGGCTGACTTTTAGAAGCTCTGCAGCCATATTGTGTGGAAGAGACCCTGCTAATTACATCCGTGTGAATCTACCAGGGAACCTTGCTCCCCTGGAGACATGTGGAGCAGTGTGGTAGAGATGACAGTCACCAAATGCTTGCTTAATGACTTTCAAAATCTGTGCTGGGACTTGGAAACTTAAAGGCTCTTTGGCTTCCGGGAGCCCGCAGTGTGGAGAAGGAGACAGACAAGCACACAACAACCTGACAAACTGCATTACCTCTGCAGAGCTCCTGAGCTCTGGAGGCAAATGGCAGTTCAAATCCTGGGTCTTTATTATCTGTGTGGCCTTGGGCAAGTCTATGTCTCTATTGTCAATATACCCAGTCATAATATGGGGGAATGAAAACAGTGCCCATCTAATAGGGCTGTGACGAGAATTAGTGAGCCCTTGCCTGGCACATCGTCCGCACTTAGAAAGTTGATTCAGATCGCCATTACATAAATTGTCATGGGAGTAAAAATGAGGGAGGGATTGCTTTCTAGATAACTACGGAGAAGTAATGACATTTGAACCATGTCTAAGGGATGCACAGGATTTCACAGGATGGATAAGAGGGAGCTGTGCTGAGAGAGGTGATAGCAAGGGCAAAGGCTTTTTGTTTCTGCAACAAAGCATTCTTGATGTCATGCTTCGTCTGGTGCTCCCACTTGGCCTTTGCATTAAGCCATTCGCTTTTTCCTGTGTTCATGTCTTGCTGGCTCCTCTGGGTTTTAAATGCAGCACAGTAGAGTGGAATGTGACCTGGGGGTGGGGGTAGGGCAAAGTTAGATCAGGTCCTGGTTTTGCTGTTTTCTAAGGCATGGCCTGGCTTGTTGAAGGATGTTTAATGGTTAAGAGGGTGGTTTCTGGAGCTAAGTTGCCTCAGCCCAGTCCCAGCTCCTTTATCAAGTGACTTCATCTTTCTGCTCCTGTCTGCACAGTGGGGATGATAGCAGGACCTCCCTTAGGTGCTGGCGTGAGGGTTAAATAACATCATATGTTTAGAACTCAGAACCAAACCTGGCAGATGGTAAGTGCCCTGTCACGCTTAACAAATATCTGGCTTTCACACTGGCTGCTCTCTTTGCCTGGAAAGCTCTTTCCCCAGACACACATTTGGCTCTCTCTCTCACCTCCTTCAGGTCTTTGCTCAAGTGAACCTCTTCAGTGAGACCTTACTTGTCTGCCTTGTTAAAAATTCCAATTCCATCCACCTCCTGGCACCTCATATTCCCCTCCTCTTGTTTCATGTTTCTTCATATCAGGGATTTTTGTTTGTTTTCCTTTGTACTGTATCTGTGCATATAGAATAGTGTCTGATATATAGTAGATGTTCACCAAATACTTATTGAATGAATGAATGAACTTAGCCTCCTTGAGCAGTACTTTCATCTTCTGTAAAATGGAGCTAATTAGCCTTTGCCAGAGAGAGGACAAGATGTGTCTTTGTAAATGACAAAGCACCAGATACATAAAAGAGGTACTAATTATCATTAAGGCAAGTATCATATCATATGTCTTCTTTTTACACCTACTGTACATTCACCCATCCACCCACCCATCCATTCTCCGTCATCCATCCATCCATCTACCCATCCATCCATCCATTCACCCACCCACCCAACCATTTACTCACACATCCAGTCACCCACTCATTCATCTATTCATCTATCCAGTTACCCACTTATTCATGTATCCATTCCTCCAGCAACCCACCCTACTCATCTATCTACTCACCCATCTATCTCATTTCATTCTGTCCCATCTCCTATCATTCCATCTACCCATTCACCCATCATCCACTCATCCATCCATTCACCCAGCCACCCATACACTCACCCATCTCTCATTCCATCCTATCCCATAATTCATCCATCCAATAAATATTTATTGGTGTATATTGATTACTAGTTACTGGAATAACATTAATGACTAACAGTGATAGGTAAAATTTACTGAGAACTCACTACATGCCACACACCTTGTTAAGCATTTTGAAAAGAATGTTATCACACCCCCATTTACAGATGAGGAAACGGAGGCAATGAGAGGTTAAATAAGTGACTTGCCCGAAGATCACACATCTGGGAAGCGGGAGAGGTTGGGTTCAAACTCACATTGGCTGCCTTCGTCGCACTTGCTCTTAACCCCTGCCAGTCCCCTGTTCACATGGAGTTTACAGCTGGATAGTAAGGACAGATGTGGAACAAGTTATTATTCAAACGGCAGGCACTCGATAAGTGTATTTAATGGATGTTTGCTCTCTGAGTGTTGGTTAAAAATGAGGATTTTTTTTTCTGGGGAGAGAGCCAGTTTGTGACAATTCCCACACCTGGTGCTGTTTTGAAACTCTCACCACCTTTTCTTTATCCATTCATCTGTCAGTGGACAGTGAGGCTGTTTTCATATCTTGGCTATTGTGCATATTGCTGCGATGAACATGGGAGTGCTGCTATCTTTTTGAGATCCTGATTTTAATTCTTTGGGATATATACCCAGAAGTAGGATTGCTGGATCATATATAATAGTTTTATTTGTAATTTTTTGAGGAACCTCCGTACTTTTCCCCAAGTGGCTGCACCATTTTACATTCCCACCAGTAGTGTACAAGGGCTCCAGTTTCTCCACGCCCTCACCAATACTTGTTATTTACAACGAATATTCTTCAGCCCTAAAAATAAGGAGAGATTCCTGCCATATGCAACAACATGGGAGAACTTGGAGGACATTATGCTAAGTGTAATCAGCCAGTCACAGGAGGACAAATGGCACATAGTTTACTTAAATATAGAATCTAAAATAGTCAACCTCATGGAAGCAGAGAGTGGAAGGAGGAAGGAGGAAATGGAGAATTGCCGTTCAGTGGGCTTAAAGTTTCAGTTATGTAAGACGAATAGTTCTAGAGATGTACAACATTGTGCCTATAGTTAAAAATGCTATACAATACACTTAAAAATTTAAGAGGGCAGAGCTTGCGTTATATAGTGTTTTTACCACGTGCACACGCATGCATGCACGCACGCGCACACACACACGCACACACACAAATGCAAACATGAGAAAGAGAAGGAAAGAAAACTTCCTGCCTCTGAATGGGTTGGAAACCACCATTGTGGACCTCTGGGTCTGGTGGGGACCCCGGGAGCTGAGCTGGGTTGGGGCTCCCACGGTCTGCACCCCACAGCACTGTGCAGAGGCTGCAGGAAACAGTCCTGCTGTGTGGAGCCTCACCCTGGCCAGGAACACGCTTGCACAGTCCTCCAGTCCCCCACTCGCCAGTGTTCGTTCCCACCACAAGGCATTTTTCACTCCTCTATAATTACCCAGACTAATTAAATAAATTGATCTGCTGATGTTCACTCCACAGTCATTTCTGCGGTGTAATTTGGCTTTAATACAACCGCCGCTTGAGCGAGAGGAAATGAAAGCCCCAGGTAGAAGTAGGATCTTTTAACTTTAAAGAAAAATTATTTTTTCAGGGGTTTTTGGTTCCCTGTGTGTGCATAATGTATGCACTTCCTGTCAGAATTAACCGGGAAACAGCAGCTGTCTGGTAAGAATAATAATTTGAGAGAGCCTTTTTTGTCATGAGAAACTCAGACTGACTCTGAATGTTGACAAGAAGCTCATAACTTTGGAAGTAAATGGGGCACGAAGCATATTGTTGGCTGTCTGGTGGCCAGAACTTGGGTTCTTTCCTCTGTGGGGATGTTCTGGAGAAGGGCTATGAGTGGTGGATGCTACACAAGGTGTGTCAGGCTGACCCACTCTAGGGATGTGGGTCTGCAGGACCATGTGATGGTTTAGGATGTGGTTTTGGTCCAGAGCCATCTGGTTCTTATGCTCATTTTGCCATTTGCTAGATGTGTGTGTGTCTTTCTGCAAGTTGCTCTGTCTGCTGGAACCTCAGTCCCACTTCTGGAAAATGTACGATCTTGCAGGATTGTGGCTGAGGAATAAATGAGCTCAGTAGACTGTCCTGCACATGGCAGGTGTTATAGAAACATCGGCTGCTGTTCATGTGTGTCCCAAAAGCCATCACTCACCCACCCAGCATTTGTTAAGCAACAGCCATGAAGCAGGTACTGTGCTGGCCTGGGACAGGGCACCCTCAGTGAGATCTAAGCCTTGTTGAGATGAGAATCTCTAAGAAGAGCCAGCTGCCCTGAGTCTGCTCATAACAGGAGTCAGGATCTTGACTGCGTCAATAACGTTTTATTGATTTATTTCACTTTACTGTGTCCGGGCACTGCTCCAAGCACTTTATGGGTACTAGTTCAATAAATAATAATGGTTGTTATCTATTGAGCCCTGTGCCAGAGCTTTAACGTGCATGATGTCATTTCATCATTCAACTGCCCCATAAGGTAGATACATTTATTATACCCTCTTTAGAGATAAGGAAAGTGAGGCTCAGAGAAGTTAAGTGATTAGGGCCACATGGCTAGTGGGAGAGAGGCTGGACTTTAACTTGGGGCTGTCTGACACCAGGGTTTTAACACTTTATTGACTATGCTATCAATGATGGGGCTCAAGACCGGTCACAGAATCCCTGGACTCAACATTTAATAGCATAGATTCAGGTCAAGGTATTATGATGACGACATTTTGTTGAAAATGGTTGGGCCTTTCTCTTCCATGGAGACTTGTGTGCAATTACGCCTGTGAACTTGAGAATTGGTAAGAATCTCTAACTAATGTGACTGAAGGAAGAAGTCAGCTGGGACCCCTCTATTTCCCAGGCCTGTGTGATTCTCATTATTTCTCTTGGTGGCATTGTTGGTGTCTGCAAGAACTCAGCCACAATTATACTGTCATTATTAGTGCTTTGTCTTCTCTTGAGCTAGACGTGGTATTGACTGATTTATTTCCCTCTTCTTTAAAAAAAGCAGATTTATTGAAGTATACTTTACATACTATAAAATCCACTCATTGTAAATGCACAATTCAATAACTTTTAGTAAATTTATAGAGTCGTGTGACCATTACCACGATCCCGTTTTGGAACATTTCCATCGTGATGTCCAATATGAAAAGATGCTCAACATCATTAGTCCATTAGGGAAATACAAATCAAAACCACACTGAGATACACTAGGAAGCTATAATAGAGAAGACAGACAGTAACACATGCTGGTCAGGATTTGGAGAAATTGGAACCCTATACATTCCTGGTGGGAAAGTAAAATAGTACAGTCGTTGTGGAAAACAGTTTGGTGTTTTAAGAAAAAGTTTAGCATATGTTTACCATGTAATCCAGCAATTCCGCTCTTAGGTATCTTTCTCCCAACATTTTATCCCAAAATATATCAACTCTAGAGAAAAGTAGCAAACACAATACAATGAATGTCTATATACCCTTCATCATTTGTTAAATATTTCCCCTCATTAGATTTCTCTCTCCCTCCCCACCCCTCTCTCTTTCTGTCTCTCACTCTCTCTACATACACATGTATACTTTTTATTAAACTAAATTGAGACTAGGTGGATATTATGACACTTCACTCTTAAACACCTGATCACGTATCATCTAAGATCAAGGGCATTCTCCTACACGGCCACAATACAGTGATCATACTCAAGAAATTTATTGGTGATATAATACTCTTACTTAATATATATTCCATATTCAAGTCCTAAAACATTCTTTATGGCTGCTTTTAAAACATTCTAGCATCCAATCAAAGGCAATACACTGCATTTAGTCTTCATAGTTTTAAAGATTCTTTACTCTGGAGAAAGTCCCCAGCCTTTGTGTATGAGTGTGTGTATCTGTACGTGTATGTGTGTGAGTGTATCTGTTTGTATGTGTGAGTGCACATGTGTGTACGTGTATGCATATGTGTATCTGAGTGGGTATATATATGTTTGTATATGTATGTATATATGTGTATGCATGTGAGTATGTATGGGTGAGCGTGTATTCATGTAGTATGTGTTTGAATGCATAGCTGTATATACATGCATGCAGTATGTATTCAAATGAGCATGTGTGCACATGTGTATGCATGTGTATATGTATGGGTGACTGTATGCATGTAGAATGTGTTCAAATGTGTATGCATGTATATACGTGTGTATACATGTATGTATGTATGAGTGTGTGTGCGTGTAGGCCATCTACATTTTTAAACAATTCAAGTCAGATGTTGGCAAAACATCCTGTTTGCAAATGCAGGATGAACTTATCTGACTGCAGTTTCCTGATTAGATTAAAGTGAGCCATTTTTGACAGGATTACTGCATAAGAAATGCTGTATCCTTCTTGGTGCATCATGTCAAGATGGTCATGATGTCAGCATGTGCCATTGTTGGTGATGTTAAGGAAGACACATTTTAAAATCATTTTGGTGAGAAGAGTCACTTCCTGCTTGAAACCTGGGCTGGTAACTTATTTCTGATTGAGGAACAAAATACTGTGCCATGTCCTGTGGACTGCTGAGCGCCCACTTGGGAGGCCCAGGATGCTGTGCACTTGCTCTTGCCTGCTCCTGCATGGTTACACAAGGTGCCAGGGTACTAAGGCAAACAGACACAGTCCTTGCTCTCCAAGGGGCTGGCATCTGGAGGGGGAAGCCGCAGGACACAATCTCTGAGCATAGAGATAAGTGCTGAAGCAGAGTGTGTACAGGACAACCCTGACTGTACCACTTGGGGGCTGTGTGACCTTAAGCAAGTCATTTTGCCTTGCTAGGCTCCAGTTTTCTTGTGCACATTGGAATTTCAGTAGTATCTCCCCCAATAGGGCTACTATGCACGTGAGCTGGCAAAGGTACCCAGTTAGGATTACAAAGCTACGTGTGATCCTAACTGGCTGCCTCAAGACTCAGCTCAAGACTCAGAACCTGAGGTCAGCTGATGCTCAGCTTAACCATGGAGACAGCCAATTTTGAAGAAATGTTAAGTACATTGCATTCACAGAGACTTTCCCCTTGATGTAATTGGGAAAGCTGAAGAATAGTTAGAGGGGGGTCTATACAAATTAAATGGTGTCCCCCTAAAGATATGTCCAAGTCCCAACCCCCAGTACATAGGAACATGACTTTATTTGGAAATAAGGTGTGATGAAGTTAAAGATATCAGGATGAGATCATCTTGGATTTAGAGTGGGCCCTGAATTTAATGATTGGTGTCCTCAGAAAGGAGAGGGAGATTTGAGACCAGAGACACACAGAGAGAAAGGCCATGTGAAAATGGAGGCAGAGATTGGAGTGATGCGTCTGCAAGCCAAGGAGTGCCAAGAATTGCCAGCAGCTTGAGGGGAGGCATGGGATGGATTTTCTCTCAGAGCCTACAGAAGGAACCAACACCTTGATCTGGGACTTAGGGCCTCTAGGACTGTGAGAAAATATATTTCTATTGTGTGAGGCTAATGAGTTTGTGGCAATTTGTTACGACAGCAAACTCTACAGAGACTAGCTTTTGTTGTGACTCAGTGTTATTTACTGCCATGCTATTATTCCTTAAGGTCACCTTCATAAAGTCCCCTCTAGGACCAGTAGTTGTATGTGCTTCATGCTTCAGGGAAAACACTTTGGATGGTTAATTTCTCTAGAGAAGGACTTTTGTCTCTTTTTTGTGTCCCCAGCTCTTAGCTTGGTGTTAAGCACAGAATAGCAATGCAAAACTTGTTGGATGAATAAATAGATACCAAAAGGAAACTAATAGTATCAGTCTAAGTTATGACTGAAAATGGCAAACTTAACAAGTACTATACGGTGAATTCAGAGATTGTGGTCTGAATTTCCTTACAAGTCTCTAGACTTGAGGAGGAAATTGATTGCTTGATTACACTGATGTTGTCTGATGTCATCATTATCTTCATCATCGATACTGATAGCTGATATTTATTAAGCATTTGCTTTGTTACTTGGCATTGAGCTAAGCGCTTTACATGTGTTATTTTACTCAGACTTCATAGGTGCTCAGGGAAGTAGGTCCTATTGCTTTTTTCCATCTGACAGATGAGGAAACCGAGGCTACAGTTTAAGCAACTTGTCCACAGCCACATAATCCAAAAGCAGTGGAACTAGGAGTGGAACATAGGTAGCCTGATCTGGAACCTGTGCTTTTCACCATCATGTTCTGCTACTGCCCAAACATGAATCCGTGAGCATTTATTGAGTGCACCTCTTGGGTTGGCTACCTGAACCCTTATTTTGGAAACTGTACCCCACACGATGGCCACATGACACAGTGGTTGGGTTCTCAGCAGCCATTTTGTTCTGTGTGGTCATGCTCCTTGGCTATAGCTGATTGGGCCAGGCATGAGCACATGACCAAGTCTAGGCCAATCAGAGGCCTCTACCATGAATTTAGAGTTAAGATTGAGAAAGAAGAGGCCATAGCTCACTCTGGGAAGTGTAGCCATGGTTTCTGCATTGTAGACAAGGGAAGAGAAGAAATCAGTCTACAGGGAAAGAAAAACGAGGCACATGTTCAGATGTGAGATGGAGATGGCAATAGAGACAGAGACAGAGAGTCAGAGACAGAAAGAGAGAGGAGAAGGAGATGATGACTTCTGGATTCCCCACATCACTGCTACTGATGATACCCCTGGGATCTTATGAAAATGCAGATATGATTCAGGAGGTCTAAGGTGGGGCCCAAGAGTCTGCATTTCTAACAAGCTTCCAGGTGATACTGATACTGTTGGTCTCAGGCCTTGGTTCCAGCTCCGTCCTAAGGTCTGGCAGTAGCTCTGTTACAGAACATGAGAAATATTTACATGTCTGTCTCTTCCAGTAGATTTCCAGAGACCAGCTCACAGGCTTCTTGCAGCCACTTTGTATCTTGTTTATCATGTGTCTACTGCATCTGATGGCATTCAAGAAAGCTTTATTGAACGAATGAAAGAAAGGATATCACATGGAATGCAGGAGTCTCAAGTGCAAATCTTGTCTCCAGCAATGACTTTCTGGCTGAATCTTTTACCTTATAAAATTGTTATTCCATTTGCTGTAGGAGTGCCATTGAGAACATCACCTGTGACATTTCCCAGTGTCCTGGTTTTTTTTTTATTGTTCAGCACTGAGAAAGTTTTTTTTACCTGATCATATTTCTATTTTGACTTTGCCTAATAGGAAGCTTACGGTCTATTTTATGGTTTCACTAGTAATTGGATAGGACTTCATGGGTCTCATATCATCCTGTAGTCTTGACTTATTTCATTTTTTATTTTTCTTGGTGCTTATTTCTTATTTATATATGTGTATTTACATCAGTTCTTTAAATGTTATTCAAAACCCTTACTAGAATGAAATGTGATATAAACCATATAAATGATGATGATGACAATAATAATAATAATAATTTGGAATATTTTAAAAAATTGCTAGGAGACCTATTAGTTTCATAGGACTGCCAGGCAAAGTACCACCTACTGGGTGGCTTAATCAACAGGAATTTATTTCCTCGGAGTTCTGGAGGCTGGAAGTCTAAGATCAAAGTGTTGGCAGGGTTGATTCCTTCTGAGGGCTGTGAGGAAGAATCTGTTCCCTGCCTCTCCCCTGGCTTCTGGGTGTTTGCTGGCACTCTTTGGCATTCCTTGGCTTGTAGATGCATCACCTTCATCTCTGCCTCTACCTTCACATGGTGTTCTCCCTGTGTGCCTGTCTGTCCCCTTTTTATAAGGACACGGTAATATTTGATTAGGGCTCACCCTACTCCACTGACTTCACTTGAACTTACTAAATATATCTGCAACGACCCTATTTTCAGATAAGGTCACAGTCTGATGTATTTGGGATTAGCTCTTCAATACATAAATTTTGTGGGGGTAGGGACACAATCCAACCCATAACAGATTTGAGTAAACAGTTTCCTCTGTGGGCCTCAGTTTTCTCGCATAAAATGGGGATGCTAGAATGGGTGATCTCGAAGGGACTTTCAGTTCCCCCATTTGATGTTTCTTGATGATTCTTTTTCTCTGTTCCCATTCCAGAGTCTTTGTTCCAGTAGGAAAGCAATCTGAAAAATAAATTTACATTAAAGTTTAGTAAGATGATCTCTCATGAGCATCTGCTTGTTCAATGGGCTCTGGAAGGTTGGAGTAATTGCTGTCCTGCAGAACAAATTGCTCCTCTGGGGACAGAGGCAGTTGTGGAGGTTGCTTCATTGCCTCCTAACATCTCATATCTGCAGCCGCCTACTCTATCTGCAGACGCAGCAGGCTGGGGAGGGCTTGCCTGGCCGGCTCCTTGCACTGCTGACCTGCGGAAGGCTGGAGGGCGAGGGATAATTAGTGGACAGGTCTCTCCTGAGATCCATGCTGAAGACCTGGGAACCCCTCTGCTCAGGAGCATGTCAGCACCGGGTAGCTCTGTGCTTTCTGTGTTCTGCAGCTGGAGACTGAATGTGCAAGTGTTTTTCTGTGGGAGGAAAGGCACTGGGCTGGCTGGCTTGCCAGGAGGCTTCCTGGGGGCCAGGCACTCATATGTCTCCCACTTGCACAGGTACTGGGAGAGACTGCACCTCAGTTTTTCCTAGCGATCAGCTTCGTGCTACCCCAGGCTGGGTCTGATGCCCTGAGTGAGTTAAAAATCTGAGTGTCTCCCC
>NW_006436812.1:2892843-2904450 GCF_000325575.1 Pteropus alecto | reverse complement strand
AAGAATGGTGTCTAAGTTAGAATCTTTAGTTACAAACAACAGAAGCTACTGTGACTAATGTAAGCAAGAAGGGGGCTTGTTGGAAGGATGTGGGGAAACTCACAGGGTTGAATGGAAGGCTGGATAACTAGACAGATCCAGAGGGTCTCGGCAGCTGGCATTGCCCACTAGTGTTGTCTGGACCATTGCTGGAATCCCTGAAAACATCCCACAGTGTCTGCTATCTCTGCTGTTTCAGCTCAGTTTAGGGAAGAGTCTGATGGCAGAGTTTATATCATGAGCCTGCTCCCCCAACAATGCAAGCACCTCAAGAGGAAGCTCTAGTGGGAAAAGCATCCAGAGCTGCCTTTGGCTTCTATAGTCAGGAGGCCTGTCCCCTGACTGGTACCCATACAAGGACTGTACACAGTGCTGGGAACGACGACGACAACTCCAGAAAGGCCGGTACCTACCATGGAGCACTTACTATGTGCGGAACACTCTGCATCCATGGTTCCATTTAACCTCCACAGCGATCCTGCAGTTCTATTATCTTTTCTCTAAGACTTAGAGGAAATGGAGGCTTGGGAGAGGCTAGGTGTCTTCCCCAAGGTCACCCAGTGGGTCAAAGACAGAATTGGGATTTGAACCCAAGTCTATCTGGGTCCAGCATTACTTCTCTTATTGGTGAAGTGCCCCTGTCTTCTGATGCTGCCAGTTTGCCCAATGTGGTGAGAAAAAAGAGCTGTAAACACAAGTCCAGTTGCTGTCCAGGGATTTCAGCAGTTTTTGGCCCTAGAAATAGGAGAAAGAGTGGGCCAACTGGGTAGCTGCCCAGAGGACCAGGTTATAAAAGAGCCTCAGAGGTATTACTAGAAGGAAACAGCTTGGTTCTTTTGACTATCATTCCTCTTGTAAAAGAGGCCGTCAGGGACCAGAAAGGATGTACTTTGCTCAACTACTTGGGGAGAAGCTGCATAATTTACAGGGTCCAGTGCAGAATAAAGTAGCGAGGCCCCTTGTTAAAAAATGAATTTTAATATGGTGACAGCAGAGCATTGAGTATAGGGCCCTGTGTGACTGTACTGCTTGCACACCTGTAAAGCCGGCCCTGGGGTTAGAATGAAGGTAAAGAGTTCCTGAACTCTTGATTGAGAAGGGTGGTCCTAGTTACCTGCAGGGCTCCTCTGCTTCATGCCGGGTTGTTTCCTTGCTTGGTCCACTCACCATTGAGCCGCTCTCAGGTCATCCTGCATGTCCTGACATGGAGCCTGGGAGGCCACTGAGACACAGAGAAGGCATTTCTGGGGCTGCAGGATGGGCCTCTTTATAACACACAGTTCATGGGCGATCACAAAAATCATGTGTGCTTTCTGAGACGAGTTTTAACATCAGGTGGATAATGCCAAAATAGTACGTCATTCACAGAGCTAGTAAAGATACCACCACAATTAATATCTCAGTGAATACTGAGAACTTACTATGTACCAAGCGCATCACATAAGTTATCTTATTTAATTTGCCCTCTCCCTCTCTAACTTCAGTCACGAGAGGCTTCTTTCAGTTTCTCAAACGTGCCACGGAATTCAGGGCTCCCAGGTAAGCTCTTTCCTCTGTCTGGAACACGTTTTTCTTTTCTCTGTTGCCTGGAGATCTCTTTCCCCTTCAGGTCTTAGCTGATCTGCCCTTTCCCGGCCTTCAAGACTAGGTAGCACTGTGCTCTTCTTGTACATGGTAGGAAATGACTTGGGGAATTATTTACTTGTCTGTCTCCCCACCCCCACATGTCTGTGACGTTGGGCCAAGGACCCAGCCTGTGTAATTGCGATTTCACCAGGACCAGAAGAAGCAGCGGTGTCCGCCTTGGGCTGCCAGGGGCTCCCAGGCTACTTCATTTCTTGGCTGCTTGGATGATTCTGTCCACTTATTTTTCTGCCAACACATTTGCCCAGGTGAACCATACATGCTGACAGAGCTCTCCCCTGAATCACAGCTCCCAAACGTCTTCTTTGTCATCCTGGTCAGAGCTTCATCTAGAGAGTCCACAACTGGACTCACAGCTGAATTGTTGGAAAAATCAACCTCAGATTGGTGGTTCTTCCTTCCCTCCCTCAGGAATTCCCCGACGTGGGTACCAGAAACAGAAACCAGCAGCCAGATCCCTTTAATTAGGAAAGCGTTGGAGGATGTGTTGAAAAATGTCACTGCTCAGGTGGCCCATAACTTCATTAATTTTTAAGTTTCCTTCACATTTATTTGGGACAACTCATTCTAGAAGTTCCAGCTGAGTGCTGAGTTTTAACTTGAATTCATGCTGGTTTGAGACGTGACTATACCAACAGTTCTTTAGGGAGAACAGAGGAAGCACAGAACCCCTGGGTTGCGTTTTTTCCTCTTCGTTCTTGACAACTTTAAAGTTGTTGTCTAGCTGTCATTCATTTTGTAGAAAAATAAACTAGTTGCTGATCAACGTGGCAACACCTAAGAAATGTTTCAGCTCTAATTAGAGGCAGCCAATGGCAAGTATGGCCTGGGCCAAAGAATCAACTTCTTTGGCCCCCAGTGCCAGCGCTCTGGCAATAGGACCAGGCTTTGTTGCTAGAGAAGGTTTCACTCCACATGATGTTAGTCACTCTATTTAAAAATATCTCCCCAACAAATCCTTGAAATTCTGCTCTTTTGAATTCATTTTCTGTACCAAGCACTCAAGTTCTCCCGGCATTGCTGGAAACCTTGGGAAGGTTTAGGAAGCTCCAGTGGGCTAATACAAAGCTACAAAGATTGAGCCCATTCTGTGCTAGAATCCTCACTAAAAACCCTTTGAGGTAGGTGTTGCTTTTCAGTTGGGGAGCAGAGAGGAGAACTAACTTGTTTATACAACTAGGAAGTGGCAGAGTTGGGATTTGAACCCAGTCTGTCAGGTGTCACTGCTTGAGCTCCCTGCATTATTCCACTTTGACAGATGGGGTCATAGGAGAAGCTGCAGAGATGCCAAGGAGAAGGAAGCC
The DNA here is from genome assembly GCF_000325575.1 of Pteropus alecto. Classification (NCBI taxonomy): domain Eukaryota; kingdom Metazoa; phylum Chordata; class Mammalia; order Chiroptera; family Pteropodidae; genus Pteropus; species Pteropus alecto. The sequence continues at coordinate 2,901,463 of NW_006436812.1, read as the reverse complement.
TCCTTTGGATCTTCTTGGTTTGGGTTTCCCAAAAAGCAGACCCTGAGATGAGGACTTGAATGCAAGGGTTTATTTGGGGTGATCCTATGATGAGGGAGTGGGGAGGAGAGACAGGGAAGGAAGGAAGCCAGTGAAGGGCATTCCAGTGAACAGCTTACCGTGGTGGACAGCTGGTGTTCCAGCCTGTTGGGGGACTCTGGGCGACTCTGGGCATGGTGCAGAGCACCCCTAAGAGTTTTCCCAATGAATGAGGCCATCCATTCTCACTTCTCACTGGTTGAGTGTTGCTTCAGAGGATATCTCTCTCTGCAACCCCCAGCCTGCCCAGAACACAGGCTGAGCATGCTCCTGTGTCTGGAGGACACTTCCGGGCAGAGAGATGCAGGTGCTTGGGGTAGAGATCCATTAGTGTGGGTGGGAACTGTCCCCTTAAGTTACCAGTGATTGTCACGTTGGCTGGGGGTGAAGTGGGGGGTGGGTATGGGCTCCAAGCACGTCTGCTACATGGACAATAGGGAAGAAAAAACTCAGAGTGACATCGATCACGTCTTTGGAGTATTAGAGTCTTACCAACCCTTCCTGGTGGATACTCTTGCAAAATTTCATATCTCGCTCATACTAGAAATTATAACAGCCCGAGTTATCATTTATTAAATGCTCTCTCTATGCCAAACATTGTATTCAATACTTTACATATATATTATTTCACTTAATTCTCACAACCATCCCAAGACTTAGAAGCTATTATTGTGTTGATGTTGCAGATGAGCAGGATCTCACATCCAGAAGGTGGTCTCAAACCTGGATTCGTTTGTTTCTGAAGCACAATACTTAACCTCTAGGCTAGTGAGGTTTAAACCAAATTTGAAACGAGAGTTTTTTTTACTTGCTCTTTGACAGAACCCTGGACAATGAGAGGATCCATACCTCACTTGTTTGACCTTGGGTTATCAGGAGTTTCCTATTTCTTATTCCAATGGGTTCCACAGGGGTCCTTCTAAGCAAGGAGGATCATTAAGTGAGAAAGGTGGCCACAGTCAGGGAGATATCCACATGAGCTCCAACTAGTAACAAATCAGGTCAGACCATTAGATCTGTCATAAACGTGTGACGGATGCTAATTCCCTGGTCTCATATCCAACCTCTGGGAGCTATCTATTTGAGTGATGTCACTGCATAATGTTTGAAGCAACTAATGTGATTATCTTGAATCATTGGAGAAACATGAGGCTTGAGCAGATTTTATAATAACTTACTTAGTGCTAGCAACTGCATTTTCTTCCCTCAGTTCTGTTCTTGCACAAGGAAAACCTCCTAATTTCTTCTCCTTGGGCACTGCAGTATTAACGCTGATAAGAATTGCTTTGCAATGCTGAGGCAACTGACCAATGTGGGTTTGGATCCCCCTTCTCCCTTGTATGTTTTTAGTGAGTAAAGATTAATAAAGAAAATAGCTTACCTTTACAGCAAGGGAAAATAAACATCTATTTAGATGAAAGTATGCTTGTTTCATATTGGGTAATCTAATTTAATACTCTTGCTTAGCTTTTATTTCCAATCGTTTAACAAGCTGCAGTATGTGATTTTTAAAAAACTCTCACCATCCTTCATGCACATTTTCTAAACTCTGTTTAAGAAACAAAACCCTAAATGCCATCCTTTTAGTAACTGGCCCTCGTAGTGGGCAGGAGGAGGTGGACCCTTGGTGCCATGGTTCCATGATGACAGGGCATCTTAGCATTGATTCCTTCCCTTTAAATCTAACCCAGGGTCTTCTAGGGTCTTCCTGTCCATTCCTAGACCTCCAAGCACACCATCTCTTGTCAAGAAAGGCCATCCCATGCCAATGCCTTTCAGTTTTTACGTAATATGAGCAAGCTGAGTGTCCTTGTCTTTTCCCTTCAATTCTTACTGCTGTAACTTTAGCCTACTTTCCTCACGTTATTCTCAAGAGCACTGAAGAAGAGAAGAACACAGGATTTTAAATTTTTAAATGAAGGATCTTTCCATTTATATTCCAGCCTTCTTTATCCTCATGAGGTTAGGACCCTTGGAATAACCAGGGGCAGGCAGCTGACAGACGTGTCTCCCCTGATCACTGGCATTTACGGAGGACTGACTTTGTGCCAGGCACTGCACTAAGTGCCTTCATACATGGCCTCTTTTTTTAAAAAATAATTTTTTATTTTTCAATTACAGTAGACGTGATATTATGTTGCTTTCAGGTGTACAAAATAGTGATCACTCTGATAACTCTATTATCTATCTGACATCATACATAGTTATTATAATATTATTGACTATATTCCCTATGATGTACTTCACATCCCTGTGACTGATTTTATAACTGGAAATTTGTACTTCTTAATTCTTTTACCTTTTTCACTCATCTTCCCAGCTCCTCTCCCACCTGGCAACCATTAATTTTTTCTCTGTATCTATAAGTTTGTTTCTGTTTTGTTTGTGTATTTATTTTGCTTTTTTAGATGCCACATGTAAGTGAAATTGTATGGTACTTGTCTTTCTCTGCCTGACTCATTTTACTTAGTAGAATACTCTCTAGGTTCATCTGTGTTGTAGCACATGACAAGATTTTATTCTTTTCTTTTATAGCCAAGTAATATTCCATCGTATATATGTACCATATTTTCTTTATTTGTTCTTCTATTGATGGACATTTAGATTGCTTCCATATCTTGGCTATTGTAAACAATGCTGCAAAGAACATAGGGATGCATATGTCTTTTTAAATGAGTGTTTTGAGTTTCTTTAGCTAAATACCTAGAAATGAAATTTCTGGGTCCTTCTTCGTCTCTTGTTATAGTATCTGATTTAAGTATTGCTACCCCAACTTTTTTTTTGTTTCCATTTACTTGAAATATCTTTTTCCATCCCTTTACTTTCAATCTGTGTGTATCTTTCCATCTGAAGTGGATCTCTTATATGCAGAATATGTATGGGTCTTGTTTTCTTATCCACTGAGCCACACTAAGTTTTTCGAATGGAACATTTAATTCACTTACATTTAAAGTATTTATTGATAGGTATGTAGTTATTTTATCATTCACATTTTTTATCTTTTTTCTTTCTCTTTTTAAAGAAGTCCCTTTAACATTTCTTGTAATAGTGGTTTGGTAGTGATAAATTCCATTAGCATTTTCTTGTCTGGGAAGCTCTTTATTGGTCCTTCAATTCTAAATGATAGCTTTGCTGGGTAGAGTAATCCTGGTAGTGTAAGTCCTTGCTTTTTATCATTGTAAATATTTTGTGCAATCCCTTTGGGATTCTTTGGGTTCATCATTTGGGACTCTCTGTGCTTCCTGGACTTGCATGTCTATTTCCTTCTTCAGGTTAGGGAGGTTTTCCATCATTATTTCTTCAAATAGGTTTTTAATTCCTTGCTCTCTCTCTCCTCCTTCTGGTACTCCTATGATGTGAATGTTGGTATGCTTGATGTTGTCCCAGAGGCCCCTTAAACTATCCTTATTTTGGGGGGATTATTTTTCTTTTTGTTGTTTCGATTGGATGTTTTCTGCTACCTTGTCTTCACAATCACCGATTCCATGCTCTGCTTAATCTAGTCCACTATTGAGTACTAATGTATTCATGATTTCAGTTATTGTATTCTCCATTTATGACTGGTTCTTTTTTTTATGTTTTCTATCGCTTTGTTAAAGTTCTCACTCAGTTTATCTACTCTTCCCTTAGGTTCACTGAGCATCCTTATAACTAGCGTTTTGAATTCTGCATCTGGTAGATTGCTTGTCTCCATTTTGTTTAATTCTTTTTTCTGGAGCTTTGTTCTAGTCTTTCATTTGGGACATGTTTCTTTGTCTCCTCCCTTTGGCCGACTCCCTGTGTTTGTTTCTATGTATTAGGTAGAGATGCTATGTCTCCTTGTTTTGGAAGAGTGACTTTATGTAGTAGGTGTCCTATGGGGCCCATTGGCACAGTCTCCCTGGTCGCCTAGCTGAGTGCCCCAGGTGTGTCTTTTGTGTGGGTTGTGTGTGCCCTCCTATTGTAGTTTAGCCTTGATTGCTGTTGGCACATCATTAGAAGGGATTGACCCTCAGGCTGATCAGCTATGAGAAATGGCTGTGACTATGAGGAGCTATTGTGCAGGGGCTGACCCCATGGAGCAGAGTTCTTTTTAGTGGTACTCTGGTGCCTGCCGAGTTCATTTTTTGGATGTGTCATTTGTGGAGGTGATTGGGTGGTGCTCTGGTGTGGTCTGAAGCTGGCCAGTGGGTGTGTTGGTTTTTGGGCCTCTTGGGAGGAGCTCTAGTGCAGGCCAAGGTCAGCTGCTGCCTGTGCCTAGACTGGGGCCACCTGGTATGAGCTGCACAGTGATTGCAGATGGTCGCCCCTTGTGCTGGGCTTAGGGGTACCTGGGAGAGACTAAGCTGGAAGTGAAGCTAGTTACCACTGGTGTGGGGCTCGAGGCTGCTTAGCAAGAGTTATGGGCATGCTGAGGCCAGATGCTACTTATTTGGGTTTGTGAACCTTTGAGAGGTTTTTAGGAAAGTTCGTAGCATGACCCTAGATAGGCTGTTTGTATGGAAAAGCTTCTGGAAGTGGCTTGGGTAGGCCACAAGTTGGGTGGGGTAGGGTCTCAGGGAATCACCAGAGCAGGGTGAACAGCGTTAGCTAGGTTAATGGAGATGCAAACTTGGCACCCTCCTGAGTGTGCGGGCTGGGTTGGGGGAGAGCTCAACAAAGGACAGTGGTGTCTGCTCTTACTACTATCCAGAAGAAAGCTGCCCCTCCAGCCCTTGCTCTGAAGCCAGACAATTCAGTTTCTCCCTTTATGTCTTTGACGCTTCTGAGCCCCAGCACTGGAGCTCAGAGTGAATGAGTCTGTCAGCAAGTAAATCTGTGTGTGGGCCCTTTAAGAGGAACACCTGGTACTCCAGCCACCCTCTGTCTCACTTAGCCGCAAGCCCCATTGGTTTTTACAGCCAGAAGTTGTGGGAACTTCTGTTCCTAGCACTGAAACTCTGGGCTGGGGAGCTGGTGTGAGGCCAGGACCTCTCGCTCCTTGTGGGGTGACCTCTACAGCAGAGATATTTCTCCCGTTTTTTAACTGCCACACATTTTTTAACTCCCAGCCCATTCTGGGTCTCTGCTCTCCTACCAGTCTCAATGTGGCTTCTGTATATCCTGTTACAGGACTTCTGTTCACCTAGTCTTCTGGCAGTTTACAAGGGCGTTTGTTCTGTAGTGTAGTTGTAATTTTGAAGTGGTTGTGAGAGGAGGTGAGCATAACATTTATTTTGTCATTTTGACTAGGAGTCAGGAATGCATGGCATCTTAAAGCCATGGATACTCTGGTGTGTGCTGTGATCCTCCCATTTTAAAAGAAAGGAAACTGAGGCATGGAATTGTTTAATAATATGTCTGAATGGTCATATGTTTAGAAAGCACTGATGCTGGGAATCCATGATTCTATATACCAGACAAACTGCCTCTGCCAGTAAGCTGGGTGAACTCTCTGGATCCTTTAAAAGAGCTACATTTTCAGAGCCCACTTATTTATAAAGGTGGATCTCAGTCAGAACATTACAACTGGTTACCCTTTTCCTTCACTTATGTCTTACCCTCTCTTCTAATTAGGAATGTTGGTTCTGCTCATAGCAGCTGTCATTTTAATTAATGGAATATGGATGACTGAGAATGTGAGAAAAACAGCAAGATAGGATCATAGGGGGGCAGCTTAGAATGGCTTCTTATCGGCGAGGCCCTGGACTTGGATGCAGTTTCTTCTCCCAGGTTTCTTTTTTGCATTCATTCAGTTTATGAGCACCTGCTACCTGCTGGGCACTGTTCTACATGCTAGAGATACAGCAAGGAGCAAAATGGGCAGAAACACCTGCTCTTGTGGGAATTCAATCTGTTCTTGGAGCTCCTGGGCACACTCTTGCCCAGACAGTCTCGTTTGGTCCCTCTGTAGGTCACACTCTACTGGTCACTTCTGTAGAACTGAGTGATGGGCTAGCTGCATTCTCTTCATTCAGCACAGCCCGGCAATGGAGAACCAGACCTGCAACAGATTGAGCCCCTGAGCACAAGGTCTAGACAGAACTTTCAAGAGTTTCTGTCTTCTTTTCCTCTCTTTAGTGTACGTGTGGTTGCCATGAACTAGGGGAGGACATTGCTTGGGGCAGAGGTGGCTAATTGACCTCCCAGTCCATCCTCCCCTTCTTATAATAGCCCTACCATCCGATTTTTAATGGGCACGTGGCTCCCCATGATCAAGGCTATATTACCTGTTGCTATGGTCTGAATCGTGTCCCCTCCACCCCAAATCCATACATCGAAACCCTACCTCAGAATGTGACTATATTTGGAGATAGGGCCTTTAAAGAGGTAATTAAGTTAAAATGAGATGGTTAGGGTGATATCCTTATGAGAAGGAGAAATTTGGACACAAAGACACAAGGGATGCACACACAGAGGAAGGATCACATGAGGACACAGGAGAAGGTGGCCGTCTGCAAGCCAAGAAGAGAGGTCTCACAAGAAACCATACTTGCCGGCACCTTGATCTCAACTTCCAGTCTCCAGAACTGTCGGAAAATAAATTCCTGTTGTTAAAGCTACCCAGTCTGTGACATTTTGTTGTGGCAGCCCTAGAAAACAATTATCTGCCTTCGTTGCAGCTAGGGGTGGCCGTGAAACTGAGTTCTCATGAAGGGGATGTGAGCAGGGAAATGCGTGCAGGTTCTAGGTGGTTATTATGAAGGGAGAGCATACCATGCCCTTCTCCATTTGCCACATTTGTTTGATGGAAGGTAGACTAGGAATGAGCCATCTCGGCCACATGCTGAGGGTGGTCAGGCTTGGGGGAAGGAGCCAGGCCTCCAGGCCACATTGGTCCTGGACTGCATATGCCCAGATTCTCATGTGAGAGAGGAAGACATTTCTATGATATTTAGTCCACTGTTATTCCAGCCTCTCTGATCCTCTTCAAGGTAAATTGGAGTTCACTGTAGGTTGGTGACATGGGTGGTTTCTCACTAGGAAAGCTGTGGAATGTGGCAGATGGCTTTTCTTATGGTATATTTGTGATGGATTAAACAGCAAGAGTGGCTGTCTGCAGAAGGGAACACTTCTATCAAGATAAGGCCTTCATGAAAACAGAAGGGGTGGGACATGGGTGCTGACTTGAGATATTTCCTTTTAGGACCCGTGGGGTCTGATGTGTCCCAGGTTGAAACACCTTTGAAAACATTTTAAATTGACTTTGGAGAAGATTTAGCCAAGATTTGATTTGAGGGCTCACTTGCAGCAGCCAAGGCCACCTGGGACAATGCTCTAGATCAGAATGTTCTCCAGGCTAAGTGTAATAAATTGCAGAACCATACCTCAGTTTTCACTGAGTCTACCCACATGAGTCAACCCAGTGAAGCCCTCTTTTAATGGCAGCCATCAGGTGGAGGTTGGTGGTATTGAGGAGTGATGTTTGTTTATTAAGTGTGCGGATAAAAGAAAGAAGTTCAAAACGGCCCAGTCTCTAAGACTTTGATAGTTTCACCTGTGGTCCATAGGTTGGCCCACACTTCTGGGTGTGATGGAAGTGGTGTAACAGTGGAGGTGATGCTGACATCATTCTGGGCCTTAACTCTCTTCTTCTGTTCTGGGCAGAAGAAGGGAACAGAGCTCAGACCTTTCAGCTATGGGAGCACCTTCTTGCTCTCCTGTCAATCAGAACAGAACGGGCTTCTCATGGCGTCATGTCTCTGAAGGCTGTTATGTATCCATCTGGTAGGCTTCCTAAGATCCAGGTCAACTCTCATTAGCTCAACCACTTTATTTTACATAGAGAGGCGAGATTAGTAAATGCGAGCATTCTTCAGCTAGGTCTTGTTGACCTTCATGATACCATTTCAAGATACTGTACTTCTGAGTCCAAACACACTCGCTATTTAAACCCTGTGTATCACTTTGGCTTTTATTATGTTTCCAAAGATGGAGAGAAGAACTGCCAGTAGAGGAAATTTCTAGACACAGGCCGACCTCTCCTTCACCTTTTCCACTTCAACCTTTAAGATTTTTTTTGGAGTTTAAAGAAACATCTTCCATGTCCTGATACCAGCCCTCCCCACTTCTGAAATGTGTGGGGCTTACATGAGGCAGTTGGAGAAAAGGATGGAATGAGAAGGAGGCTGAGGAAGAGTTCTCAGCAAAACCACCAATTCCTGAGACTGCCATCTTTGATATTATGTGTGGGAATCCATTTTCGCAGCTTCGAGGTATCATGTCATGTATAGTTTACTGGGTCAAAGAGACATATGTACACAATTTTAGATATATAGTGACCATATGTGCTACAGAGATTAGAGGCCTGGAGATTGAGAGGAAGAAGATATTAGCTCTCTCTGGGGAGATCAGGGAAGGCTTCCTGGAGGAGGTGGCCTTTGAGTTCATCCTTGAAGGACCAGCAGTGTTTGGATGTGCAGAGATTATGAGGGCGTATTCCAGGAGGAGGGAGCAAAGACACAAGAGCCAAGAAGGATGGGGTATGTGTGAGGAGCAGTGGGCACATTTAACCGGATAGGACAAAGGGTGGGAGGTGAGGGGTGGGAAGTCCACATTGAATGGATAGGCGGGGGTCAGGCTA
>NW_006436812.1:2889320-2892787 GCF_000325575.1 Pteropus alecto | reverse complement strand
AGTGGTAAGAACTGGATTTTAGGAGGTGTGATTTATCGGTACTGTGTGGGAGATCATGGCTCGGCAACTAGTCTGCTCTTCAGATCTTGCCCACTGCCTGTTTCTGTGTGCTTGGTGTGAGAGCAAAGAAGGACTTTTACATTTTTAAAGAATTGGATAAAAAACAAAAGAATAATACTTCATGACATGTGAAAATCGTAGGAAATTCAAATTTTGCCCATAAATGAAGTTTTGAATTCTTCCAATAAAATGTTTATAGAAATGTGTTTTCTCTCTTACATAAGTACCTATATAATATACTTGGTTTTGCCTCTTGGCCCACGAAACCTAAAATATTTACTATCTGGCCTTTACAGAAGAAGTTTATAAATTCCTAGGATAGATGACAGGGAAAAGAGCCTGGTCAGGAATTCTAGAGAGGAAGCCATGGTGAGAGACCCAGGCAGTGGCTCCCAATCTCTGTCCTGTCGTGGAAACAGATTTTAAATGGGAAAAAAAAATTTTGTGGCTGTGTGTGTTTGCTAAATGCTGGGCTGCATAGAATTAAACAGATCTTTTTGCAGGACTTCTCAGAGCCTTTACCATGTTAATGTTCATTAGGACCCTTTGAGACGAGCACGCGATATGCGGTATTTTCCAAAATTAATTGACTGTGAAACCCCCCTTTCTAGGACCAGTGTTCCGGGTAACCCGCTTTGGGAAATGTTGGTTTAAGGGTGAAGAGTGGAAAGAAAGGTGTGGATGTGGCTGCGTGTGGAGGATGAATCTCTAGGATTTGTGGGAAAAGAAGGAGTCAAGGAGGACTCCAAGGCTTCCAGCCTGAGATTCTGGGGCTGACAGTGACAGTGATGGAGGAATGGGTACTTTGGAAGGGGAGCCGGGGGCAAAGGAAGAGAAGACTGTGTGAGACATGTATGTAGGGACCACTGCCCTCTGTCCTCACCTATGAGATGGGGTAACAAGAATTCCCAACATTTAGTGTGATGAGGACAAAAAATAAGATAGCACATGTAAAGTGCTTAACACAGCTTGGCAAATACTGACACCATAACATACAATATTTATTAAGCACCAGCCATGTGCCAGGCACTGCGCCAGGGGTTGGCAAACTTTTCCTGCAAAGGCCCAGACAGTGAATATCTATGGCTTTGAGGGCCATACGGTCTCTGTCGTAGCTGCTCAAGTCTGTCACTGCAACCCAGAGGCAGCCGCAGATGACCTGTAAATGAAGAGGTGTGGCTGTCCTTATAAAACCTTATTTACAAAAACAGACAGTGGTCAGATTGGATCTGCCAGCTTTGCCCACCCCTGCACTACGCCGAGCACTTTAATGTGCTCTCAACTGCCCTCGGGGTAGGACTTTATTGACCTTTTCGAAAGAGTTGATAACCTGTTCAAGTTCAGAGCTGGTGAGGAGTGGAGGCAGCGTTTGAGCCCAGGAGAGCGTGCTCTTAAATAACACACTACGCTGTTCAAAAGCTCACCTACTACTGTTCCTGTTATTGCTTTATTGCTGTTATTTCTGGCAAGAGCACCAGAGAGGGGATTCTGGGGCTGGGAATGACCTGCCTGGCTGTACAATTTGCCGCATTTCCCGGAATGGGGGTGGGGGTGGGTTGTGTTGAGGATGGGACAATGGGCGGGGCCATCTTCATAGAGAATGGTGGGAGAGGGGTCAGGGAAGGAGACCAAGGGTGTGCAGGCAGGGCGGTGGGAGGAGATTGAGAAGTCCAAGGGAAAACACTTCTAAGAAGGAAAGGATGCCCCACAGGCGAAATGCTACAGAAAAATATTTTCATCAGGATGCGGATGTCTAAAACACCAGGGAATTTGCTGATTGGGGTCTCCACTGTGGCAGATGCTGCAGGGATCCTGTTCTCATCTCTTTGGTACTCATCATTCTGGCCCATTCTGTTGTGGTCCTTTGGCGGCACCCAGGACACTGCCAGGGGGCCTTCTTTCATCCCAAGCTCCGGGCAGACCAGTGGTCTCAGGGATAATGCCCCTGCAGCAGCCCTCAGCTAGGGACTAGCACCTGGGAACAGGTAACTCTGAGGCATGTTCTGCGTTCTCTCCCGGAGTTCCCCCTGATTGAGCCCTAGTTGCCCACATTGGTAGCCTGCTGGATGACACACCCTATTTGTCTTCCCTCCCTTCCCTGACTCCCTTCTCCGCTCCAGGATCACCTAAATAAACTACCTGCACTTGTATCTCTGTCTCAGGGTCTGCTTCTGAAGGAGTCCAATGCGAGGAGCCAGCAATCATCCAGGGAGCAGGGTAGTAAAAAGGCCGGGGGTCAACCACTCAATCATGCAGTTACAGATATCGAGCACCCACTGCATCCGCCAGGCATGGGGACAGACCCTGGGGATGTGAGCATGAACAAACGACCGGGTGCCTGCTTTCACCAAACGAGCATTCCCTTGGGAGCCACAGACCAGTGAGTGTGATGGAGATGTACACATCATACCCATGATATAGCTAAAGGAGTAAAGCGCCCAGAGAAAGCTGCAGATTGCTGAGGGAGGGAAGGAGGGAGGGAGAAAGAGAGAGAGTGAGAGACACACAGAGGAGAGAGGCCAAGACTGAGAATGAGGGAGGGGGAGAGGCAGGGAGGGAGACACCGAGGTAGAATGCAAACAGAGGAGAGCCGCAGCCCTGGGGAGGACTTAGTGCTCAGAACTTCTGTTTCCCCACTTGTCAACAAGTTCTCTTAATTCTGACTCTTAGCAGGGGAAAGAAAATAAATATGCAGAAAGACTTTAGAAATAAATGTTCAGGGAATATTTTAAACACAGGTTGAAAACACAATAACAGGGTCAACAGGCTTTCTCCTGAGAATAGTTTTCCACTTGGAACCTTTTTCTTACTTCCCACTCATAGGAACCCATTCAGGCAATTTTCTTTTCCATTTTTCATTTTTTTAAAAAAAAGGTTCATTGTAAAGCACAATGACCTTTATGTTATTTTCTTTCACGGTGAGAGCGGGGCAACGGCACACAGTGTCATGTTGCCTGCCAATTTGAGGGGGGAGAAAACTAAAAAAAAAAAACGTGAAAGGAAAAAAAAAAGTGAGTAGACAGAAATATGGAGCATGCTGTTGCTAATGTGATGTGTGTTTTCTGGAATATTCAGCAACAGCTTTTGCTAGGGAAGTAGGGTGACCATCTGTCCTGGTTGGCCTGGCACTTTGGGAGTCCCTGGGACGTTCAGATCTTGAACCTGGGAAAGCCCCTGGCAGAATGGACTGGTTGGTCATCCCATTAATCGCAGCACAGAGGAACTCAAGAATGTGCCCTCTGTATTGGTCACCCAGCTGGATGCTCACGCATCTCTACCTGCGGTTTTATTTTCGTCCCACCCAGCCCAGAAGCAGGAGTCAGCACCTCTTCTGACTCCCCAGGAAAAGTCCTAGTTAACCATGTGACTTTGCTAAAGGCCCCCCCCCCCCCACACAGCAACCTAAA
>NW_006436812.1:2862138-2887960 GCF_000325575.1 Pteropus alecto | reverse complement strand
AGCCAAGAACTTAAACAATCATATTAAATATTTCTGTTCTCTGAGTAGCCTCAGCCGACTCTCCAGTAGGGTGACCAGTCATCCAGTGATGCCCAGGAATGCAGGGTTTTCGGGATGTGGTACTTTTAGTGCTAAAACCAGGATGTCCTAGGTAAACTGGGACAGTTTTGAATTCCGTTCCTACCATGAGGGAACTGGGGGTTTTGGGTGACGTAGGCTTCCAGAACCTCAGTTTTGTCGTCTATAAAATGGGAGATGTTTCTAGTGCCATCACATCCTCATAAAGTGTTTAGCATAGTGCTGGGTACCCAGTAATTGCTCAATCAATGTTTTCTGCTATGAAAACTGTGGATTAGGCAGAGCAGATTTTATACACGGGGGGAATTTCTGGAGCTTGGGATGACTTTGCCCCTTTGAAAATCTCTTCCTTACTCTGTTGCCTATAATTTTGCCATTATAGAGTCATTCCTTTAGCTTAGGACTTCTCAAAATTATCTGCCAGAGTACCTCAGTGGAAGAGTGAGTTCATGTCATTAGGGGCCAGGGCTGGGCGGGGGAGGTGATATGGGAGATTAGTCTGAAGGCACTGATTACAGGGACAAAATTTATTTGAAGTCATCAGTTTAATCATAAAAATTCTGGTGAATTTTACATTTGGTTCTGATTTTTATCAAATTTTTAAAAATACAAGCAGTGTTTGTAATTTTTTTCCTCGTTGTTATTTAGCTTTCCTATATCCAGGCCTTCCAGTGAAACCCCTGATCCAGGAAGATTTGCTTTTTAATTCTGTGAGTTATAATTGGGCTGTGGGGTTGAAAAGTCTAGTTCTCATGAAAATAGCCCTGGAAAGAGAATCATCTCTGAATGTGACAACCATTTACACCTCACTCTAAACAAGCACGAGCATTGCAGAAGTTAGCAGAGAACACAGTGGCTTGGCAGTCAAGAGCCAGGAGATCAAGGCCTGGTCTCTGCTACTTTTGTGTGGCTTCAGTGAATAACTGCTCCTCTGTGGGCTCTAGCTGCCAAATCTGAAAAACAAATTGACCAGAGGAGTAGTTTATAAACTGTGTCCAGGAGGACAGTGGGCATCTCAGGAGAAAAGAAGAGGCTCTACAGTCCCCCCTCCAACTATCCAGCTATATTCAACCTCTTATCTGCTTTATAAATTAGGATTCTGAGTAGGATTTCAGGGTTCGGCTGCTTAGTCATAAAACTGCTGTACTGGTCATTTTTCATGTCCCTGCTGGCTAGAGGAGGCTCCTTTCACTTTGCCTTGTCATGGAGAATGAGCCAGGGGTGCTGTAGGAGGGAGAAATTACCATAGAGCAGGTACCCTTGTTTGCTGTGAATCTGGTGGCCTGGATGTGGCCTCGAACCTGGGGCTAGTTCGAGGGTACTGGGAAGGGAAGGGCACAGCAACCAGCTGTGACAGGAAGCAGTGACTAATGATCCACTTCCCAATTTTGAGAGGGTTAAGGACAATTATTTATTTTGAGTGTGTCCCAGATTGTCGTCATCCTTCCAGTCCTTGGCAGAGACTCTGATGAAACCATCCTCCTCCTGGCTCTGCTTCCTGGCTGCTCTGCTTCCTAAGTCTGACATGCTCTGAGCTTGGCTGGCTGCCTCTGCACATCCAGTTCACTTCCAGTGGGGAAAAAAGTGGGAACAGCCTAAATGCCCACCAGCAAAGGAATGGTTCCCACACCTTGTTGCATCCAGCCAAAAGACGGACAGACAGAGCTGTTAAAAAGAATGAGGGTTACGTCTGTGCGGCTAGCTGGCTTGGTTTGGCTGTAGGGCAGGTTGCAGAACCCGCGTCCAGTGTAATTGCTAAAGGTGCAGTTGTAATTGTGGGGTGTAATATAGATAAATGCGTGGCAGAGGGTCTAGAAGTCTTTGTATCAAGTTGCTTCTCTCTGGGGAGGGAAGTGATGGCAACAGAAATCGCTAAGACCTAATGCGTGCCAGGCTCTGTACTAAGCATTTCTCAGGCATTGTCGCATTTAATCCTTGAACAGATCTTTGAGGCCCAGATGAGGAAATTGAGTCACAGAGAGGTAAAGTAAGTTGTCCAAGGACACACAACTAGTAAGGAGTAGAGCTGGGATTCGAACTTGGGCAATCTGGATCTGGAGTTTCTGCTTTGAACCCTCCATGGTTTCTCTGATGAAAGGACTTTTGCTTTGTACTCTATACACATGTATAGAATTTAAATAGTTTATACTGAGGATGCACTCATGCATTATTTATATAGTTTAAAAAATAAGAAATACTAGAGAGACAGAGTGTGCTTTGTGCTTTGTGATGTCACCATCTTATGACCCTGGAGTAGCTAATGTAAGGAGAACATTACCGGCTTGAAGTTTGACAGCAGAGGTCTGGGTTCTTCTATTAAACAGAGGCAGAGAGCATGGCTTGAACTTCGGATATATCCCTGGAGAGACAGCATGTGCTGTGAGTCATTCACACCATAGTGTGAATGGAGAGAGGCAAAGGATGTTTAAGGAGGAACAGTGGCTGAGGAATCAGAAGAGCTGGATAGGGCACTCTGCGTTTCCTCATAAGTATGGATGAAGCTGGTCTTCATCCATATTTATTCCTAAAAGACAGGGCAGACCCAAGGCCCTTGGGGGTGTTTGGTTTTGACAAATTTCCTTCATGAGATCTTTGCCACATCCATGTGAGTTATGACTCAGAGTCTGAATTTTACTCTAGCGAATCTCTCTAGGCTACAAATACTGATGATAATGCAAATAATTAATATTTATTTAGTGGTTACTTAGGGAGCAGGCACTGTCCTTAGCTTATTGCTTCTCAACTTCAGTGCGCACATGAACCGCTTGGGGGGCTCATTAAAATGCAGATTAAGACTCAATTGGTCTGAGGTGGGGCCTGAGATTCTGCATCTCTAACAAACTTCTGGCAATGCCCGGCCCACAGTGTGAGTATAGCAAATGAAGAGGTCAGACACAGGCTGCTGGGATTTCAAGCCCACATCCCCTCCAGCAGTGAAATCTTAGCCACATTACTTACTTTATAGGATTGTTATAAATATGGAATCAAATAATGCACATATGGGTTCTTGGCACAGTGCCTGGTGCAGAGTGAGACCTTGCTGAATGGTAGCCATCATTATTATGAATATCTCTTCAAAACCTTTAACAACCCTGGAAGGCAGGTCTTATGATGTTCCCTTATTTGACAAATGAGGGAATCGAGGCTCCGGGAGGTTAAATGATACCTCAGGTTCATGCAACTAACAGCAATCTGGCTAACTCCTGAGCAGGGCTTCTCAGCCTCGGCACAACTGATATTTGGAGCTGACCATTCTTCGTTGTGGGGGCTGTTCTGTGCCCATAGGACGTTTAGCAGTATTCTTGGTCTCTACCCAATAGATGCCAGTCGCATTCTCATCTCCCTCCGTAGTGACAACCAAAAAAGGTTTCCAGATATTGCCAAATGTCCCTGGGATGGCAAAATCACCCCTACTTGAGAAGACTTGCTCTAGACTGTGAGTGGTGTCCCTCCAAAATTCAGGCTGTTTACAACTTATCTTGGAGATGTGATATTGTCATTCAGGCCATCTAAGAGTTAACTGAAACTCAAGTGATATTTGAGAGAATTATCTCATGCAGTGACCAAAGAAGTCACATTAAAAAAAAAAAAAAATGCTTGAATAGTTCCAATTCAGCTGTTATTCAACCGTTATTCAGCTCTTTGAAAAATTTTGGGTCTGATATTATATATTACTGCTTGTTTGAGTATAGTGCAGTGAAATCACACCATTTTCATCTCTCTCTCTTTTTTAAATAGACGTTGCCAGCTCCATCTTTAAGTATACTTTTATTTGCTTTCTGGTATCTACATATAACAGAGCTTCTAGAAAGTGGAATTTATGATTTGTAATCTGTGGCCATTTCTATAGCATTCTGATTTACAAACAGTATTCACCTCCTAGTCTGTCTTTTTCTTGCGTCCTTCCTTATGTTTGACTAATTTAAGGTTCTAATAGATGCGCTTGTAAAAAGTTGCCTTATTTATCACTGAAGCTGCCTGAGCAGCCTCAATGAAATTGCGCTGACCTCATTTAATTATTTGTAAAACCCGTGTTCCAAATCAGTTGGCAAGGATTTGGGTGTCTTTTTATATTTAAGGAAATTAAAGAGCAAACATCAGATAATTTATTGAGTGCTTACAATGTGCGACTGTGGTTTATTTCTCTGAAAACCCCCAAACATTTCTTGGAGGTATTTTATGTCCATTTTATGGGTTGGAAAACCCAAATCTTAAATCACCATTTAAGATCACATAGAGATTAAGTGGTAGGGGTGGGATTTAAGCCCAGAGACTGCAGGGTTCATGCCTTTTCCTGCTTTGCTGGGCTGCATTTGGCAATCAAGAATAGACTGGAATTAATGCCTTCTTTGCCTACATGCTGTAAAGCAACCAGCTCTGACTGTCTGTTTGATGCCACGGTTTCCAGATGCAGCATAGTCCGTTATCTGGATGTTCCATCTGCCTAATTTCACACTCCAACTGCTGAGAAATAGCTGGATTTCCAAAGCCATGGCGACACAGCCAACAAGTCTTCATTCATTCTTAGGGAAACAGAAGGATTGCAAGGCAACCTTGAGGGCCTGGCGGGATCTGAGATCCATGAATGTGTAAGTGGAGCCTATTTGCATGGACGTGAATCTTTCTCAAGTGGGCTCTGAACCTAGGGGCAGTGACGGTGTCTTGGGGCTAAAAGTGAACTGTGTTCATTCATTTGGGATGTAGGCCTCCCAGAAGGGTGAGACATAAGGAAGAGGTGGTCGGGTTGAAAGATGACAGCCATTCAGCCCTGAGCCTTACTGCCTTCCTTGCCAGAACATAGCCAGTCTCCTCTAATCCAGGGCAGCAGCGTGCCAGCAGAGGCACTTCAGGCCAGTTAGTCCTGGTCAGCTGGCACTGATTAAGCATCGAGTGTGTGTATACTGTGAAAAACATTAGGAGAATTAGCAAAGACATAGAACAGGTAGGCACTGTGATTGTTTGGAGCAAGTTTCTTAAACTTTCTGAGCCTCACTTTCCCCATCTGTGAAATGGGGATAAATCCCCAGGATTAACTGAGCTGGTGCTCAAGAAAACATTTGAAGCTTCCAAATTGACCTCATTTAATTATTTGTGAAACCCGTGTTCCAAATCAGTTGGCAAGGAGTTCATTGCAACACCTGTTTTAAGGATGTTTCAGACTATGAGTCAGGCCCTGGGACGATGAGTTAGGTATGGTTGGTCTTAGAGGAACTCAGTCAAGGTTTAGAGATTGTTTTAGTCAGGGCTCCTTGGGTTACAAGTGACAGGACTCCAACTCTAACTCTCTTTAGTTGAAAAGGAAATTTATTGGTTCACATAACTGAGAAGTCTAAGAATAGAGCTACTTCAGGTAAGGCTTGATTCAGAGGCTCGTCCACTGTCATCGGGATCCAGTTTCTTTGTTCTCTTTCCCCTCCCCCGCTCCTCTTGTTCTCCACTCTCTTCCATGCTGGGTTCACTCTCAGGAAGTACCTCTCCACTGGGTGGCCTGGTGGCATCAGGCTTTATCTCCCAGCTCTAAGTTCTGCAAAAAGTAAATGCATGTGTCTAGGCCATTCCATCAGCAGTCTCGGGGTTCAGCCTCATTGGCTTTGGGCCATATGATCACCCCTAAGGAATCCCTGTAACCCCTAAGGAATGGTGTATCGCTCTGATTGCCTGCACACAGGTCACAGGCTCATCCAGAGGTTGGGCTGGAGTCAGTTCACCCCCTACAAGAACTAGAGTTGGGAAGAAGAGTCAGGGCTGTGTGCACTACGGTGAGTACAATGGACAATAAAATCTGGCAAATGCCAACATCAGTAGAGGTTCTTCTGAAGCCGAAAGGGAGAATAAAGGTTGGGGCAGTAACTCCATCCTGGGTAGAGGAGTCCAGAGAGTTCTTCCAGAAGCAGTGAGTTTTAAGCTGGGTTTTGAAGGATGAATACGAGTTTACCAGGAAGAGAAAGGGTAGGCTAGGCAGAGAGACAGTCAAGGAAGGGAAGACTGAGGGCCTAGAATCAGAATGAATTTGAATTTGGCCCCAAAAGTGATGAGGAGGCATTTTAGGTTTTTGAACAGAAAAAGAACCTGATAAAAATGAAGTTTTATGACCACGATGGGAAAAGAAAAGATGAATCACAGGGAAATAGCTTCAGGAGGTTCTCAGGGATTGAATTTTTTGGCCCCTTCATAAAAAGCATGGATTAGAGACTTTAGGGCCAGCCACTCACTAGCTGTGTAACCTCAGACAAGATCTCGATCTCTCTGTGCCTCATCTGTAAATGTAAATGTGTACATTATCTCATACCTACCCATACTATTTGGGGTGGTTGTGAGGATTAAACGGATTAACATGTGTTAAGCACTTAGTGCCTGACTCATAATGTGGCCTAAATAACTGTCAAATTGGAACAAAACCATTTACTACAATCTTCCCCAAATAGTGTTTTGAAGAAAATTATTTCGTAGGATGTAATAGGTGTTACTATGAAAGAAGGATAGGACAGTCAAATGTGCTGGGCTCAACATTTATTTGATAAACACTGGGCTCAATAATTATTACTTTGGCAAATATGTGTTAAGTGCTTACCATGTGCTCGGCACTGTGCTGTACATATATTTTTTCCCCCTCTAATTCTCACAGCAACCATGCAGGGTTACACAATAGGAAACAGCAAGGCCAGAATTAAAAGCTAAAAGCCTCACTCCAGATACCAAGCTGTTACTCTTGATGCTATACTGATTGCTTTTCTGCAGGCCTTCTCAGAGCCTTTATATTTATATGTGCACTGAAAATTTCCAGTTTTCAGGTGGAGAGAATATACAATGTTTCCCGAAGATATGGAATGAAACCTCCTCCCACCCCAGTGCATATTATGGGATATAAAAACCAGCCTCTGAATAGAGTGCTTAACCAACAATGGCTATTAGTAATTAGTAGGTCTTCATCAATAAAGTGACATGGCTGAGAAAGAGTAATTCAGAGAACATTCCCCTCAAAGAGCCACACTGCTTTTTTCTCCTTAAATTACTTGCATCAGTTGCCTAATGGGCTGCCAGTGTCCTTTTTATGCAAAGTGACATGCACATGACAGAATTTGGTGGAGGTTCTTTACCACTCCATCCCATTATCTGTGTGGTTGCAGCCTCTCTCCGAGTTTTGGGTCCTCTGCTCAGGGAAGAGAGGTGAGCACCTTCCGATTTAATGAGCTATTTGTTAGGGCCACCCTTAACCCTGTGACCTTGACTGTTTTCTGTGACTCCTTCAATCAGGGCCACTATTGTAATTGTCAAGAGGTGAGTCTGACTGATATAATGCCTGATTGTCTTCATCCTCTGCTGGGAAGTCGAGTGGGGGCAGGAATGTGGATAGATTAGAGTCAGAGTAAAAATGCTGAACCACATTTTTGCACATCTAAACCACAGATGCAAAAAGAAGAGGAAATGAATGCTTCTTTCAAGCTCCTGCCAACAGTGTACGTTGCCTAGGGGAGGGACTGTGTTTGCCAAGATGGGATAATTTATGGATCTCATTTTGAACTTTGAAAATCTGAAACTTTTTTCGGGGGGAGGGTTTAGTTTACTTTGTCCAGGTTTATTAGTAATCACCAACTAAGAGGTCAAAGCTAACGACAGGAAAATTAAATGGGAACTAAAATTAGCAGCTGTGACCTGGAAGGTGCAGAGACAGGAATTAAGTTCTGGAAGCCTGAGGCTAGACGTGTCTTCTTCCTTCACTGAATGATCTGCGGTGGAGAATGGAGAGTGGGGAAGGGTCCTGAGGGCTTTGCATCATGAGAGCTCATGCGACTAGGAAAGTAGGCTCAAGCACTTAATATCTGTCCCTGGCACTGCTCAACTACCCAGCTTAACCAATGTAGAAACCCAACTCATTAGCTTCACACACCTGATTTTTTCTACTTTCTTTCCAAATGACCTTTCCTGCCTTTTCTACTCTGCCCATTTGGCTGTTGACCCACTGACTGTCTCGTTTCCCCTCACTGCACCCTTGTGTGATTTTTGCCTTTGTCTAGTAAGTTCATGCTGCCTGGAATGCTGTGTCACCTCTACCAGCTGCACATTCTCCCTTCTCCCTCAGGCAGTGCTGATGCCTCTCCAGCCCACCTGTCATACTTCTAGAAAGCAAGCCCTACATTGTACTGTAACTTATGCTGAACTGTCTCCCCACAAGGCCATGAACTCTTGGGATCCAAGGACTGTGGCAGGTTTCTGTTTGCATATCCATCATCTAGCAGTCTACTTGCACTCAGCAGACTCTTCATATGAGCATGTTAAGGGATAAATGAATAAATGAATGCTTTCATCCTCAGACACTGTTAGGAAGTTTGTATTGCTATAACAGAATCCTCGTAGAGATTTAAACACACAAACTTTGTTCTCCCATATAAATAGGTCCAAGGCAGGCCTTCTAGGTTGTATAGTGACTCCATAAATTCCTCACAGACCTAGGCTTCTTTCAGCTATCCATTTTATCATGCCTACACAGTGATAAAATGTCCTGGCGTAGAGTGGCTGCTGCAGCACCAGCCATCACATCTGATATTAGACAGTGGAACTGAGGAGGTTCTCCTGCCCTTTAAGGCATTCTGAATATTACACAAGCACTTAAGTTTATATCTAACTGGTTGAAATATAATATCCTGGCTACATGTATCTGTAAGTGTGGCTGGGGTTCTCTTAGAGTGGTAGGGGAGTGAATGTCTTGCATGGCAGGCAGAATGATGCTCCTCCATCCCACCTCCAGATATCCATATCTTAATTTCTGCAACCTAAGGATATGTTATGGTAAATGGCAAAGGGGCATTAAAGTTGCAGAAGGAATTAAAGTTAATTGTCTGGCCTTGAGATGAGATTATTCTGAATTATCCAGGTGGGCCTAATTTAATCACAGGGGTTCTTAAATGTGGGAGAGGGAGGGAGGAGAATCAGAATAAGAGTAATATGATGTGAGAAGAACACTACCAGCTCTCACTGGCTTTGAATTTGGAAGAAGGGGCCATGAGCCAAAGAATTCTGTGGCTTCTAGAAGCTGGAAAAGTTAAATGGGTTCTCACCTAAAACTGCCAGAAGGGAACCAGCCCTGCCAACACCTTGATTTTAGCCTGGTGAGAACCATGTCAGTCGCAACAGAAAAACTAATACATGTGCATAGGCAGCTAGTGGTTTCCACTGCACCTTTCTTTCCAGAATGCATCTCAGAAGATGTAGCACATTGGTTAGTTTGGACAGGGGTAGGGTGGCAGGAGCTTTTTAGTGAGAAACTTTCATAAAAATGATGGTCTATGTCAGAGATGAGCAAGCTCCTTCTGTCAAAGGCCAGATAGTAAATATTTTAGGCTTCGTGGGCCAATAGGCACAACCAAGGCTGTGGTGCAGGTGCTCACAGCACCAGTTAAGATGCAATCATTTAAGCAGGTAAAAACCCTTTTCAATGGCTGGCCATACAGAAGTAGGCCGTGGACTGGATTCAGCCTGTGCATGGTAGTTTCCTTACCCATCTCTGTCATCACCGCGAGGAATATTTCTTTTATTTTTTAATACTAAAGGTAAGACATACTTTTTGTAAAAATTTTAAATAATGAAGTACAGAAGAACAAAATTCTCTTTCACAACTCTCTTTCCTTAAATTTTACCTCTATAACAGGGCTTTTCAGTCTTGGCACTGTTGACATTTTGGGCTGGATCATTCTTTGTTGTGGGGTTGTCCTGTGCTCTGTAGGACAATTAGCAGCCCCCTGGGCTCCACCCACTGTATGCCAGTAGCACCCCCAAGCCCCCTGAGTAGTCTCCTGGGAAGCACTATCACCCCAATTGAGAACTGCCCTATTCCTGTATATGTAACACTCAGGAGTTGGGGAGAATCTTTTTGGGCATCTCTCTGTCTCTCTCTCTGTCTCTCTGTCTCTCTGTCTCTCTCTCTCTCTCTCTCTCTCTCTCTCTCTCTCTGTGTTTATTTATAATTCCTTCCTTATTTCCATCTTTTTCTCCTTCCTCTCTTCTCCTTTTAAAAAATAGCATTATACTATACAGTTTTATTCTGCAACTTACTTTAAAAACCCTTTTATTGAAGTTTGACATACATACGTAAAAGTACACAAATAACAAGGGTATGGGGTTGTGAATTTTAACAAATGATCACATCTGTGAACTAGGGCTCAGATTTTAAAGTTAGTCCTCATCAACTTTTTATTTCACAATTTATTTTTATGAGTTATATATGTTATATCATTAGATATAACATTTAGATGATATTTTATAAAATATGGATGTATATAAAATATGATATAAATATCTAAAATATGTATTTAAAATATATTATCTTTATACATAAAAGGTAACAATATATGGTGGATGCCTTTCTATATCAGCACATGTGAATCTCCCTCATCATTGCTTCAAGGTGGCTGGGATGGGGTCCCACCTCTACTTCTCTAGGGAAGTGGGCTAAACCTAAGCCATTCACCACGCTGCATTCCCTAGACCAAATGATTTGTTCCGGAATGGTCATGTGGCTCAAACAAAGCCAGGGAGTCCAGAAAGAAATGTTTACTATTCTTCATTGGACTTACAAGGGAATGCATGTGATGCTGGAGCTGAGGCAGCTAACTTGTCATTATAAGGGGACAGTAGGGCCCACCTGGAGGAACCAGAGGCTAGATGTGGAGAGAGAAGACTGGATCCTGGTGGCATTTTTAGAGGCCTGATTAAGCCATATCTGAAGCTAGACTTGACCTGGGGTGGTCAATCCAGCATCCTGGCTGGTGAGAAGCTCAGCCGACTGGTATGATGTCTCTTCATTTCTTACCATTTTGTACCTCACACCATCCCAGTCAGACTGCAGGAACACATCCTGGAAGCACAGCCAAACACACACTGTTTTTCCTTTGGAAAGCCACTTTGCATGAAGTTCTAAAGAAACTTAGCATGTGTTTCCTATGGCTGATGTAACAAGTTATCACAAACATAGTGGCTTAGAACCACACAAATTTAGTCTCTTATAGTTCTGGAGGTCAAGAGTCCATAATGGGTGTTATGAGTGCTAGCATCAAGGCATTGCCAAGGCTATGTTCCTTTTTGGAGGCTTTAGGAGAGAGTCTTAGTCCATTCAGGGGTCTTATAAACAACAGGAATTTATTTCTCACTGTTCTGGAGGCTGGGAAGTCCAAGATCAAAGAGCTGGCAGGTTCAGTGTCTGGTGAGGACCCACTTCCTGGTTCATAGACTGCTGTGTTCTTACTGTGTCCTCACATGGAGGAAGGGATGGGGGGCTCTCTGGGTCTCTTTCCTTAGAGCACTGAGCGCATTCATGAGGGCCCCACTCTCATTACCTAATCACCTACCAAAGGCCCCCGTGGCCCTGCTGGGTGAAGCTGAGCTGCAGCTCTCTGTGGGGGCCCCACCGCTGAGCCACATGAACCAGAGAGGAGGCCTCAGCCTTTGAAACACCACCCTGTCCTGCTCCCTCCTGCCCCATCCTTGCACTCTGGGCCTGTGATGGGAGTGTCAGCTTTGAAGATCTTTGAATTGCCTTTGGGGTCATCCTTCCATTGTCCTGACTTCTGTTGAGATGGCTGCTCTGGACTGATCTTATCAAACGGTCACTTGCTCTGTTCCTGTTGGCTCACCTCCCTGGCTGTGGCCGTTCTGAGTCACTGACCTCAAAACTGGACACAGGTACAGCCTGGAAGCCCCATAGTTATTCACTGAATGAGTGAATGAATTAATCAAATGAATGCTGGGGGGCCATACCTGGCTCCCTCAAAGAGTGGGGCTGATACTTGGCCACCTGGGTGTGTCTGATGGGATCCAGGCAGCCCTGGCAAAACAATCGGCAAGGAAATAACCCTCCCCTTCTCTGCTTTTATTCCTGTCCCTTAAGTCATTAAGCAAATGCATCTTGATTCTGATTTTGACAAAGTTTGAAGAGGATGGTTAGGAGCTGATGAGCGGGGACATCCATTAGACTGCCACTTTTGATAAATGGCTCTTTCAGAGGGCTGGCATCTGGGAGTTTCTTCCTGTCAATGTGGCTCCTGTGGGAGTGGAGCAGGCCCTGGGCACCAGTGTCTGGACCATGCTCAGTTGTGCCATTACTTCCAATGGCTCCCTGTCACCTTTTTCAAAGAAAGGATTTTTTTCATAGTTTTGGTAATATATACATAACATAAAACTTATCATTTTAACCACTTCAGTGGCATTAAGTCCATTCACAATGTTGTACAACCATCACCACCATCCAGTTTTAGAACTTTCTCAACTTTCTAAAGAGAAAACCCATACCCCTTAAACACTAACTCCCCATTCTCCCTCCCCAGCCCTGGGAAACCCCCATTCCACTCTCTGTCTCTATGAATTTGCTTACTTGTGGTACTTCATGTAAATGGAATCACGTGGTATTTGTCTTTTTGGTTCTGGCGTGGTCCCCTAGCTTAGGCATTTAACAATGCCTTTCCCAGCGAGCCCATATTACTCTATTCTCTGCACTCCTTTGACTCCCTGCCCCTGCCCCCTCCTGCTTCCCCCCGTGCAAATCACTGTGCCCTCTCTTCGCCTCTCCCTGCCCATTATGAGATCTGGCTCTCAATTTCTATTAAAATTCTAACTTTTTGACTTTCCACCTGAAACATATATACATATCCGTCTTTTCCTCTTGTCACCACATCTCTACTCTATCTCCTGCTTGGATCAATGCCATAATGTCCGAACCAGCCACCTTGCGTCCAGCCAGCGTTGTTTATCATCTGATAGTGCTGCCTTCTGGCCCAACCCCTTCATTAGCTCCCACTGCTCACAGTCCCAATTCCTAAGCCAGGCAATCAATACCCTTTACAACCTGTGCCCCCTTTCTATGCTGTGTCCTGTCAAGCCTCCTTTATTTTCTTTAGGTTTCAGCCACACACTACTGTCTGCCAGTGCTGGGACACGTCAGCTTCTCAGGCCACGTCATTTTTGCATTTGTCGTCACATCCTTCTGGCTTTCTCTCACTTCTCTTTTCCATCTGGCTAACTCATCCTAAGGCCAGGCACAAAGGGCCACCAGGTAGAGTCAATCTTCCCCTCAGTCCAGGCTCTTTGTTTATTTGTCTATAAGATTCTTGCCAAATTGGATCAGAAGGATTTGTCGCTGTCTCTGTGGTAGGTGAGAGAGACCATGACAACTTGAGGGCTGTGTCGCTTCTCTGAATAATGCACTTATGGATGAGATCATGGGCCTCAGAGTTCTTCACACTTGGCTTCTAATTCCAAGTCTCCTCCACTTGGCTGTGTGTCAGAGGGGAATTTTCATCTTCTCTTCGAGCCTCATTTTTTTTTTATCTGTATAATGCGTGTGCTGGACACATTTTGAGGTGTCCTTATGATCCCTGCCTCCTGGTCCTTGATTGTGTGATGCCCTCCCCTTGAGTGTGGGTGGGACCCAGGACTTGCTTCTAACCAGTAGATTGTGAAAAAGAAGATGGGATGCCACTCCCATGATTATTAAATTCTATAAAACTCCATCTTGCCAGTAGACTTGCTCTGTCTCCCTGCTGGCCTGGAAGAAGCAGGGAGTAAGTGGAGTAAGTGGCCAGAATGGAGAAGCCCCACATGGTCAGCAACTGTGGGAAACCTCTAAGAGTTGATGGTGGCTACCAGCAAGAAACGGAAACCCTTGGTCCAGAAGCCACATGGAAATATATCCTGCCAACAACCTGAAGGAGCTTGGGAGCAGATCTTTCCCCCAGTCGAGTCTCTGATGAGACCACAGCCCCACTGACATCTGAATTGCAGCCTGACGAGAGCCTGAAGCAAAGAAGCCAGCTAAGCTGTGCCCAGACACCTGACTGACAGAAACTGTGATATAAGTGTGTGTTGTTTTAAGCCTAGAAATTTATGAGACTCTGTTAGGAAGCAATATATAACTAATATAATGGGCATATCAGTACCTACCCTAAGTGTGCAATCCTCATTGTGATGCATAAATGAAACAAAGCATCTAGAACAATACCACATGGTAAACCATGCACGAAGGTTAGACGTTATTATGATTACGATTATCCCTACACCCACCAGACTTTAACCTATAGTAGATAATCAGAAGGGCTGGTAGCTAGCCAAATGGATGAATGAATGAGTGAATATCCTCCACCCAGTGTTAGATTTAGGATCCTAGCCTTTGTGGTCACAGGCTCATCTGGGTCTTGGCTTAACCTAGGAAAACTGAAGAGAAATGTGATTTCTATTTAGTTGGAACATTTTATAATCTCTGTGAAGTCAGGAGACTCTAGTGGAGAGAGTAGATCGATCTCTTAAACTTGCTTTATCAAAGACATAAAGTTCTACCATGGCTTATAGAGATCTTCAGAGTAGGATGATCACCTTGTCTAGAGTCCTGTCCAGTACCTCTGGATATGTGCCCACTCTCAGCCTTCTGTGGCCAGTACCAGCCTTTGAAAATCCCAAGTTGTCTGGCTTTTCTGGGCCATTCATACCAAGGGCCATAACAGGCTCTAGACAAGAGCATGTGGGGGATCAACAGGGACATCTGAGAAAAATCTGCTCGTCCAAAGACAAGTAAGAGCAAAGTCAAATTGCAGATGTCTGGTCATGTAGACCCACCCTGGATGTAACTCTCCAATCCTTGGCAGAGAAAGGGGGAGGATTCCCAGGGGCTTCTTCTTGAGGCATTGTACCACCTGTCCTCTATAACCCAGGCTTTTCATACTACCTCCTTCTGCAGCTGCAGCCCCTCTGGGTCCCGGGCTCTGGACAGTTCTCAGACTCTGAGTGTTGGGATCCATGTGACTAGGACAGGAGTCATTGTACTCATTTTAAAGATGGGGACATTGATCCTACCACTGATCCCACCAGGCAGGCGTCTGCCTGCTGTCCTCTGAGTTGAGCTGGCCTGAAACCATGAGTGGATGTGAGGTCTGTGATACCTGCAGAATCCAGAGGACAGGAGGTCACGCTTGGGAGTCCTGACAGGGGGAGATTGCCGTGCCGGTAATCCCCATCACAGTGCCCTGCTAAAGGCACTGATTCAAGACAGGGAGTTATTGCCGAAAATTAAATATAAGGGGACAAATGGCAATTTCTTCAACAAACGGCAATTTCTTCAACAAACGAAGGTCATGAAGAAAAGGAGAACTGTTATGGATTAAAACAGACTTAAAGAGACACATCACTCAGACGTGGACTTTCTCAGGATCCTTATTCACACAAAACAACTATTAAAAGATATTTTCAAAATCTGAACTTACTGAAGATAGCTGGTATTTGATTTTATTAAGGAATGATTGTTAATTATGTTGGGGTGATTACGATACTATGATTATGTATTGAAAGCCCTTATTTGTTAGGGATACACATTGAAGTATTTATGCATAAAGGATGTAATGTTTGGGATTTGCTTTAAAACACTCAAAGAAAACCAGCCAACCAACCAACCAACCAACAAACAAACCAAAGTAGGAAGGGTGGGCAGATGAACAAGATCTGTGTAAAATGGGTAGCAGTTGGAGCTGGACGATGGCTACACAGGGTCTGGTAGCATTGGCCCTTTTATGTATCTATTTGAAAATGTCCATAATAAATGTTAACAAATTAAATTTCTGTCACCTCCTAGGAATTAAAGGCTGAGTCCTGGTGATTGCTGGTTCATGGTGGGATCAATGTCTCCATCTTTAAAATGTTATGTACTTGGTGCACAAGGTCTTGGTGGGAGAGACAGATGTTAAATAGAATCTTCCCAGAGAAGCATTTAATTCAAATGTGGTCAGGGCTGCAAAGGAAACCACAGAGCGCCGTGAGTGCTTGTGACAGGGAGATTCAGCCAAGATCTGAACAAAGAGTCTCATGAAGGCTTTCCTGTTTTTCCTGACATTTAAGCTGAGACTTGAAAGGTGGTGGCTTGGAAGTGTGTGTGCATGTTCGTGCATGCACACACATGAGTCTGTGCATGCCTGTGCATGTACACATGTGTGTACATGTGTATGTGCACATGTGTGTGTACATGTGTGCTTGTGTGTGTTGGGAAGGATGAGGAGATAGAGAAACAGCTGTGCAAGAGGAGGAGGCACATTCACAGTTGAGGGGATCAGCAGAAGGGGAGCAGAGGGAGACACGGGGCGGGGAGGAGGCTGAGGGCTCCGGGTCTCCGGAGTGGAGTAAATGACGATGCTGGCGTTCAGGGGCAGATATTTGGAGAGCAGGAGCACCTTGAGAACCCTGGGCTCATTTCTGAATTGAATTTGAGTCTGATTTAAGTTAAATGTTTCAGGCATGAGTCACAGCGCTCGGAGACCCTATTATACGCTTCATTTCAGCAGTCAAAGCTCTGAACTGGAAAGGCAACTGAGATCGGTGTTGGGCATTGCACCCTGCTCTCAGCTCTCCACTTTCGCCCTCTCAGACCATATTCTGGGGCCTCAGTAACAGCTATTATCTGGGGGTGGGTGGCTGGGGAAGATTCAGCCCCTTCCTCGAAGCTTTTGGCTTTAATTTAATCTCAGAGGACTGGCAGATCTCTGTGCCAGAGGATAATGGTTTCTGGAGTCTGGCGTTCAACTCCCAGCTCTGCCGTTTACTTACTCTGTGACCCTGGACAAGTTATCTACTGTTTGTAACCTCAGTTTCCTCATCTGTAAACTGGGGACAATTATAGTCCTTTCATCAAAGGTGGTCAGGAGGGGTTAGTGAAATAAATAGGGCATGTGGTATGCCCAGTAATCATGAATTATTATTGCCAATATTACTTTATTGCTAATAGTCATTATCCAACCCCAGGATTTGGACCTCAGCCATAGGTGGGGTCAAGGGCTTGGATCTTGATTTATGTCTTCTTGCGCCAAGACTCTATATTAGAGTAGAATAGAAAGGCAAGGAAACTAATGTGTATTTTGAAGTCTATAAAACATTCCATTTTCCTTGTAGAAAATTTGGGAAGTAAAAGACAAATGAGAAAAGAATAATTGCACTCAATCATCCCACCAGGAGATGAACAGCACTAACATTTTCGTGACTCCTGAATAGTTCTCTTTTTAAAATGGGATTAATCACAGTCTTTAGTCATGACATAATCTCAGCATTGGTTCAGTCACGGCCAGTTTTGTCCATCTGCCACTGATGTCTATTCATTAGAGCGAACTATTAAAATTGGCATTTTTGAAGATCAAAAGCAGTTGATTATTAGCAATTCTACATGGTTTATCATAATATTTATTTTATTTTTGATAAGATAATAAGAAGTGTGATTCCACCACCCCAAATAAAAGCTATGTCCTTGACAATAACCTCTGTGAACTATATGGTTACTCTCCTTCCATCCCATCCTCTGTGTCCCCTCCTGACCAGGCATCCATCACCTGGAACCAACGTTCACCATTCCATTGCTTGCATCTATATTCCATTTTCTTGCATCTATATGTATTTCTACAAAGCATGTATATGTTTTTCCAGTTTTCTCTATACACATATATAATTCTCTTTCAAAACAAAATTGAAATGGTACTATATATAAGTTTTTTTTGTCTTGAGTAAAAAATATTATCTCTTGAATAAAGCCCCTTCTCATTAAAAAGTCTCTGGAAATATAAAATGTAATGCTTGCATAATATTCTCTATTTTGATTGGCCTGTAATTTATTTATAACTTTCTCTTCCAGTTGGGCATTTTTGATTGATTTTTTTTCTATTGCAAATAATGTTCTATAAACTTTTGAAGGATTCTCAAAATTAAATTACTTTTAAGAAAGACTGTAAAAAATTACTCTCTGTCTCCCCCTGTGTTCCTCACTCCCAACAAGGCTTTTTAAAAAATGTTGCCAATTCGATATGGGAAAAGTAGTATTGTATTTTCATGTTTATTGGCTATTTATATTTTTTTCTTGAATTCTCCATTCAGGTTCATAGCTCATTTTTCTGTTGGGGCATTAATGTTCTTATTGATTTGGAAAAGTTCTTTATATATTGAAGAAGATAGTCCTAATCTGTCATAGTTGTTTTGGATATTGTCTAGGTTTGTCATTTGCCTTTCAATTTTGTTTATGATGGTTTTAAAATAGAGATGCTTTTTATTTTTAAATAATCAATTTACTAAGTCTCTTCCTTGGTGATTTGTCCCCATTGATTTTGCGCTTAGAAAAGCCTTCCCTATCTTAACATCAGCTAAAAGTTTATCTAGATTTTCTTTAAGTTTTTATGATCAGTTTCCACATTTTAAATTCTAAATACATATGAAATTCATTTTGATGTATGTGTAAGGATCTAACTTGATTATATTTTCACAAATAACCAATTTTCTAGAAACTAGTTTATGAGCAGTTTTTTTTATTCCTTTGGTTTTTGATGCGTCCTTTAGCATATGATAAATGTTTCTATTTACACTCTGGTGTGGTTCAGGGATGTCCACACTGTAACTTTGTCCATCAAGTCTTATACCTCTTATGTGCTTGAATGGCTGCAGACTTACAGGAAATCTCTTCCTGCTATTAGTCCCTTTTTGTAGTATGTTTCTTAAGCGTTCTCGGCTGTTTCTTAATCCAGGGAATTTCAGAATAAGTATTACTCTTTCTCGAAAAACGACTGGAATTTTGATTGGAACTGTCTTAAACTTATAAGTTAATTTGGGAATAATTAGTTTTCCCATCCAGGCAAGCTTGTGTAGGTCCTGTCCATTTTTTTTAGTATTTTGCTTCTCTCTCTCTCTCTCTCTCAATTTTTATTGCTAGTGGGAATGGAATCCTCACACCCAATACAGGTTGATATTTTGGCTGGAAACAAAAGACACACTCAGTTTGGGTAATTCAAAGAGAGTTTATAAATGGACTATTTACCAAAATGTGGGAGAGGGAGTCTGTAGGAAAATCATAAGGTATTGGAGAGTCCTCCTGGGCTAATAACAGGGGAGCAGTTAGCATCCCTGGGCAGTAGAGGCAAGATTAGAGAGTAAATACTAGAACCTGGAAGAGGGGAGTGGTGTGGAGAGGGCTTCTTGGACATGAACTAGAACCTTTGTTTGGGATACCCACCTACCAGAGCGATCAGGGGGGAAGGAAGTTGGGGAATAAATGCCTCAAACTGTTCTCCACTGGCTAAACCCAACTGGAAGCTAGATCTAGTGGGCCCATTGATGCAGTCCACACAGATCAGCCTTGTGATGGATAAAGAGTGGAGAGGAGCCGTGACAGACAAATGGATGATACCCACCCGGCAAACTTCCCTCATTCTATATTCTTCCCCCATTGTAATACCATCTGGTAATTGTCAGCACTTCCAGGAGAAATTGATGCTTATATCTTTATTTTACTATCCAAACGTTTTGCTAAATACTTGCTCTCTTGCTAATTCTAAGAATTTTTCAGTTGATTCTCTATGGTATTCAAAGTGTATAGTCATATGATCAAGTAATTATTTTGTCTTCCTGCTTCCAATGGTTATGTCGCTTATTTTACTTCCTGTTCCTATTGCAGGAGCCAAGCCTGCTGTAAAATCATATGTGGTTTTAAAGAGGCCTTTTTAAGAGCCTTAATTTCAGCTCTGAGAGTCATCAGAAATCTGTGGGTTGGTCTCTCTATTTCCTCTTCTCTCTGTCCTTTTCTTCCCCTCCTTCTCTCCAACCATCTATCCAATGTACGTATATTAAGTGCTAACCACATTCAAACACTGGGCAATTCAGAGAGACAATAAGCAAATACACAAACAAAATGAACAATAAAAATAACAGCAGCATTTCTCAAACTTTCTGAATTTATCCCACAGTAAGAAATTAATTTGACATTGCATCCCAACACACATTCACACACACACACACACACATACCACATACACACACTGAAACAAAAGTTTCATTAAACCCTTACT
The DNA here is from genome assembly GCF_000325575.1 of Pteropus alecto. Lineage (NCBI taxonomy): Eukaryota > Metazoa > Chordata > Mammalia > Chiroptera > Pteropodidae > Pteropus > Pteropus alecto. Next base: position 2,868,041 of record NW_006436812.1, on the reverse strand, counting down.
ACATAAAATGCAATGCATGAAATGTGCTCTGATGTTTTCTGTTATAGCTCTATTTAAAAAGGAAGAAAGGAAAAAGGAAAAACCCTAGTGGTTGCCACTCACTCAAATGATTTCACGCCCCAATCCTGGGTCCCAACTTGTAGTTTCAAGATGATTGGGTAAAATGCACTGTGCTGAGAAGTAAAATGGAAAAGAGTCACTGGGTTGCAACTTTAGTCAGGTGGGATGGGAAGAAACCTCTGAGGAAGGACATCTAAAAACAAGGAAACCAAATTGTCTGATGATTAGGGTTAGACATGGGGTGGGTGGGAAGAAAGGTTCATGCAGAGGAAAGAACAGACGGAAACAAGCTTGTTTTGCCCGAGTCACATGGGGATGGCCAGAGAAGCTGGAGCATTACTGTGGGTGGGGGAATGAATTGAGACGAGGTGAAGCTGGACAGTGGTGCAGACTTTTGAAAGTAGGAGCAAGGAATCTGTATATGCATATGTGAATGTTGCTTAAATAAAAACCATCACAGCAAGTGATGAATTACTTTTCTATGGCTGCATAACAAATTACCACAAACATAGCAACTTCAAACATCACAGATTTATTATCTCATTAGGGCATCACAATATCTCTTATGGGTCAGGAGTCTGGGTGCTCTGTTCAGGGTCTCCCCAAGCTGAAATCTAAGTGTTGGCCAGGGCTGTGATTCTCATGTGAGGCTCTCAGTCCTCTTCAAAGCTCCTTCAGGTTGTTGGCAGAATTAATTTTTTTTTTTGCGGATAAATGACTAAGGTCCCAATTTTCTTGTTTAGTGTTGGCTGTAGACAACTCTTAGCTCCTAAAGGCCACCCATAGTTCTTTGCCACATAGCCTCCATATATGGTTCACATCATAGCTGTTGGTTTCTTCCAGGCCAGCAGAGGGGAATCTCTCTAACTTCCTTGTTTTAAAGCATTCACCTGATTATGTCAGGCCCACCCAGGGTGGCCTCTTTTGATGCACTCAAAGTCAGTGGATTAGTAGCCTCATCACAGGAGTCCTATCCCATCCCATTCATGGTCCTTCCCACGTTCAAGGGGAGAGGACTATACAAGGGCATGTAGACTCGGAGAGGGTCCGAATCTTTGGGGCCATCTGAGAATCCTGCCTACCACAAATGGACAGAGCAGAAAGTCAGAAACCCTGAAGAGATGAAGTCACGAAGCTTTTATTCCAAGAGGAACTCAGCTACCACTGAACTTAGAACCCTCTGGAAGTACAGAATCTTATGGAATAATTTGAGAATTCTTTTACTTGCAACTAAAAGCATTCTAACTTCCAACTTGTATTTGAAATCCATTTCTTCTTTTCTTCGTTTATTTATCATGCGGCCAATAAGTATTTACTGTGCACTTAACACATGATGATGTGTCCTAAAGGGCTGGAGATTCCATAGTGAATTCAATCATAAATAAGGCGGGAACAGACCCTTCAGTGCTGGGGAGGCAGGTATTAATTCAGTATCGATGGGCATTCACCACCATGAGAAGTGCTGCAAAGGTGGAGCATACCTTCACATACTTTTGAAGGTGTGTGATGTGGGGATTAGCCTTGTGAGGTCAGGCAGGTTCCCGAAAGAAGTCACACCTGAGGTGATATCTAACAGAAGAGCAGAAATTTATTCTGTAGGGAGGGAAAAAAGGGAGTGTGTTTCTGTTTGAAGACAGGAGCAGATGGCTGCTGCAGCTGAAGTAAAAGAGCGAATCTTCCTTTCCTTTCCCCTTTTGTTCTATTCGAGTCCTCAATGGATTGGATGACATCCATATGCGTTGTCGAGGGTGATCTTACTTCTGGAGTCTACTGATTCAAATGCTAACCTCTTTCGGAAGTGCCCTCACAGAGACACCCAGAGCGTTTTACCAGTTCCCTGGCCATCCCTAAACCCATTCAAGTTGTCACAGAAAATTAAGCATCACAGAGGGACAGAGGAGGGGAAGTGGGTGGGGCTGGCCCACGTAGTGTCCTGGGTGTCATACCAAGGCCTTTAGGCTTTATCCCAAGACCCAAAGGAACTGTTCAAGCCACGGGATGATGGGATCAGATTTGCATTTGGGGAAGATCACTGCATAGGACACATTTTGGGTTGAAAAGCTGCCACAAGTTGTGCAGATCAGTGACAGTTCTGAAATCACAGTGGGACTGTGAGCTCTTTTCTTTCTCCCCGCGTGGCCCCAACTGGAGCTCTATGGGCTAACAAGTTTAACTTGGCTGCTTATTTAGATCCAGTGAATTATCTTTGATTTAGTTCGGATTCCTCTTCCTCTCCTCTGTTCGCCTCTATCAATTCCATTTGAGGAGAGAGGTGACATATTTTTTGCTTCTCACAGTGTTTGAATGCATGTTCTAAAAGCAAGGCAGACTGTGGGCAGAATGGGAGGCAACTGGGGTGTGGAAGGAATCTAAAATATTCTGGGGCCTTAAACTACAGTCCGCATTCTGTGATGGGAGTGGGTTTTGTCACTGTTCCGTCCCGCTCGAGTCTGGTTTCTGAGGGATTTCTCTTCTTCATGGACACCCCTCTGGGCATCAGAGACTCTGCTTCCAGCTTGGGGCGGATAGGTAAAACCCGTGAACGTCTGTACTGTTAGATCTTCACATAGGGCTGTGCGAAGTGTCAAGATGGGGTGGACATTAATTTCTTCTGGACAGTCTGCAGGTAGCAAGAGGGAGGAAGCAGGAAGAATGCGCTGCACAGATAGCACATGCAACAGCTGGAGTGATCTTCAGCATAGGAAGTGTGACAAGTCCATTTAAATGGCCATGGATGGACAGGAGGCATTGTCCTGGCCTCCCCATGCATCCTTGAAGATGGGGTGGGGGGCTGGACAGAGCTCAGCTACCTCTCCACACAGACTTTCTTTGTGTGCCCCACCTGCTGCCCAGCCAAGTCTGGTTCCTTTAGAATCCCCATTGACCTCTCCCTCTAGGCGGCATCTCATTCCCTCTCTACTCTCTTCCAACCTAAGTGACTCTAATTTATTTTTATTTTTTTTAATTTATTTTAATTAGTTTCAAGTATACAGTACATTGTTCAGACATCTATATAGTTCGGAAAACGATCCCCCCAATTGCTCCCTCCCTCCCCTGACCCTTCACCTAGCCAACATATTAGCGCTAACTGTGTTCCCTATGCCGTGCTCCCCATCCCCGTGACCATCCATCAGCTACTAATTTTTACTTCTTTAACTCTTCACCCCATTCTCCGAGACCCCCCAACCCCCCGTCCGTCACCAAATTGTCTACTATATTTGTGAGTCTGCTTTTGATTAGTTTGTTCTTTTTACTTCTTAGATTCTGCATATAAGTTAAATCATATAGTGTTTCTCTTTCTCTGTCTGACTTAAATACTTTCTGGGTCCATCAAAGCAATATCTTTTTTCATCCCCTTCTTTTTAGTCTATGTGGGTCTTTTAATCTGAAGTGAGTCTCTTGTAGGCAACATGTAGGGATCTTGTTTTCCTATACATTTGTCCACTCTAATTTTTGGCTGGAGCACTTAATTCTTTTCCATTTGAGATACTTCTTGATAGGAATGTAGTTATTACCATTCTTTATTCCTGTTTTTGATACACCTTTTTTCTTCTTAAAGAAGTTCTTCCAACATTTCCTGTAATACTGGCTTGGTGTTGATAAATTCCTTTAGCTTATTTTGTCTGGGAAGCTCTTTATTTGTCTCTCAACTCTAAATGATAGCTTTGCTGGATAAAGTATTCTTGGTTGTAGATTCTGGGTCTTCATCACATTAAATATTTTGTGCTAAGCTCTTCTGTCCTGCATAGTTTCTTTTGGAAATCAGCTGCCAGTATTATGGGTGTTCTCTTGTAGGTAACTATCTGGTTTTCTCTTGCTGCTCTTAGTATTCTTTTTAGTATTTAACTTTTGGCATTTTATGATGTGTCTTGGTGTGGGCCTCTTTGGATTCCTGGTTTTGGGATTCTCTGAGCTTCCCGGGGTTTTATGTCCATTTCTTTCACCAGGTTAGGGAAGTTTTCTATCATTATTTCTTCAAACAGCAGTTCAACATCTTGTTTTCCTTCAGGTATGCCAATCAGATGGATATTTTGATCTTTAATAGTGTCCCATATGCTCCTTAAATTATTTTTATAGTCTTGGCATCTTTTCTCTTGCCATTCTGATTGAATGTCCTTGGCTTTCCCATCCTCTATGTAAGTCATTTGATTCTCTTCTTTATTCACTTTATTTCTTTGTTTATTTCATTTAATATACTTCTCATCTTGGATAATGTGTTCTTCATTTCTGACTGGTTCCTTTTTATAATTTCCATTTCCATTTTTATGTTTTTTTATCTCTTTGTTGAAGTTCTCACTGAATTTATCTACACTTCTCAAAAGTTCATTGAACATCTTTATAACTAGTGTTTTGAACTCTGCATCTGTTAGATTACTTGACTCCATTATATTTGGATCTCTGTTCTGTTCTCTCATATGGTTTCTGCTTCTTTGTCTTTCCATTTTGGCTGCCTTTCCATGTCTGTTTCTATGTACTAAGCAAAGCCCCTAAGTCTCCTGGTCTTATTAGTGTGGATTTGTGAAGTAGGTGTCCAGTGGCACAGTCCTGAGGGGGTTCAGCTACAGGCCAAATTCAGCCCAAGCCTCTGCCCCTCGGGGCCTTCTGTTAAGATTCAGCAAGCAATCCACAGATGCTGTGCTTACAGTTGTCTCAAAAGGCCACACCAGAAACTGAGGCCAGCTGCCTCCAGTGTGAGTCTAGGCGCTGCTCTGTAAGGAGCACCTGACTCGCTGAGGATACACCTGGATGTTGCTTGGGTGGGGCTGCGAGTTGAGAGAAGCAGGGTTTCGGGGAATCCTCTGGGCAGAGTGATCTCTGTTGTCCAGTTTGATGACGTCTGGGCTATGGCAGTGCTGTGTCTGCGCACTGGGAGAGGGAAGGGCTCAACAGGGAACTATCGGTACCGCCGACACTTCTTTACAGAGCAAGTCTTATGTGGGCCTTCACTCCAACAATCTCTCTCTGTAAGTCCCTGGTGCCCGCTGTGCACAGCCAAATTGGCACTGGTACTCAGAGCAAGCAGATCCGTCACTGCGAAAAATCCAGTCGCAGACATGGCCCCTTTAAGAGGCTTCTGCCGCTGCTACAGCCTCTTTCTCACTCAGCTGCTCGGGACCGGGTAGCCCGTGTCCTCACCCCCTCTTACCTTCTGCTGTTGCAGGGTGCTTTCTTGGATTTCTCCCTAGTTGTATGGCTTGTTCATCTATATCCCAGGTGTTTTTTTCCTTGCTGCTTGCTCCTTGTTTCCCTCACAACTTTGATTTGGTTGCCAGAGGGATGAAGAGAGCTTCTATCATCCATGCCATTTTTTTTTCCCTCCCCAGTGACTCTAATTTTTTTATGGACTTTTATGTCTCAAGAGGCTTCTCCTTTCTCAAAAATAAAAAATGACCTCTCGCAAATCAAAATTTGGAGCTTCCAAATGATTGATCCAGATGTAGCATCAGGAGCATTCTTTAAAAGTTAAAAAAAAAGGATCAAATTTTTTTCTCTCTGTATTCATCTAACTAATATTTATTGAGCACTTATTATGTGCCAGGTGTGTTCTAGGTGCCAGGAATACAGGAAGGAATAAATAGTCGTCCCTGCCTTAATGAAGCTCATATTCTAGTCAGGGGTAATAGCAAAATGGTCATGTCTTCTTGACCAGGGACAGGTCCCCCAACGAGGAGACAGAAAGGCATGAATACGACTATTTTGAGGTACCATCTCACTTCACTCTAATGAAATATTTCTTGAAGAGCAACCAGAATGGCACAGTCTGAAATTCAATTCTTGCATGTTTCTGTAGGAGAAAGGTCAGTTTCTGTCACTTGTCACTCGAGGTCTTCAATATGGCTTCC
>NW_006436812.1:2817432-2862113 GCF_000325575.1 Pteropus alecto | reverse complement strand
TCCCTTCAGGAGCTCTATGTTCCTGTCGGTCAACACCGTTCATGGACTTCTGCACATGGAGTACGCTTTCCTGCCTCTGAGCCTGTGCTCCAGCCATCCCTCCTGTCTAGAATACCCTCTTCTCTCCTTTTTGACTTTCTAAATTCAATTCACTTTTCAAAACACAACTGAAAGTACTGAAAGTACTTGAACCTAGTTTGGACATGAGTCAGATATACCTGATTTTCAAGTCAGCCATAAGCTTGGGCCAATCATTTGACATCTTCGAGCCTTGATTTTCTCATCTCTAAACTGGATCAGCATGAAGATTAAGTGCTTACTGGATGGCAAGCCCTCATTAAACATGAACAGTCATTATTTTCCCCTGTGTTGGGTTGAGATTTTGAGAGATGTTGGGCTGGGATGATTGTATTTTGCATGTGGGATGAATATGAATCTTTGGGGGGCCAGAGGGCAGGCTGTGGTAGGCAGAAAAATGGCTCCTAAAGACATTGTCAATATCCTAATTTTTGGAAAGTGTGAATGTGTTACCTTACATGGCAAAAGGGACTTTGCAGGTGTGATTAAGTTAAGGATTTTGAGATGAGGAAATTATCTTGGAATATCTGGGTGGGCCCAATGAAATCACAGTCTTTCTAAGAGCCAGGCAGGAGTGTCAGAGTCAGATGCTTCACTACTGGCTCAAAATGGAGGAAGGGGTCATGAGCCATGGAATGCAGGAGGCTTCTAGAAGCTAGAAGAGGCAAGGAAATGGATTCTTCCCTAGACCTGCCAGAAAGAATGCAACTCTCCCAACACTTTGATTTTAGCCCAGTGAGACGGATGTTAGACTTCTGACCTACAGTGCTATAACTTGTATTGTTTAGACACCGAGTTTGTGATAATTTTTTATAGCAGCAATGCAAAACTGAAACACATCCATCTTCAGTGATTTGTGCTCATCTTTTGGTAAACTTGAGAGATTCCACTGAGGTTGTGCTATCTATTCAATATTTCTAGTTAGCATGAAAGGCGTGGACACTTTTCTTTAATACCACTTGCCACCAAGATGCACGGGAATTCTTTCTCTCCTTATAGCTAAGGTAGTCTGTATTCACTATAGAGATGTCACAGCCTGACAGCCTGATATGTACAGCTAAGAAGTCAAAGGCCTGGGCTCTGGACCCACATAGACCTGGGTTTGAATCCTGGGAAGGCCCCTGAATTGCCGTGAGAACTTAAGGAAGTGACAACCCATTTCTAATCTTTAGTGTCCTCATCTATGAATTAGCCACACTAACTCACGGTCCCCATAAAGAGCATAGGAAACAACGCATGTAAGATGTGGCACCATGCCGGGCACATAGTAAATACTCGATAAATATTAGTAGTTATTTTTATTATTTTTATTAGTTGTTAGTGTTATCCTGATGAAATTATGGGCTTGTGACTATTATAGGGTAATTTCTGGGTTTTCAGGGACTGTGAATGCTCTAGTCCTAAGAAACCCGAACACCACTGCTCATGGATTGCTGTCCCACAAAGTACACATGAGGACAGATTTGAGACGTGGGGGCAGATTTCAGTGGGGTGGGCGAGATGACACCCAGGAGAGTTTTGAGTGGGACAGCGAGACGGTCAGAGGTAATAACTCACATCGATTCCTTACTGTGTGCCCGGCACTTGCTAAGGGATTTGCACGAATTTGCTGATCCACTGCTCCTAACGGTGCAGAAGACTGGGAATTAGCATCTCCACTTGAGGGAAGAGAGATCAAAACCAAGGAGGCTCAGCAGCCTGCCCAGGTCTGGCACCTAATCACATACCTATTAGCCTTGTCTCCCTGAGCTTCACATTCTTGGGAAGGATTCAGGAGATTTCAGTAGCCACGGGGTGAGCAAATGCTGAAATGCCCCAGGGAGAGGTGCGACCCATCCAGACAAGTCTCCAAGAGCTTTTCAGTTGCAACGACAGGGCTCACGACAGGGCTCACTTGCGGAGAGGGAAGGTGGAGTGGAGCTGGCAGTGCCTTCTTGGCGACAGCTCTGAATAAAGCCACTCAGATGTGTTTTGAAGTAAGGCGGCCCTAGGGAGTGTGGAGAAGAAAGGCTGTGCTATTGATGTTTCCCATTATGACACTTACAGTTCCTCCATTTCTGGTCCCCGAGCCTCCGGAGTCCTCAGTGCAGCTGCCAAATTGCTTCATGTTCCAGAAAGTGGGGTGCCTCTTAACTAAGGGGAAAATTGGCATTTTCTACCAACAGCCCCAACCGTTAGAGCTTCTTATAGTATTAACAAGACGTCCACAGCATTCCTCAGAGAACACTGCTTCCTTTTATTTCCTTTCTTTCCCAAGAAGGGCTTTGTTCTTTCTCTCCCCTTTGCTGACTGTCTAAGAGACTCTCTCTTCTTGGCCTTCTGCGTTGGTCTTGGGCTGAGGCATCCATTTCAGTATCCACATCTATGTGGCTATTTAAATTAATTAAAATGAAGTAAAATAAAAATTCTGCTTCTCTGTCGCAGTAGCCACATCTTAAAAGCTCATTTGCCACTGCAGTTACCAATAGGACACATAGCTTGTGCCCAACCATGTAGGACCTGACAGATACATAACATTTACATCTCTGCAGAAAGTTCTGTTGGGCAACCCTGGTCTAGGGCATTCATTCAGTCACTCATTCAGCTCTTATTAACTGAGCGCTGCTGTGCGCCACACACCGGTCCTGGTTCTGGGAAGTAATTGGTCAACAAGAAAAGCAAATGTCATGCCTCATGCAATGACCTCTGCGGTGGTTGAGACAATCAACAGAAAAATAGGTGTGGAATGGGAGGAGTCCAGAAGGGGACTAGAACAGGTGAAGTGACGGAGCGTAATGGTGAGTGGGAGGCATAGGTCAAGTCAGCAGGGAAGGTGAACACAAAGCAAGTGTTGGTATTGGCCCTCAAATCCCCTTCCTGCCCTGTGTTCCTGAAAGCTCAGGACTTCAGCCCAGTCCCTGAATCCTTCAGTTGGGTGGTGCCTGCTCAGAATGCAGGAGAATGAAGGACACTCCCAAAATGGTGGCCTCTTTGTGTGGGGTTCTGTAACATCTAGTGATGAGATAAAGAGAACTTCCTGGTGCGCTTCTTGACGTGCACATGCCAAGGAAAACACAAAGGTGATCACTTGATTAACAACAGGTGCGGAAGGCAAGGGTGTCATATTTTCCTTGGGGTGGAGGGAAGAGAGTGTTGCCGTAAAGAGCTCTCTATTCCAAAGTATAGGCTCCTCCTCTCCCATTACCACTCAGTTGCAAGGAATTAGGGTCCAGTTTCATATTTGACCTACTTCTGCTTTCTAACACTGAGGATTGATATTTACCTCTTTATGTGTTTGCTTGAAGCAAAAGTGGCGATGTTGGTGACTAGTCATTGATGATTTGTTACCTCTGAACAACAGAGTGATGGGCTAACAGTGGAAATCTGTCTGCGTCTGCCTACGCGTAGGATGTGGGAGGAGGTCTGGTTAATCGTCAGGGCCACTCCAGGCCTGGTGTCGCCAATCATTGCTTCATGGGGTAGTGCCCAACTTCCAGAGAGCTTAGCTGGAAGTGACAGGTGGACCCCCAAGTCTTCCCCCACTATTTCCATTTGAGTCAATCTTATCATCTCAGACTTATAATACTGAAATCTGAAGGGACCTCTGACTGCCCATTCACTATCAATCCAAGTGGAGAATTACTGCTCGAGAATGAAGTTGGCAACTGGCTGGATATAATGTGGCAGTAAAAATTTGGGGTAGCCTGTTGCAATCATGCTCCTGGGTGGCATTCTGCTGGAGGGCATTACCACACCAGCAGGGACTGAGGTTGTATGTTTCAGCCAAGGAATATGGGTCCTGGGGTAATAATTCATGTTCATCCTTCATCCTCGGCGGAAGCTTTTATTCTCTCCACCTTGTGATTTTATTTTGTTGTGTGTTTACCATATGCCAGGCTGTATGTCTGAATCCTCAGAAAAACCCAGTAAAGTTGGCCCCGCTCACCATGCTCATTGTACAAACAAGTGAGCTTTAGGTCACACATTTGAGATAATGTCTAGGTACATGGTGACCGAGCCACAGAGCTGAGATTCCAGTCTTAGAGTCTAGCTCCAGAATCAACTTTCCTAATTGGGATGGCATGTTTTCAACAGAAAGCACTTAAGAGTTGATGCCTTTGCTCAGATATTGGGAGGCAACAGCGCCTAGCCAGGATTTAATATCACTGTTTTCATTGCTTTTATTTTTACTTGAAATAATATTGGTTTTCTATGTATAGTAGCGATAACATTTTCCTCTACAAGTCAATGTATTTTTTTTTTTTTTGCAAAAAAGTGATTCTATGTAAATAAAAATATGAAGTAATTGTAAATGTGGTATGGATGTGGCAAAAATAGCGACCGTGGCATGAGAATGCCGACCCTCCCTCCCATTAAAACTGAGTCATACGGTCATTGTTAGTTACAAGGGCAAAGGGCATCAAAGACAAGCCTTCTGGGCATTTATAAGGTGAAATGGCAAGCACTTGTGTGTGTGTGTGTGTGTGTGTGTGTGTGTGTGTGTTTAGAGACCACTGAGGCAGTGCTGATAGCCGAATGCATTGATGGTGGAAAATAGGGGGATTTCTCTGGAATATCCTAGAAAAGGGAGGCTTGATTGTGATGAAGTAGGATGGGGCCAAATTTTAACTCTTACTGGGATTCACCTGTACATCTCCTTCAAGTAGAATTGACATGAAGCCTTCACTCTGTGCCAGCCACTTTGTGTTCTATCATCTCATTGAATCTTTATAACAACCCCCTGGACACTTGGGGTTCCCACTTTAGAGATGAGGACCCTGAGGCTCTGAAAAGGTGAATCATTTTTCTAAGTCATACAATTACGTGTGATGGAGCCAGGATTTACAGGCAGGGAGCCTGACTCCAGAGCCTCGATAATGTAGCTAATCATGTGAGCTGCTTATCCATATCCCATTTCTCTTCTTTTGACTTCCGTTCTCTGATGGATCTAGGAAGAGTTGTTGATGATCAAGTTCATTTTCCCCCTTGTTGTCTGGTCAGGGGTGATGGCTTCCAAGCTCCTTCCATGCCGGACCGGAAAATTTCATTTTTGAATGATATTTTCATGAGGTATAGAATTCTGAGTTGACAGTTCTTTTAGCACTTTAAAACTGTCACTCCATTTGCTTCAGAACTGAGTGGTTTCTGATTAGAAGTCTCCTCTAATGCTTATCATTATTCCCCTGTATGTAATGTGTCATTTTTTCCTCTGGCTGTCTTCAGGATTTTCTCTTTTTCTCCTCTTTTGGGGCTGTGGTAGGATTGGATTTCCTTCTTCCCGTTTGACTGCAGGTAGGGCCAGGAAACTTGCTTTGGCCATGGAATGTGAGCAGAAAGTTCAAGAGACTGCACAATTCATTATATTCTCTTTCTCGTTGCTCTTCAGATCTGGGTTCTGCTTTGAGGACTGAGTGGACTAATGCCTTCAGCTGACTCACCGGGAACATATAGCAGGCAGTAAATAAATTTGTATGGCTACTAAGATTTGAGGGATGTTTATTATTGCAGCAGAATCCAGCCTGCCCTGTCTGATAGACTATTACTTTCCTTCAGATGAAATCAAGAGGGTGACAACCACAGAGATGGAGGGGGAGTCAGGAGGAAGATACAGTAGAACAAAAGAAAAAAAAAAAAGAAAAAACCGTATAGCCAATTGTACGGAAATCCCATAGACCCCCTACCTCATCTTACAAACAGCAATAGCACTGTTGGATAATTAAGATGCATATGCCACCTGACATTAAGCAGCCTTTTGTGAACTGTTAATTAAGATTTAATCAGTCACATATTTTATTCTTAGTGAATTAGAAGATTAGTGTTAACTCCTGGCAGGGTTCCATTACTCCCTGTTGAAGGAAATCAATGTATCCCAACATAATTTAATAAGAAGCTGGTACCATGGTGAAAACGGGCTGGGGAGACATTATCTTGACATTTTAGGTAATTCAGTAAGTCCAGCAAAAGAGGAGTGATTGACAAAATCATTATTTCTTCCACCGAGGGGTAGAAAGCACATTTATGACAATGAATTAAGATTTTGGTGTTGAAAGAGCACGATGAGAATTAGGAATGGGGTTGATGAAGTGCCCATTCACCGCCTTGTGTGTGGTGTCTAGACAAGGCTCGTCCATCATGGAATTTGCATTCCTGGCTTGAGACGAGGGAAATGACCACAACAGAGCAGAGGCAGACAAGCATGGGCTGGTAGAGGGGGGAGGCTTATTTGCAAGGTGTTTTAAAGTTGGCTCTGGTGAAGACTGCCATTGGCAGAAGATCTGCCTGGTTGGCAATGCAGCAGACATTTAACAAATGTATGTTGAATGGATAGGTCCACGGAGGTGTATGTGTCTCTAGAGAATATTAGTTATCCCTTCACTAAGATAAATAAAATATTCAGAAATCTCTTAAATGTGCCGTATGTTCTCACTACATTGAAAGCATTCCTTAGGTCCATTTAAAAATGCAAGAAGAGATAATGGTCAATAGTTTATTTGTTGGCAAACATAGTAGATGTTATTTGCTGATATTGGAGGGTTACAACAAGGCAGGTGGAGTAGGGTGGGCGGACTGGTTCCAGGTTGTGTCTTGGGAGCGAGGCAGGTGGGCTCCCAGGTGTTAGTGAGGCTAAAAAGCGGGGAACTGAAGCAACATCTCAGGAGAAGCTGGGAAACCAGGGGCAAAGTGTGAGCATCAGGGTCACCGTGATCAAGCCAAAAGGTAATGGCTAAGTGAGTCCAGGAAAGACCAATCATGGGGACAGGACAGAGGCCAGTAGGTGAATTCAAAGGAGATTTATTCTTGCGTTAAAATAGAAAGACAAAGAGAGAGAGAGAAAGAGAGAGAGAGAGAGAGAGAGAGAGAGAGAGAGAGAGAGAGAGAGAGAGAGCGCGCGAGCGAGAGAGAGCGCGAGCGTGAGCGAGAGAGCATGAGCGAGAGAGAGGGGCAGGCTTGGGCCTTGCCTGTGAACAGGAAGCTGTACCAGTTAGTTATAGATTTTATAGGATAAGGATGGGTTCCTACCCAATCTCCAGTATCTCCCCCACCTCCCCTCCTTTTGCCCTTCTGTCCATCCTTTCTTCCGCCATTCCTTCCACTTCTTTGTAGATAACTTACAGTGGTGCGTGTCTCTTTTAGCAAAAAAGGAAGAGCCCAGTTTGTGGAAGAGGTGCACAAACTGTCCATTATCCATCATCACAAGCAAACATTATGGGGTGCAGGCAGTCAGGACAGCATCTAGCTGAGGTCTCAGTTAGGGTGGGGGCACTACAGGGCCAGCCTGTGGCAGAGAGAGTGAAGTGGTGAATACCAGCCTGGGGCTGTGAAGGATCAGTTTACCAGAGCCCCGTTGGTTTCTTAGGGTTCCCAGAGGTGGCAGACAGAGTTTCCAGAAATGGTCTCAAAATTCCCCACCTCTGATGATTGCAACCTATGCATGTAATAATTTATCACTTCTGTGACTGTGTTCTGTTATATGGTACAGTTCCTGGTGGGCATAATCTAATCTCATGAGCTCCTAAAAGCTGAGAACTTTCTTTGGCTTGTGGCAGAAGGGTAAGTGAGAGAGACCTCAAGTGTGAGAAGGACTCAAAGTGTTGCTGCTGGTTTGAAGATGCAGCGGCCACATGAGAACTAAAGTGAGTGGCCTCTAGGAGCAGCGAGCCACCTCTGGTCAACAGCCATCGAGGAAATGGGGACCCCAGTCGACAGCCACAAGAATAACAACCTAGATGAGATGGGCAGCCAAATCTCCAGTTCCGATAAGAGCCCAGGTCAGCTACTGTTGTGACTCTGGCCTGGGAGACCCCGAGCTGAGAGCCCAGCAGAGTGCCCTAAACTTCTAACCCATGAGATAATAAATGCGTGCTGTTTCAGCTGCCAAGACTGTGGTAATTTGTTAGCAAATGAATACGCTGGGCCTGATTTGACCAGAATCATATCTAAAGCTACGTAATACAAAGCCAGGTTGAGGCCAACGAGGTAGAACAAGATGAATTTATGTTCTGTCTCTGGTCATCGTGGCTTGGTTGCCTTAGGTAATCAGGAAATAGTAAGAAAAATGGAAATGACTCCATATGCACATTTCCATTCTGTTGAGATATTTAAAAATGATATGAAGATTTTTTATGAGTCATTACACGCACACACACACACATACCCTCATACAGATCTTGTATCTACCTTTTTCTTATATCAAAAAAATGGGATTCTGCAAAAATGGCACCCTGAATTTGGCTTTTACCACCTGTACCATCAATTCTAGTCCATCAGCTTCTAGAGCCAAATGGCTACGGGGCTCTGGGAGGGACCGGATGCAAATGCGGACTTTGGCTTTGTGAATTCTGGCAGGGAGCTCAGAATGCAGTGGGTCCTGGGAGAGAAGCACAGTCCAGAAGGAAAAGCTGAGAGCGTTTCCCTGCCCCAGTGAGCCTAAGAAGAAAAATGCCCACCCATCTGAGAGGGCTTGGGAACGCAGGAGGCGTAGAAGAAGAATCAGGCAGATTCAGTTCTTTAATTATTAAAAAAGACGTTTGAATGGCAAAACCTATCACAGAGTCAATAGATGAATAATAGACTTGGGAAATATTATGCAAAGAATGTATAAAGAATCTTGCAAGTCATCCAGATGAGCTGAAAAAACCAAATAGAAAAATGGGTAGGCAGAGGCGGTTGACAGATGAGCAAATTCAAATGGCCAAGAAACACAGGAAAGCGTGCTTGCAGTTAGTGACGCGAAAACCAAAACCCAGTATCAGTTTATACCTTTCTGAATGTCCAGAATATAAAAAGAGTCATAATGCCTGCTGCTAGTGGCAATACGGGGGAAAGGATGTCTATACATTGCTGGTAGGAAGTGAAGGGTTTTCTTGAAAAGCAGTCTGGCAGAAGCTATTCATTAAAATTAAAATACACAAACCTTTCCACTGAGCTGTCTTACTCCTAGAAATCTAGCCCATGGAACTGAAAGCATAAGTAAGCAAGAATCTATGTCCAAAGGTGTTTATTGTGGTATTGTTTGTAGAGGCAGAGAGAGAGAGAGAGAGAGAGAGAGAGAGAGAGAGAGAGCGAGCGAGCGAGCGAGAGAGCGCGCACACACGAGTGAGCAGGAGAGGGAGGGAAACAGGGTAATGATCCTCTACAGAGGAATGGTTGAATTAATGAATAAATTAGGGAAAATTTTCAGCCATTGAAAAAAATGAATCAGAGCAACACCAAGGGATATCCATGAAGTACTGTCGAATGAGTAAAGTAAGATGCTGAAAGGTGCATATACAATCTCAATTTAATGGACCGTGTATATACATGCACACAACATACATGTATTTGTCGATATAGTTATTCGAGAATAGAGAAAAGTTTGGAGCAATGCATTATAGGTTATAATGTGAACTATTGGAGGGGGGGATTCATACATAAAAAGAAAAAAGGAAAGACTACATGAAAAAAAATTCACACGATATATGAGATATGGTTACATTTAGCCTTTTAGATAAAGTTGTAGAGATGTTTGTGTAAAGAAACTTAAAATCTTAAAATTTAAAGGGGCAATCCATTTGCCAAATGGAATAAGATTCTGACAAGGCCTGGGAGAATTCAAAGTGCGAAGGAATATACATTAAATTCTATAAGATGCAGCCTGGTGTAATAGTCACCCACCCCTGTAACACGATGTAGGCAGCCACAGCCAAATGCCGAACAGGATAATTGTTCTCATCCACGGAGAGGCCTTTTTATCCAGGCGACATAGTAAAAAATTGTCCTCAGTAGCTGGGGATGGGTGGAAAGCATCTTAAAAAAAATCTTTTCATTCGGAAATAATTCTAGTCTCACAAAAAGGTGCAAAACTATTAAATAGAGTCTGGCGACCCCTTTCCCCAGCTTCCCCAGCAGTGACATCTTATATAGCTGCAGTACAGAGTCACAACCAGGACACTGACATTAGTACAATCTGTGAATCAGTTTTCTCCAGTTTGTACACACTCGTGTGTGTGTGTGTGTGTGTGTGTGTGTGTGTGTGTAGTTCCATGCAGTTTTCTCCCACCATGATCAAGATACAAAACAGCTTCATCACTACAAAGGGGCCGCCCTTTTTTTTGCCCCCGCCCCACCCCACAGGAAGCATCACAGGAGCAGTGCCCTTAGCTTTCCCACTGTCTCCCAGCGAAGGTTCCACAGTACCAGGCACACTATGGACTCTTGCTCTGTGTCCCTCCTGCGCTCGTCCTTGTGGCTTTTGCTGCCTCTCTGTGCCCAGGGGTGGTGCAACTTGCTCTATGCCACTGTCCTTTTCAAATAATGCCCTCCTTTACAAATCCATTCTGTTTGCTCTGCCCCCTTCCCTTGACAATTGTGGCTTTGAGCAGCTCATAGATTCATCTTGTGAAATTGGCTCTTTTCATAAATTGTTCTCGCCCTGTTTCAGGTTGTATCCGGCCTGATTTTGACAGGAAGGGATCTTGTCATCTTCTTCAGCTACAATGTCCTGGCTCCTTCAGGCTGGGCATCGGCTTTTGTTCAAACATCTCACAGTCATTTAGAAAATAAAATGCATTTCTTTGACAACCCTGAGAAGTTTCCTGGGTGTTATTCCTCAGAGCTCAGGGCTTTACAATTCCCATTTCTCAGGTAATTGAAGGAAAAAGGAGAAATCAAACAACCCTCACTATCCTGGGGACCCTTATGCATCTTTGTCCATGTCTGGCACTGCTCCACTGGCCACTTTTCAGCTTTATGCATTTTCTTCCTCACTGTGAGCCTCTTACTTAGTATATATTCAATGAATATTCACTAATTGCTGAGCACCTAAAGAACTGGGGATCCTCTCTCAATCTTTCTCTCTCTCCCCCCACAGTCTTCCCTTTAATTTGTTGAATTTCATAGCATACTGGTAAAGGCTCAGTGAATATCACTGAAAGCACCACCTAATCTTGGCCAAATTATATTTATTATAACTTGTCCATGCAAGTCCTAGTTATCCAAAGTTTGGTGAACAGCTATGTCATTTATCAGTGTGATGTGTTGGAACAAGACTGGGCTCGTTGTATAGCTTTGGGCAATTTACTGCATGTTTCTGACCCCACCTGTAAAATGGGGATGATAGTGTTGTGAGAAGTAAAGGGATTAGATTAACCAAGCACCCAGCACTCAGGTAGGCTTTTGATAATCAGCTGGCCTGTTTTTTTCCCTCCTGCCACTTGTCCTGTTGCAGGTGGGGTTGCCTAGGGGAACTAACAGGATGGAGATGAACATTATTAGGATGAACACCTGTGGACAGGAAGCACCGGAAGTGGATCTGGGCAGAGGGAGAAGGTAGGCTGCAATGTCATCTCCGCCAGGGGTGCTCTGAAGCTGGGGTGGAGCTTGAGAGGTATTTTCTACGGGCATCAGGAGCCTGGATGCAGGCTGCCCAACCTTTGTTGGGGAGTTAGAAGCTCATTATGGCAGGAGGATCTATCTGGTGGCATATTACAACATCTCCGGGCTGGTGGGCCACTCTGCTCCACAGCAACTCTGTGTCTGAGAGAAGGCTTGCTGTGGGAGAGAAAGGGCAAGCAGTTTAATTTAGCTTGCAATAAGGCAATTTGTAAGGTGTTTCTTAAGCTTTTTTTTTTTTTTGGTGAAGACAAAACTGTTGACATAAATAGGTGCTTTAAACATGAACATATCTAGGTTTTGATTGTAGAGCCTCCAGGCTACAGAAAAATTGTTCTTTTGACCTCTGCCCTGATTTCCTGGCACCTGAAGTCAGTTGGCTTCAGATGGTTCTTTACTCCCTAGAACAAGGAGAGCAAATTAGTTTAGTAGAGCAGGCCAACTCAGGCTAATTGCTCACATTGCCTGAATCACTGTGTGTAGGATTCTGGGCTACACTGTCTAGGTTTAGCAGGAAAAGCATCATGATTGATTAGTAATGTCTGCCAAGGTACATGGCTCCGAAGATCTTGTAGACATGGTATTCTGGGTTTATGCTTCTTCAGTCACCATATTTTTAGGAACCCCGAACCAGCACTAGAGAAAGGTGCTGGTGAGGGAATTTTAGATTTCCTAACCTAATTCCCTCCCCTTTTCTCTGTCCAAGAGCCCAATTTTTTTAATGCTATTCAAGGAGACTCAGCAACATGTGGTGTCTGCTGAGACTGTCAATGTTCTACTGCTTGATTTTTCTACAGATTTAATTAAAATACTCCTGAGCAATGCTTTTCCTAAATGTTAGTTGGGTGTTCCACACCGTATTAATTAAAAACAATGATTTATGATGTATTAGTATATTTTATGTAATACAGTAACATTTGGGAATGTTAATTTTATTTATATTAAGATAATTAATACATAGTTATAGTCTATAATAACAAGAGCTGACCCGTTATTATTTAATGTGTTACTGTTTAATGCGCGCCTAATAGATGCAGGCAATTTATACCCCTTGACTCTTTCAATCTCATCTCATTTACTAAAAGGGAAATTGAAGCCCAGAGAGGTTAGGTAACTTTCCCAAGGTCACACAGCAGATATTTTTTTTTATTCCAGGCTCATGCCCTTTACACTAGGTCCCACTGCCTCCTTGGGGCCTCCCAGACTTTTATTTTCACGTTATTTCATTACACTAATATTCCTTTCAGGATTCTTAGGGTGTTTCTAATGACTCCACGAGGAAAGGGAACAAGAGACTGATGTCCAGAGAAGTTCCCAGGCACCTGCTATGTTTAGTGCCCACCCTCTCATTTCCTGATCCTCCTGACTCTTGAGCTGAGCAAAACACAGCTCAAGAGCATCTCCTTGTGTGATTCAGGACTCTTTGGTTGCAATTATAGAAACCAGATTGTGGTAGCCTAAAGAGAGAACAGGATTTGTTGTGACCGCAAGGGGCATCTCAGGAATCCTGAGGTCAGAGAGATCCAGCTGGGCCATAGGAGCCAGTGCTGGAGCTTCTGGGGTCTCCAGAGCATCTCTCTCTCTCTGCTTTGCCTCTCTGCCTCTCTGCACACTGAGTTCATTGTCCTCTCTCACTGAAGGCTGGCTTGCTTTATTTCCCTGTCCACATGACAGGAAATGAGTGCCACTCACAGCTCTTGAGTGGCTCCTGAACATGGCCTTTGTTCAGGAGAGCAGCTGGAAAGACTGGACTCTCGTTTCAACTCCAAATTCTTAGGAAAGGAATCTGATCGGCTCAGGCGACCAAAACAACAATGACCAGGAAAGTGGCTTTGTATCGTACAAGTATGACTGATCTATGCGTGGGAGAGGGAGTTTGCCATATTCCTTTAAAAGAAGATGGAAAATAAGCAGCACACAATTCAGTCAAAAGTTCAGGGAATTAATTGGTCAGTGTGAGACCTGGATCGTTTTTTAAGCCCGCCACTAACTTGTTATGCTTTTAGAAAGCAGCTTCACCTCTCTGGTGGGTGATAATAGCTAACGTTCATGCAGAGTTCTTACTGTTAGCAGATGCTAATGTCAATGCTTTACTTCTTTTGGCAATTCTGTGTGTCAGAATAGTGTGTGTGGGGGTGGGGTGGGGGGGAGGGGATGGGGACAAAGGCACAGAGATGTTAAGCAACTTGCCCAAGACCCCATAGCTAGTAAGTGGTGGAGCTGGGAGTTGAACCCAGGCAGTTTTAGACCAGAGTCCATTCTCTGAATCAATGAGCCTTACTCCCTGCCATGGAGGAAATGAGGATAGAAAGTGGGTGTAATAACCCTTAATAATACCAACTCTCCAGGAACAGAGATGAAAGAATCTTGGAGAAAAGCCTTTGGAAAGTGACGGGTAGTGAAAATATGCCTTTGTCCACTGGCAGCCTTGACCTCAGTGTGGACCAGCCGTATCCCCAGGAATCGCAGAGGACTACCTGCCCTGCTCTTCTGGGGGTGATGAGATTGGCCACACCCTGGATTGCTCTTCTCTTCCTGGTGGTGTGTCCACTCGGCATTTAAGGCACAGGGTCACATGAGGTCATTGTGGTCCCCAACTCTTTCATCCGGGGCATCTATCAAATATTTGAAGTTCTGATTGCTTTTTTCTTTAATCTGGAGAGTAAGAGGTGTATATCTCTCTGTGCAAAATCAGACTGTAAAAAGGAATGAGAAATTTCTAAAAATACAGACTGTACAAAATCCCGTTTCATGGAGGTTCAGGATGTTTTTGGGTTTGTTGGTGTCTGCATCAAACAGGTTAGGGTTCGGACAGACTTTTCCCAGGTCTGGTTTTGCCTTTTTCTCCCATGAGATGATGGCATGAAACCTCTCTCTCTCCCCCAGTGATTTTACCTCCTACTAAATGATGTTTTGAAATTATTTGTTCACATCTTCTTTCCACTGATGGAGCATCATTTTCATGAGGATCAGAATCTGATCCATGCTGATTTCTCACACATTTTCTTCCTGTAGCGGAAACTCTGCAAATCTTGGTCAAATGGGTAAAGAAATTAAAAATCTCTTTGTTAGCCAAGTGAAACCAGTTTTTTATCTTGAATACTTTCTCCCGCAATCACTAGATTTGCGCGCGTGTGTGTGTTGTGTGTGTGTGTGTATGTGTGAGATGAAAACTTGTTTTATGAGCAAGGGATTGTCAGAGTCTTTGACAAGCTGCTGTGGTTCGATTTCACATTTTCTTATAAAGTTGCCTCTTAGAATTTTGAGTAAAATGTTCTCTCCCTTTGCTCTTAATATGAAACACTTTCATTTACAAGCTTTTCTGGGGGTAGAGTTGATATTCTCAAAAGACCATCACTGTTTTTCCTCATTGCCCCAACGAGGCCACACGTCTCATTTCAGAATCTGTAGCTAGGCTCCGAGAGGAAAGGTGGCCCATGGTCTACAGTCTCCATGTTTTCTACACGGGGCTCCCAAACGTGGGGTGTGAGCACGTACACTCTTACACTGTCAGGAGGTTTCCACCTCTCCTGGCTGATCTGAGAAGCCGCTGCATCCCTGAGAGTCAGGTCAGCTCACTCTCGCTCTTAGAGATATGCTTTTTGCTGTCAGTTGAATCTCAAACCCCAGATCTTAGTCTAGAGCCTCTCCCTGGGCACAACTGTGTGCTCCCTTCATGGGCCCTAATGCACAATCTACAGCTGCCTCGGCTTCATTTCACCCCTGGACCGAGAGGGCTAGAGCAGAGGTGGTGCTGGTGGGAGCAGTGAAACCTAAAACGAACCTCCAAACGGAAGTCCTTGGAGCCTCCTCGCTTCTTTACAACCGATTTAACATTCAAGTGAAATTCAAAGACACGGTTTTCCCTAAAGCGAATCCGTTTTTAACAAATGAAGAAAGAACCCCAAACCCACCCATTCAGTTGCAGGGCACATGTGGATTTGATCCCACCGGAATTAGGTTGCTGTGCATCTGAGGGAGCTTGTGGGGACCCACACCTTTACTGGACGTGTGCAGCATCGCCAAATTCTTGATCTGATTTGGGATGTCTGTAAGCAGGAGGGTGCTGAATTCTCTCTCTCTATCTGGAAAGGAATGAATAATTTAAAACCATTAGATAAAAGTACCAATTCCATCGGACCTAAAAGACCCAAATCACAGTCAGTGTTTGCAGCCGCTGCCACGGTAGCTGTCAATAATGGAAGGTCATATGAGGTGCCTGTTGGGTCAGCGCAGAGCTTCCGGCTGGCTTCTCTCCAGGGATGCTACAGATGATGCAAAAAAACTCTTTCTTTTATTTTATTTTTTTTTGTTACTGAATTCTTTGCTGGAGGAAGTAGCTGCTACCTGCCCAGCACCGAGTCCTGAGATGGCTTCTCACTGGCCTGTTTGCTACTAAAATGGACTCTCTGGAGAGCAGAGCTACACCTGGCAGCTTTTTCCTGTTCCCGCTCCAGGGAGGAGGTCAGAGAAACTTCTGATTGACCCCAGGAGAGTGGCTACTCACCAGCCAAGTGTTTGCAGTGAGTTGTCCACTCAGGCTTGGTTACCAGTGTGCAGTCTTGTCGAAGGATGGGGTGGGGACAGGCCAGGTGGTTAAACAATGAGTCAGTGACTCGGGAGCTGCATCTATCCTGGTTTTACAGATGAGGAAACTGGCTCTCAGAGTGGAATGGCCACTTGCCCCAAATTATGCCCAAGTAAGTGGTAAAGCCTGGATTCAAATCTACATTGTTGTCAGGATGAGTCCAGTCCTCAGGCCCCTCAGCACTCTGTTCATGGTGCCTTCTATGTTTTCTTGGCTCTCACCTTAGAGTGTCTCATAACAGCAGGTCTGGGGCCCAGCCATCCTCTCTCCCCTTCCCAGTTTTCCTGACGTACCTGGGACTGGCTGTGACATGGAAGATTAGAGCCCTTGAGTATATTAGATGTATTAGGGTTCTCCAGAGAAACAGAACCAACAGGATGTGTGTCTCTCGCTCCTCCTCTCTCTTTCTCTATGTGTCTGTCTTTATATAGAAAGAGATTTATTTTAAGGAATTGGCTTAATGATTATGGAGGTTGACAAGTTCAAAATCTTCAGGGTGGGCTGTCGGGCTGGAGCCCCAGAAAGCCAGTGCTGCAGTTCAAGTTCAAAGGTCATCTGCTGCAGAATTTTCTCTTGCTCTGGGGAGCTCAGTCTTATGTTCTATTCAGGCCTTCAACTGATTGAATGAGCCCCACCCACACAAGAGAGGACAATCTGCTTTACTCAAAGTCCAGGAATTTAAGTGTTGATCTCATTCAAAAACATTGTCATAGAAACAACCAGAATAACATTTGTCCACATATATCGGCACCGTGGCTCTGCCAAGTAGACACATAAAATTAACCATCACAAGCAGAGTCAGCTCAAGTTGGAAACTCTTGACCCTGAAGCTGCTGCCATTCACGCCAACTCTGTGGGGTTCGGAGACTGTGGTGTTAATGCTGCCTGGATGGCTTTGCCTTGTGGTTCCTGTCTCTTGGGGAAGTGGAGAGCAGAGGAGCCCTGGGGGTTACAACAAGCTCTCTCTCTCTCTCTCTCTCTCTCTCTCTCTCTCTCTCTCTCTCTCTCTCGTTCACTCTTATTCTCATGCTCTCTCTCTTTCTCTGTGTGCCCATGTGCCTGCATGCCTGCACTCATATATGCATACATGGTGCACAATACAAGCAATGGGAAACCTTACCCGAACTTTTCCCATTTCAGAAATACACCCCGGGCACATCTTGCAAAGCCAGAGAGATGTGAACCTACCATAGCTTGCTTTATGAAATGACGCACGGTGTGTCCAGCACAGTCCCTGACACATAGCGTTACCTCTATATGGTTGAATAAATGGATGGTTCGTTTCAGTAGCAAGTGTCCCCAACAGTCATTATCCAATAATGACTGAATCAGCATCTACTAAGTGCCAAGCACTGAGACACGGTTCCCGCCCTTGTGCTGGCTGCATTTTAGTAGCGAAAATGCAGCAAACAAGTCATCAGGCAAATAAGCAATAAACACACTGATTAGCATAAGCGCCATTAAAAAAAGCAACATGCTGCTGAGATAGAGGGACCAGGAGAGACTGACCTTTCACCAGGGAGGTCTGAGAAGATTTCTTGGAGGAGGTGACATTTAAGCTGAAACCTGAACAGTGAGGAGGAGCTGGCCTGTGGACATCTGAGGAAACGTGTTCTAGGCAGATGGGGCGTCATATGCAGAGGAAGCCAAGAGCTTGGTGGGTTCAAGAAATCGAACATAATTTAGTACATAACAATTTGCAATACATGATTTTTTGGGAATGTAGCCTGTGGACCATGTGACTAGACAGAGAGTCACATGGAAGCCTCCTTCCTTGGAGAGTCACCGTTTTGTTCATATATTCATTTCACAAGGTCATCTTTATGGCTTGTCTCAGTGTGAGTGGCACAGGTTTCCCCTGTTCCAGGACAGCCCTCCAGTCTGCGGATTTTTAAAACCAGAAGCCTCGGAAGGGTCTCCTCAGCCTTGAAGGTATTAGACCCTCCTGGCTCTCTGAGTGGAGAAGGGGACCAGGAAAATCAGCCTGCACGGGGCTCGTTTTCCTCCTGCCCGTCTGACTCACCGATGCACTATTTTCTTGTCATTCTCCTTTCATCCTCCCTCACAGGAGCCTTTTCATAATGATTTACCCACGGTAATCTCTTTGCTTGAGGCAATGACTCTGGGGAGCTGGTGGGAGGCAGGCGGGGCTGGTATTGAGCCTTCGGCTCTCGTTGCTCCGTGAGTCTGGGTCTTTGTGGTACATTGGAGTTCATCTGCATTGGGGTCACTTTGTCCTGTGAGTCTCCTTGCTGCTCAGATATTCGGCAGAGAGCAAGTTTCTGATTGACTTGACATTTATTGAAAAGATAGCTCTGAGGTGGCGAGGCGCCTTAATCTCAAACACCCACAGGTTTCCAGGAGGATTTCGGGAGCGCCCATGGGGCCCTAGGAGAGTGACCTGAAGCCCAGCTGAGGCAGGTACTACCCCTGCCTGATAGGGTGGGGTAGTCATGTTTGCAGTGGGTGGTTTCACACTGAGCCCACCAGGAGGAAGAGACCTGGAAACTTCAGCCCTGCCTTGGACGGGTCATTATCCCTCCTTCAGAACCGTCCCAAATGCGCCACTGCACCATCAGGCTGGTGTTATCAATAAGCCAATGCCTGGCCAGCTGTGGTTGATTGATTGCTTGATTCAGTGAGCGTCTGTTGGGCCCTTTCTGTGGACTATGTGCTATGCCAGGGATGGGGCTACATCAGTGAATGAAACAGACACAAATCCCTGCCCCAGGAAGCCGACATCCCCAGTGAAGATTTTCCTAGAAATTCTTCCTCTGAGGGCATCTGGTGCAGCTTTCCATTATGCGGATCACACAGAGAGGCTGCCTACATTCCCCAAATGCTAAACAGCTCTTAGTCAACTTTAAACAGCACGAAGTATAGTCTGTCTTCCACTTCTGTATCTGAATGGTATTTATTTCGACCGTGCAAACACACTTTGTATTTACACGTGAAATGGACGTAAGGTTAGGATCATTCTAAACTGGCTTATTTATTATTATTATTTGCCACTGAGAATGTCTGGCAGGCCAATTCAGAGCTGTGCGGCACATGAGAAAGTTTGCAGATCTGTCCCTTACACTTCAGGATGCTCAACCTCTGTGCTCACTAAGTGCCAGTTGTGCCCTGACAGAATCCCCTGACAACCCAAACCATCCCACAGATTCCCAGAGCTCCCTCTAGGGGGCAACACTTTCCCCACTTAGTACTACAGTTCTAATAGGACTCAAAGCTGGGTTAATGAAAGGACTTTTAGGGGAAATATCTACAGATACAGTTGGTCAGCCTAAGGGGCAGAGAAGGAGGTAAGTTGTGGCCACAGTTGGTCCTCTCTTGGAGGTAATGACGATGTCTCTTTTGGAGACTATGTGGCCCCAAGGCTTTGGGGTTCAGGCCAAGACAGCCCCTTATAGGACCATGGGGTCTCAGGTAGAAAGAAGGGCAATGGGGAGAGCCAATTGTCACAGCCATTGGAAAGTTTTTATGTTATAAATCTGAAAAACTCAATTCTGAAAGCATGAGACAGCATCAAACTGGCCTATAAAAATAAAAATATGGTTACGATAAAAACGAGACGAACTAGGGAAAGGCAGCCACTCGCTGTGAGGAGCCTGTCATTGCCACTAACCAAATTAGTCACTGTAATAGCCCTGGCGTGACGCTCTTGGCCACATCAGGCCTCTGTTGGCCCCTGTAATTTAACCACAGAATGCACCTGTGTTTACTGTCTATCCTTGGCCTTGTCTATTGCTCTTCATTGGTGCTGGATTAAGTTAAGGGCTCTGATTTTCTATAATTTTCCATTTTAAAGTCTTACAACTAGAGAGTTTTTTTCATTTTTCATGCTTTTTCCCCTCTAGCAAACATAAACTGGCAAAACAAAAATAATCACTTTGCTTTTCTTCTGTTATCAGAAAGAACATGGCAGGTCAGAGGGTGATGACTGTGGATGCCCAGACTTCCCAGTTTATGGGCCACCCCCCTCTCAGCTATCAGTTAACATCCCCTGCCATCTGGGTTAATGAGATTCATATTTTCAATTGCTTCCTTAGTTCTCTCAGATGGTTGGTTTGGTCGGGGAGGAGTCCATGGAAATGTCAAAAAGAAACCCTGACTGTAGGCCTGTGTCGTATCAACCTCACTGCAGGTGTGTTTTGGGGTTCTCCTTTATACTCTCTGCCCACCCTTTCCACTCCTTGCTGGGGGTGAGAGTTTTAAGCCACATGCTTGCTGCATGCAGTCACTCTGGCCAGTTGCCAGGGTCTCAGGACACAGGCTTTTTGATTGTAGCTTATGATGACTTGAGAGGCAGGATTCCAGCCCTTGCTTGGAGATGGAATTATCTTCCTGATGGCTGGCGTCTTCAGGAAGGACAGAGTTGTTGACCTCCAGTCTCTGGGAAAAGGGAGGGACAGAGTAAGTGAGAGATAAAAAAGAGGGTAGATTTAAAAAATATAATCTATTTATTTCCTCTTGATTACAGAAACAGTGCACGGTTTTAGTGCACCCTTTTTTGTGTAGCACTTGCAGTGATGATAATGAATTAATGAATGAGTCATCTGCTGAATAACTGCTTCTCCCTTCCCTCACCATAGTAAATTCCTCAATGGAAAAATGTTGGGCTGTCCTGTTCACCACCCAGTCTTCAGCATCTAGCACAGTGGATGCTCAATAAATAGCTGTTGCGTGTGTGGATGGGAAATTTAGGAGACAGACGACATCAGAGTGAGTCAGTGGTTCTCAGCCCTGGCAGCACATTGGTGTTACCAGGGGCAGCTTTTTATTTAACCATTCCTGGGCCCACCTCGGACCAACTCAATCTGAAATCTGAGCTGGAGGGTGGGGCTCAGGCTTCAGAGCTTTGCAAAACTTCCAGGAGACTCCTGGTTTGCAGCCAGGCAGAGAATGTCTGATATATGTCCTGCCAGTCATGGCTCCATTTTGTTTTACAATGGTGTTATAATTATAAAACTAAAACATGCATGTGCTTTGCAAATCAGGGAATGTAGAAGCGAAACTGTCCTGCACCCCCATACTCAACCCAAACACTAGAGGCAACAACTTAAGTCATTTCTGTGTTAAGTTCTTCCAGTGACTAACTCCTTACTTCCAAATTGCCAATATTCCCATTTCTTGATTTCCAATTTTAAATGCCGTATCTATTGACTCTATCAATATCGACTCTAATAGATAAATATCTATCTATTGCACTTTCCCTTCCTCTCTCCTTATTCTGATTTTTGGTGGTTCTATCAATACTAGTTATTCTACTGCTTACCTTTATGCCATTCAATAATGATCTAAGCCTCTATTTTTCATCTCGTTTATATAGTATTTCTTGTTCTATAGTATTTCACTTAGTTGCTCACTAAGCGAAATGTAAAAAAGACCCTCGCACTTCCTTCCATCTCTGTTCCTGCCCTTAATTTTACATTGTCAAGGTTTACGATACTTTATTTTCTCCTGTAACTGTCCTTGTCACCCAAGCTTTGTTTGTTGATTGATTTTAAAAATATGAAAAAGCAGTTATTGATATTCATTTGAGAACAAATAACACAACTGTCTCAAGAGAAAGAAAGGACTCCTTACAAATACTGGTGTGGGTTCACCTTCTGAGTGTGGATTTTTTTTCCATTAGGCCTTACCTCTGAATTGGAGGGCTGATTATAGTGTGTGTGTGTGTGTGTGTGTGTGTGTGCGCGCGTGTGCACGTGCATGTGTGTGTGGTGTCATCTAGTAGGCTCTGCTTTGGAATGTGCTGGAATGGAGCTGTCAGGCAGGCTGGTCAAGCCCTCCCCAATGCCAACATGAGTAGGGCTGTCCTGAGGGACAGGAAAACTGTACTAGAATCACTGGATCTCCCTTGGGAAAATAGGTCAATTTCTTTAGCAAACATCTTTCTAGTTTCAATAATCAAGTGAACTTCATCGATCCAAATCGAGACACAGGTTCTTAGCATCGTTATCGTGTTTATTATTGTTTTAATAGGGTTTGAGGAGTAAGTGAAGGTAAACAGGTGTCCTCAAGCTGTCATATTGAAATATTGTCTTTTTCTATGGCTAAAGCAATTACATAATTGCTTTGTTACCTTTTTTTTTTAAAATATCACTTAATATTCTGTCACCTAATTTTTAGAGATCACGCGGTGTTCCACGGTATCGTTGGATGTACATAATTTATTCACTCAACCAGTTTCTGGTTGTTTCTGTGGTTTTCAGCTATGAACAGAGTTGCAATGAACAGCCTCTGTGCTTCACTCTGGGTACATATCTTAGATTATTTCCTTAGAAATTTGAGTGCTTTGAATACTTTTGATACGTAGCTCTAGACTGCCTTTCATAGGGAAGCTTTTAGAGGTTGACATCTAAGTAGAGAAACCAACTAAGAAAGTTGACGTTCAGATTCAGTGCCCCACAGGAAGCAGTCCTGGAGGGGGCCAGTGCCAGGTTAAGTGCAGCATGAGACTCTGTTGCTTCCCTGCCTCCTTTGTCTGGGGAGAGGAAGCTCTAGGCTCTGATTCCTGCCCAGGGCCGCTCAAACTGTGGCTCGTGACTAAGGTTGACCCATGTTGCTTTTCTTCAACAAGGATGTAGACAAATAAGCCACTTGGTGCCCTTAGTTTCAAGGTGTAGGCCCTGGTTTTGGTGAATTGGATCAGGGACCATAGAGGACCCAGGGTCAGAAATCTCTATTACTTTGCATAGCTGAGTGATTTACACTCATACAAAGCCTGGGCTTCTCTTTTCCAAGCTCTTTGTTTTCAGGCCACATTATTAAGCAGTGTCTCCTTTGAAGAGATAAAGGGATCCTCAGAACTCAAAAATTTTCACATCCAAGACAGGGCTATATTTGAAATACCAGAAGAAAACAGATCTTTTGGATCACTTAAACTCTTTGAACTGAATTTTTAATTTTATCCCAGGCCAAGCCAGTCCCCAGAGTCTTTTCTTCCATGTTGTGTTTCCTGCCCTTGACATGTATCTGCCCCCATTGCTGGCAGGAAGGGCTGTTATTTACTGTGTTCTGTCTAGAGGCTGAAGCGATCGGCATTCTGATTGGTTAAGACTGATATCTAGAGTTATAGACTGAACTATTGGCTGTACTGAATGATCAGACTGTGAACTTTTACAAGTAGCAGGAAAATGCGTTGACTTAGAATTCTGTGGTGACAAATGGAAATTCATAGGTGGGAATATCATAGGAAAATGAAAAGTGAGGCACTGAAAGACTCTCTTGAATTATGTCAGGAAATACTTAGGAACAGAATAGATAAAACCAAAGTCAATGTCACTCTACTTAAAAGCAAGCCAATTATTTTAAAGGTAATTTGCCATGTCTCTTTTGGGAAACTATTTGATGACATAGATCAAAAACCTTGAAGATATCTTTTACATTAGTCCAGAGATTCTGAAAATTCTCATAAGAAAATCATCTTAAGTATCATAAAAGCTTTCAGTATAAAAATGTGCTTAGTGCTGTTAAAATATTGCAAACAATCTAAAATTGCAAACAACCTAAATATCCAACTATAGATAAGTAGCTAAGAAACTTAACGTACATCCAATTGATGCAATTTTATGTGGTCATTAAAAATTCTTTTTTAAAAGAGTATGACATAACACCAAAACGTGTAGCAGACTGGTACTATGATGTTAATTAAAAATCCAACACAATGTTGTGTATATGTAGTATAAATCTAGCTCTGTTAAAAATAATTATGCCTGGAAAAAGATGTCAGAAGAAACAACTCTCCAATGGTTGTGTTTGGATGATGGGGCCATAAGCAATTATTCTGTTCTTTCTTATGCTCTGTATTTTTCAAATCTTTTTAACAAGTATGCCCCTCTTTCACATTAAAAAATAAATATTAATTAGGAGAACCATTGCAATATACATCAGAAGCTCTAATTAAGGAATATCATTGTTCATTGGCTGTTGAACATTACATTTGAATGTTCCTTTTCCTTCTAGTGCAAATGGGCGAATATCAGAAAGGAAGGGTCTGACCGTGTCTCCATGTTGTAGAGGTATGGGCATACCTTTGTGTACAATGATTCAGATGAAAAATAAATGAAAGAGCTGAACAGAAGCTTGGTTAGAAGACTCATTCTTTATCCATGACATTTGTACATTTATACTTTAAATAAAACATTGCATTGATCTTTTTCTTTGTGAATATTATACTTCCAGTCCACACGGAATACAGTAGTCCCCGCTTATCCGTGGGCGATACATTCCCAGACTCCCAGTGGATGCCTAAAACTGTGGATGGTACTGAACCCTGCATACATTATGTTTTTTCCTATACACACATGCCCATGATAAAGTTTAATTTATAAATTAGGCACAGTAAGAGATTAACAACAACAATAATAAAATGGAACAATTATATTGTACTGTAATAAAAGTTATGTGACTGTGGTCTCTTTCTCTCTCTCAAAATATCTTATTGTACTGTACTCACTCTTCTTATGGTGATGCTATGAGATGATGTAAAGCCTACGTGGCGAGATGAAGTGAGACGAATGATGTAGGTGTTGTGACATAGCGTTAGGCTACTATCGACCTTCTGATGATACAGCTGCTGCG
This sequence comes from Pteropus alecto, assembly GCF_000325575.1. NCBI lineage: Eukaryota > Metazoa > Chordata > Mammalia > Chiroptera > Pteropodidae > Pteropus > Pteropus alecto. The sequence continues at coordinate 2,837,509 of NW_006436812.1, read as the reverse complement.
TGGCTAACGGGTGGGGAGCACATAGAGCATGGATACACTGGACAAAGGGGTGAGTCACATGCCGGGTGAGACAGAGTGGGATGGCATGAGACTGCATCACGCTTACTCAGAACGCCGCACAATTGAAAACCTATGAATCGTTTATTTCTGCAGTTTTTCATTTAACATTTTGGACTGTGGACCTGAAACCACGAGAAGCCAAACCCTGGATAAGGGGATACTGCTAGACCAAAGAAACCAAGCTGGTTAGGAGATGAAACTGAAGAAACACTCACTCACAGGAGAAGTAACACTTGGGGAAGCTGAGTCACACTCACTCCCCATCAAGTCACCCAGGTTGCCTTCTGAGTTGCGAAAGTGTCTAGATGTTTACACCAAAGGTGGAAAGGAGGGAGGGTCTATCACTTAGACTCATTCCTTCATTAAGTATTTATTGGAGACCTGCTCTATTCCCGGCACTGGGCATAAACCAGCGGACAAGTGTATTATAAGGCTGACAATTTCAAGTGCTGCCTTGACATCTTTGGATCTCAAAGGGCCCCAAAGGCCTAACCATGAGTCTCCCTGCTCTCATCAGATGCACCCTCACCGAGTGGAAAGGCTCCTCACTTTAGTTCCCCACCAGCCAGACCAGCTGCTCTCTACCTGGTCTTTAACTGAACAAGCTTCAGTTCCCTGCCAACTTGTGAAATTATTCAAATAAGCCAATCACATCCTCCAGTGGGAACCAAGGGGTACCTCACCCTCTTGTCATGACAGAGCCTGCTGCTCGCAGCTCCTGCTGGTTCACTCTGTTTCCAAGTACAAAGCTGTGTGGCCCTGCCTGGCATGTGGTGTCCTCTGCCCCCGGCTGTGAGGATATGTGGCTGATAACCACTGTCAGTCTTACCTGTCTAGTGCCGGGTGTTGTGTGTTTGGCTATCTCCTGTTATTGAGGGTCCGGATCCCTCTTTCACCAATGGAGTGAGCAGGAGGTGATTAGAATAACAAGAGAGGCAAGATCTCCCTTGTTTTGGAGCTAGTATTCCAGTAGTGGTATGGAATGGAAGATGAGAAGAAAGTAATAAATGAATATGTTAACTCCCAATTATACTAATATTGTGAAGGAAACGGAATGACGTAGTAGAGAGTAATGGGGACATGTAGTAATTCTGCTTTGGATAGGTGATCAGGGAGACTCTCTGAGGAGATGACATTGAGCTTAGCTTGCAGGTTGAGAAGGTAGGGACACTTAGGGGGCAGCAAACAAGGTAGGCTGGGACTTGATCAATGTGGCTAGTCCCTCTTGAGTCAGGAGGAGAACGAGCTGACATAAGAAGCCACGGTGAAGAAATTGGACTTGATTTTACACGTAATGGGCAATCACTGAAGACGGGGAAGTGACATGATCTGGTTTATATTTTTAAAAGAGTATTTTGATACGTGGGTAGAAAATAGATGATGGGGAAGGAGAAGCCGACTGCAGCCATTCCAATGGGAGATGACAGTGGTTTGGGTCAGGTGGACGGAGAGAATGGGCAGACCCAGGATATGTAACCCAGGATATTGCTGATGAATTGGACATGAGGAATGAGGAAACAGACAAAAGGATGTCTCTGAGGTTTTTGGTTTGAGTGACTGGGTGGACAGTGATGCCATTTAATGAGATGAAAAAGATGGGAAGAGGATGAGTTTGGAATAGAGTCTGTTGATATCAAGCGTTTGTACTATCTGGGCAAGTATTCAAGTGGAGATGTCAAGCTGGCACCTGGAAATACTATTATGTTGCTCAGGATAAATGCCAGAGGTAAAGATATTAGTCTGGCTATTACTACCATTTGATAGTACTTAAATTAGTGGAAAATATGAGATGATAAAAGATTCAGAATGATTTATTCTCCTAGAATGAATGTCATGTTAGATATACATTTGACTATATCAGTGGAATAATGCATAATAAGGCCAGTTTAAAACATAAAGCACTGTGCAAATGCAGCGACTATTCACACTACCATAATATTTGGCCCTCCCACAACCCTTGTAATTCTGAGATCTTTGGTTCTTTACTGTTTCGGGCACAAAAATCTCCCCATCGTATACTCCATCCGAGTTCCTTAGAGGACACCTGCCCTTCAACCTAGACCAATGCTTTAGAAAGAATTCTTGCTAAATATGAGAATATTGGAGAACAGAGATAAAGCTATATAGATAAAGATTATCTTTTGTTTAGTTGAAAACATTTTCAACGGAGTTATTTTAGCCTCAACCTAAAGGGACGAGGATCACTAGGGTTTTTCTGATTTGTATGGGAGTTTAGAGAATGTACAATATTCAATTTTTCTAGGAGCTTTTTGGCTGAGGCCAGATTGGAACTCTCCATGACTCTGGGTAAACAGTCAATATTTTATCCCTGTGAAGTTGTGGAGATTATGATTTAGCAGCAGGACTAGCCGGAGGCCCTGTTCTACCTGGCCAGGAATCACGTGACAAATAGATCTCCTTTCAAGGAAGCTGAGTATATGTTTTATAAAATTTAGTTGGGTGGAGGTTGCGGGGAGTGGTAATGAATTCAAGGGCAGTCATTTGAATTTCAAAGAAACAGAATGAGATTCTCCTGAGTCAGACTTCTAGACTAACCCACTTGTTAAATAGTGGTGGCTTTTGAGACCCAAAGAAGTTAAGTGATTTTGCAAAGGTTGCACAGCTAATTAAACCATGTTTTCCTGATTTGCTTTGTCATATGCCTCCCAAACACCACGCTTCTCTGCTCCCTATATATACATGTATGTATATGTAGATGTAGCTTTTCAAGAACAAATCGAATGTGAAAATTAAGGTCTGTGTCCAGAATCATGGCGCCTTGACTTGGGCTATTGTTCTGGCCTAGAATAATGTTGTTTGAATTATTCTGGCTGTGTCCAGAGCCACAAGAAAATCAGATATTGGGTCACTAATTAAGTGGCATACACAATTTCAATCTCATATTTATCAAATTCTTGTAGGCAGAGCTGTGAGGATTCATTCATTGATTCCTTTGTTCACTGGATTTTCTACAGTGGACCTGGCTTTAGGTTTAGTGTTGGGGATACAGTGGTGAGTAAGACATCATCCTTGACCTCAAGAAACTCTCTGTATGGCAAAGGAGATAGACATGTTATCAAGGAAGTATGCAATATAGATAGAGAGAAAGGCTTTGATAGAGGTAGGTAGGTAATAAAACAAATAAGATACTTAACTAAGACCTGGAGGCTCAAACTGGGAAGGCTTCCTGGAGGAGGCCATGCCTTGTCTAAGACCAGAAGGTAGAGCATGACTTAGGAAGGAGGGTGCGAAAGGGTGTTCTATCCAGCCAGAATAGCACTGTAAAAGAATGTAGCATGTTAAAGGAACTGCAAGTCATTCAGCATGACTGGATTTGGACCTGGAGCTGGAGCTGGAAAGGGAGAGGGAGGTGGGGCTGGAGATGGAGGCAGGGCCAGACCGTAAGGTTATGAGAGTTTGGATTCTGTTCTGAGGGCTTTGGGAAGCCTTGAAGAGTTGGAGGCCCCACAGGAAAGGGCAAGTGAGCCCATAGTCTTATCTGCATATAGGAAAGCTCCCTCTGGTGGCTGTAGGGAGAATTGCAGAGCATTCAGATTGATGACTAAGCAAACTGTTGATGTGCTGATAATAACCTAGACCTGGGCATGGAAGTAGGGATAGAAAAACCAAGTAACCAAGGGAAGCCAGGACAGCTGTGCTTCCAGAAAAATGTTCAGCTCTTTAGAACCAAGTAGTCTTGGGAAGTGTAAATGAGAGCAGTTGTGTCTGTTTCTAGCTCCTTTTACTGAGCCCTATGATGTGCCAGCTTCTAGCCAATCACCTTATGTACAATTTTCTTATTTAATCCCGTGAACCATCCTAGGAAGCAAGTACTATCATTACATCCTTATAGTGGGTTGCATAGCACCCCTTCCCATTCATAGCCACCTGGAACCTTGGAATGTGGCCTTATTTCGAAATAGGGTCTTTGCAGATGTAATTAGGATTTCGAGATGCAATCATCCTGGATTTAGGGTGAGACCTAATCCAAGGATTGGTATTCTTATGAGAACGGGAGAGGGCACACAGCTAGAGAGGCAGAGATTGGGGCGATGCCGCTATTAGCCAAGAAACACCGGGAGCCATCAGAAGCTGGAAGAGGCAGGAAGGATTCTCCCCTGGAGCCTCTGGAGGGAGCGTGATTCTGTCAACGCTTGATTTTGGATCTTGGACCTCCAGAAGTGTGCAAGAGTAAATTTCTATTGCTGTAAGCCACCAAGTCTATGAGAATTTCTCAGAGCGGCCTCGGGATACTAATATGATAATATAATAATGCCCATTTCAGAGTTGGGAAAAAACAAAACTAATGCTTAGAGAGGTTGTCTCTAAGCCTGGGGTCACCCAAACTAAGAAATGGCAGAGATGGGTTTAGACTTCATTATGTGACTTGCAGACTGTGATTTTAACCTCTCTAGTGTTCATGCTCCGCCCCCCCGCCCCCCCCAATAGCTAATATTTATTTAGTGTTGACTCAGGGTCAGGAACCATCTTAAGCATTTTGCTTGGATGATTTCAATTATCTTGAGGATTATCTTGAAAGAGATAAGTCCGTGAGAAAATATAAATGGCGGCTATCTCTATTTTGAAAGGCAGTAATCATTTTTAAGGGCCTGGATTTATTTTTTAACTTGTCCCTGGCATCTCATTTGCCGAATGGAAATTTTTTCCACCTTGAGTGAGCTAAGCAGTATGAGAAGAGGTGTCAAGCATGTCAACCAGCAACTCATGAAATATTTCATCTTGTAATACATTAATAGAGAAAACCGAGGCAATTTTCAACCCATTCCAGTAAATTGGTTTTAACACTAATGAATTGTTCTGTTTGAGCAGAACGTTATTGGCGAAATGCTGACGTTAATAGTGACACGGAGGCATCCGAAACTCCATCAAAAATTATAATCTCAAAACAAAAGGCTGAAAAAATTTCTGTGTCCTATTAATTAACATAGGTTGTCCGATCAATGTTTTTAATTGGTAGCAGATTAAAGTATGGATTTCCGGCATGACGAATTTGCAGATTGGCTATCTTACTACTTGTTGCTTCTGATGACCTCATTCCAACATTTATATTCAAATCTGATAGCTCAGAGCTACAGTAGTCAGCGGATCATAAATTTCACCCAGTTCCTCTGGCTGAATTTCAAGCGTGTAGACCATGTGCTAACAGCGAGAATGATCGGAAAGACAGTTGTAGACAAACGGAGCATGAAGAAAATCATTCTTATTGGAGGATGTGGCAGAAACAATTTTCCTCTGTGCTTGGCAGACACATCAGTTCTGCAGAACTGGCCAGAAATAAAGAGCACTTCACTGATGGGCTGTAACACTTTGGAGTAGGAGGGTACCTGCCCCAGCCCCCTGCCACCTGCAACTCAGATGTTTCAGGAGCTCATGGCCAAATGCCCATGGAACTAGCAGCCTGGCCGCACAAAATGACCAGAGGGAGTTTTTGCAAAGAGGGAAGGTAGGACTGAACAGAGAGAGGAATCAGGTGAACGACAGCCACCGTTCACAGAGTATTCCTGTATGCCAGAGGTCGTGCTAATCTCATTTCATCTTGCAACAGCCCCATGATGGAAGCATTAAATTGAACCATACGGAATCGCCGTTCTTGTAGGTCAGAAAGAACTGAATATTAGCAGTTTTGTTTAGTTCAACCTGTGCTATGATTAGCTCCAGTTTGCAGCTGAGGAAAGTGAAGTTGAAGACAGCCTAAGATCACATGCTGGGAAGGTCACAATGACTCAGGGCTAGCTCTGGGGAAAGCAATGCTCCATCTTCCTCCTCTTCCCCCTGCCCTGTCTCCTTTCCCTTTCCTCTTCTTCTTTTTCTTCTGGTGGGCTTTACCAGGGGGATGGATGATCAGACTTGTACTCCGAAGACCCCTGTGGGTCACTCTGGCAGTGATGTGGGGATTGGTGGGAGGGAACCAGAGTGGATTCCTGGAATTTCTTTAGGAAGCTATTACAATAATCTACATAGAGTGACTTGGTGGCTCAGACTAGAGTGACAGCAGAGAAGGTGCGGAGAAGGGGACTCATTTAAGAAATACTTAGGAATGAGAATCAACAGAACATGGTGTTTGATGGAAGTGGCCCATCCCTCTGGCTTCTCCTCTGGCTGCCACGTTTCATGTTATGTGTGCTCACAACATCCATACTTTCCTTTTGCTACATGGATCTCCACTGACTGTAAGCTCCTGAGGGTGGCAATCATGTCTCTTACTTATGGCTGTTTCTAGAGCTATCATAATGGCTAACACTTAGTAGGCAATCAGTGTTTGTTGGATAAAGGAAAGAATTCAAAACAAGCAATCGATTATCACCATCTTGAATCTTTCTTTCAACATTCACTCTCCATTTTCTTGAATTCTGTATTTCTTGACACGGAGACAGTCAGGGGTACAGAATAAAATCCATGATCCACTCTGCATTTGTCTCTTAATTTCTGCAGTATCATCTCAGTCACTCTGGTGGGACTGTCTTGAACTCAACAGCCTGTTATTCATTGTTCACATTTACAGGGTGACATGTCTTTATCCACTTAACTCAGTTAGTTTGGACCATTTCCATTAAATTTTTCTGGACTACTTAATGAGGAACACTATGACCAGTACTATATGCTGAATTGCTTTTAAACAGGGAAGTTCTATCATCTGCAAAATAAAACATCTTTCATCTTAGTTCTTTTTTTTTTTTTTTTTAATCAGGTATGCTTTGAGTAGGGTGAGGAGTGAAAAAGAGCATTTAGCTTGAAGAATCTTTATTGCCCTAACAAGTAAAAGACCGTTTAACAATCACATTGATTTTTGCTGATGGATGTAAAGGGTTTTGAAAGTGAATTCTTACCCTGGGTAAGGCCCACTTGAAGATGCCAGGATTGTACTGCACCCTTATAAGACATTAATGGGGAATGAAGAAAGACAAATTTTGCCGTGGAAGTAACAATTCCAGCTGATGAATTGCATCAGGGGGGCAATAGGAGTTGAGTAACTGACACCTGTGTGGAGACATTTGTCAGGTAAAGGGGACAATGATCTGGTTGCTGGTTTTTGTTGGCAAGGCGTCAGAGAGGGTGCAGCAGCCTGGAAACACTCAGAAAACCCTAAAGGGGATGTAGATAGAAGGATAGAAAGTAGTAGCAGTTACAGAAAAATCCAGGAAGCAGAATCAGAAGTGATCACTGGGATCCTAGCTCGGGCACTTATAAGCTGTGTGACTTTAGGCCTGTTACTTCTCCTCTCTGCGCCCTTTTTCTCTCTCTCTCTGAGTTGTGCAGTCTTCCATCAGCCTCTCCCAGTACCTGTCTCTCCCTGCCTTTTACAGTACAGGTGAGTGCCGCTCCAACTATGGCCTCTTCCCACTCATTCTGTGCAGAGTAAATCTGATTGGTCACCTATCAACCATTGGGTTGGTTTCCTCTAGGTCAGATCTCAGTCTCTATCCAATCAGTTGAGGCTGGTGGAGAGGTCATATGGGGCAACATGGCAGCCAGGGAAAGTGAATGTGACGGTCAGCGCCTAGACAATGGACTGGATACACCCTTTTACATTGGGTTCCTAGGTTAGGTGTTCAGGTTGCCAGGAAGGGGCAGCCTATTCTTCTGAAATTCTGGGAACTAAACCTCTATATCTTCAGCTGTGTGCAATATTAGACACAGATACCATGTCTCCACTTTCACTGCACCCCCAGTTAGGGTCTCAAGGCTGCCTACTCTAAGTCATGCCCAAACCCCACTCTTCAAAGTGGGCCAAAGAAAGAAAGGAAATGCTGTGTGCATTCCAGAGGCAAAGAACCTGAATTACGTGTGTTTGAGACATTTCACTACAAAATGGGGCTGTTCATTAAAATATAATGAACAGCTGGGAAATAAACATCTCTCCTATGTGAGCTGTTAAGCATAGAATTTCCCTGAAAATTACCTCACAGAGAAAACCTCTTACTTTCCAAGCCCTGCCCTGGCACACTGGTGTTTTCTGTGTGTCTGTGACCCAGGTAAGAGGCCGAATTACAGATTCTGTGGAAGTGTACTGGGTAGGTGCTTGAGGGCAGTGGCCTCTCATGACTCTTGACAGTCTAGAACCCCAGACCCTCCCTCTGGCATTACTCACCCTGGACCAGAGCTCAATGCAAGGTGCATCCACCCCTAAGTGACTGACTCACTAATAATAAATTATATGAGCTTGTCTTTTATAAGTTCGGCAAATATTTTTTGAGCACCACCTATGTGCCTGGCATTGCTCTGGGCAACTGGGATAAATCAAGGAGCAGAGCAGATAGAAAATCTCTATCCTCTAAGAGATTTATTCCTAAAGCAGGCAGGGTCCGCCTACTGCCTGCCTCTCGAGTTCCAGCTCGAAGCTGTCATCTCCTCCCTCTCTCTGCTGCTGACCCCTGGCTGTCATCGCCGGACCGTCCTCCTTCCCATCACTGGGCCTGTGCATGTGCATTCCTCTGCCCGAAATGCTCTTCTGCCCTCTTTACCTACTGACGCCCGCTCATCTTAGCTTCCTTGGGGAGACAGCCCCGTAGGCTGCCCTCTTTCCTGGCATCTGCTGCAGGTTGCTTTATTTTGCTCTCTCAGTTTCTATTTATACATTTATTCGCATGATAATTTGACTGCCTTTCGCTCGCAGTAGACCCTCAACTCTGCGAGGCAGAGAGGCTAACTAAATACCTTGCCCAAGAGTCATAGTCAGGACCTGAGCCCAAGTCTGTTCCACGTTCCTTCCACAGTCTACTGAACTGGAAATATGGAAGTACTTGTGCCACCCCTAGGCTATGTACATCTGCCTTCTCAATTTACCTATAGCTATGCAGAGCTTTTTACTTGCAGTCAGCTGTGTAAAGATCATGCTAATAGCTAACATTTGACATTTCCTGAGGTCTCACTGTTTGCTAGGCACTGGGATAAATGAGCGCCCTCCATGAATTAGTCCCTTGTATCTGAGGAGGCAGAAACTGATTTCTCATCCCATTGTACAGGTGAGAAAGGTGAGGCTTGGATAGGAGAGATTGACGATATGCCCAAGGTCTCACAAGCAGGGTCTGAACCCGCTCCTGCTGGATTCCCAGCCGTTGCAACTTTCATGCTGTCTCTTTCCTGACACTTTCACCCTGGATGAAAATGGAAGTGGGGTGATGAGGGGCGAGTCCGCTGCTCTGGATCCTGGTTACATCAACAGCCCCCGAGGTTTATAAAGGGCTCTTGTGACATGGGTGATAGATCGCCTGCAAGTTTATTGCTTGTTGATTTCTTCTGCCTTGGCACATAGAGAGCTGAGAGAATCTGAGTCAGTTTGGAGCATCCTTTCTGATATGATTCCTTCATACTCAGACCTGCTGTGGTAAAACCAGGGGGCTGGAGAAAGGGGTGGCATCAGAAGGTGTTGATGCCACTTGGAGAGCCTGAGCCACATCTCTTTCTTTCTTTCTTTGCTCTCAGGGGTGTACTGTTTTTCTCGGCTATACCTGAAGCATTCTACAGAGGAATCTTAGTGCCGAGGAAAAGAGAAAGTATTGTTGTCTAGGGCCAGAGTCAGGAGGAAACTTGCCACTATAAGCACACAGGTGGTAACATTCAGGGCTTTGGGCAGGGGATGCTCTGGGACCCCATATGACTTCTTAGCAACTCAGAGCTGGATGTTCACACCAGATGTGCATGCAGCCTGCTTTGGGGGAACGTGTACAGATTTCGAGGCAGTTCTGAGGAGTATAATAGCGCCATGACCTGGGAAAGCTCCTTAATCTTTCTGAGCCTCAGTGTTCCCATCTGGAAAACAGGGCTGATCATAGTCCAAACCTCTTGACATTGTTGTAATGATTAAATGGGGTCTTATGTGACAAACTGCTTGGCTAGAGCCTGGTATGTAGTGGGCACTCAATGAATGGCAGATATACATCGAAAATATCAGTTTGATTGAAGCCCAAATAGAGCCTTCCATTTATTCCTCTTGAGCAATATGGATTCTGTCTGGAGTGGGCTCTTTGAGAGAACTATAACTCCTCTTCCTCTGGTCCGCTTGGTCCCAGTTGTTAATTTCAAAGATCCATTTAATTTTTTCCCCCTTCACTCTCAAGAACAAAGATATCCTTCTGAAAGATCAGGAAACAGGAGATAGAAAGGGGACCTCTCAGAGAGTGACGATTTGTAATGACCCACCAACAGGGATAAACTCTGCTGCGGCAAAAAATAATGAAACATCGATTCTCAGAACCTATTAAGAGTCAGATTTATATGAGAGTTTAGAAAAGCAATTAGTCTGGATTGAAACTAATTAGTGATTTCCACTGCCCCCATCTTCAGATGGTTCAGCTTATGGGGAGGTTATTAAGGACCTACTATGTGCAGGGCTTCAGAGGACTCAATGATAGGAAAGAATTCTACTCTAGAGAGATTAGATACAAGCAGAAATGACTATTATTTAAGAAAGAAATCAATCCCACAATAGAAGTACAAGCACAGTGTCATGAGGTTTCAGAGACATGCTATTCTTTCTGCTTCCGCTTCAATAGGATCCCTCTCAGCCTCTCTATTTAGCTCTTTTCTCTGCACCAGATTATCTGAGTTTTATCTATGGCTCTTTAAATTTCGCTTTGTGGATGGGTTCAGTTGTGCCCATGGCTCCCAGCTACCCCCCATATGTAGTGACACCCAGCTTCCCTATCTCCAGGCTCCAATTGTCTGGTTGACATCTTTGGGGCAGTCCAAGATCAAATTCACTACCTATCCTACCCTCAGACCTGTTGCCTTTTCTGGGTCCCTCTTCGGGTTAATACCACCACTGGGAACCCAGTCCCCCAAGTGCCAGTTCTGTGGTCACTCTAGATTCCTTCATTTTTCTGCCTCCCAGGTCTAAATTGGTCACTGAGAGCTACAGATCTTGCTTCTGAAACATCTCTTGAAACTGTTTCACCTTCCCCATCCCCAATGCCTTTCACCAGGACTATGAGAGACCGTCCGCTAATTGTTCCCCTGCCTCATCTCTCTCGCCCCAATCTCTCTTCCCCCAACTGCTGCCAGGATGACCCTTCTGAAACATAAACCATATACTTTTATTATTTTACTTGAACCTCTTCAGCATCTCAAGGTCCTTAGGGTGATTCAGTGCTGATGCGCATTTCAAATAAGGCCTTCTGCAGTTTGGATTCTGTTTACCTCTCACTTTGTCTCTTGCGACTCACTCCTCTAGTCTTATTTGTCTGTCCTTCCATCTGTTCATCCACCCAATATTTATCAGGCTCCTACTGTGTGGCGGACACTAGGGTAAGTGCTGAGTTTACAATGGTGAACAAAACTGACATCGTCCTTGTCTTCCTCAAATTTACAGTCTAGGGGACAGACTGACAATAAACAAATAAGTAATGAATAAACTAAGTATGAAATATGCTACGAAGGAAAACCAGGATGATGCGAGAGAGAACAATGAGAGTAGGGAGGGTTTTCCTGGAGTCAGTAAAATTCAGACTCTTGAGAATACCATAGCTCTTAGCATCATAAGCTTTAGAAGGATAGAGGATGGGAAACCCCGCTGGCCACCAGTGCAACACTGGATGTTCTTCCTTATCAGAAGTCCATGCAGCATAGCCCCAGTGCAAAGATGACTCCACACCGTGCAGGTGTGGGTCTGCCCTGGCTTAGAACCTGCCCACCCCACAGGAGCCAGTATCTCTTGTCACAAGGCTACAGGCAGTATCTCAGACTCTCTGCAAGGAGCATCTTGTTACTGAGTAATTATGTCCGAAGTATGGCATCCCATCAGGTACTTACAGTCCATTTATAGTTCTTCCCAGGGCAGATGCAAAGTACCAGTGAGAGGTCATTTACACCCTAAATAATGTTGCCTAGTAATAGAATTGACATCCCAACTGTTTAGGTTTCCAGGGAGACAGTGCTAGGAAGTTAACATAAGGTTTAGTCTCATGTGGAAAGAGGAAGGGTTTTGTTACTCCTTTGCCCATTGAGCGGTTTCCTTAGGTAGAGTGGTGGTCAGGGAAGATAATGTTTAAGCTTAGTTCCCAAGTAGGAAGAAGGTGGAGGAAGAGCATCCTAGGCAAAGAGAATAGAAATAGTTCGGTGTGTTCCAAGAGGGGTGAATGAAGTAGAGGGAGCATTAGGGTATAGCAAACTACCCTAAACTTAGAGACATAAAACAACGACCCTTTTATTAAACTCAGAGATTCTTTGGGTCAGAAGTTTGGACTGGCACGATGGTTAATTTTATGTGTCAACTTGGCTGGGCCACAGTGCCCAGATATATGGTCAAATATTATTCTGAATACCCTTGTAGGGTGTTTTTTTGGATGATATTCACACTTAAATTAGTGGACTTTGAGTAAAACAGACTGTCCTCCATAATTTGTGTGGGCCTCCTCCAATCAGTTGAAGGCCTGAAAATAATGAAAGATCTGCCTTGAGCAAGAAGGAATTCTATAGTAGAAAGCCTTCAGGCTTGAACTGCACACAACCAATAGGATGTATACATATGTAGAAAGACATGTATTTTAAGGAACTGGCTTACATAAGTTTGGACTATGGCAAATCTAAAATTCGCAGAATGGGCCAGCAGGCTAGAGGCTCAGGGGAGATGGCTCCCACATCCCAGTAGGAAGGGTATTAAAAAATTTGAGGCCATGTTTTTAAAACCAACATAGTATGTCATCTGGCTATAAATTATTTGCATTTCTCTTACTTGCAAAATACACTTGATTCTCCCAAGATCCCCCCAAAGTATTTCTCATTACACCATCAGGCTTGCCCGTAGGCCAAGGATCTCATAAACCTTATTTAAGTTCCAGATATGGATGAGAATCATTGAGTTTTGGTTCCTTGAGCACAGTTCTTCTAGATCCGAAGACCTGTGAACTAAAGAGAAGTTATCTGTACCCACCCTCCCCCATATGCAATTAAGAGACAGGCATATGGTAACTGTAATAGATATTCCCATTCGAAAAAAGGAGAAAACATAGCAGTCAGTGGCTCATAGTAATTCTGAAATTCAGGTTGGCATATGATGCTCATTTGTTGATTAGGGTTCAAAACAGTTCCTTGAGAATGATTTTTGTGTTTTTTTTTGGCTCCGTTCTCTAAGATCTTGATTCTGAGCTTTGAGTCACCCTTCTCTCCACCCCCATAAGAAATAGCCCATGTTTGCAACTCAGTAGATTTTTAAACTTTTTATTAGGACTGTCTTGGTTCCTTTTAGTCCAAGCTGATATAATTACTTTAAGAACTTTGTGGATTTCTTATGTGTCAATTCATTATATATTTCATTAGACCAAATCCACACACACAAATCTCTTTAAGTCCTTCTAGAGTTGACCTCCCCATGAGGTTTCTGTGGCACAGCACTCTTAATCCTTGGAAAACCTATGGTCTTCAAGGTTAAGATCATCAGAAGACATTTTGTTAACTAAAATGGTCTAGGAGGCACCACCTTAAATCTTTCTGAGATTTTAACAGATGAATTTTTGGTCACAGTGTTGGCTTTATATTTACTCCGAAACAGAAATGCTCTTCTGATAACAATCTGGAATTATCTGTGCCCTTTCTTACTTGGAGTACCCTTAGCTGGCTGAAAAGATTGTCCTGGGCCCTTTATATTTACTCCAAATTTTATCTCGAAATGGAATCATTTATTCTTTAATTGAGCCCTGTCCTTGCCCAGTTTATTATAGGAAGCTAGAAGGATCCAGGTGGCACCTTCAGCACTCTAGAAATCTCCTTAGATGCATCGCTGAGTTCATCCATTATGTTTCTAGTTTCCATATTACAGTGGGAAACAGCGTTGTCAAACTTTCTTCTATAACAAGGGACTGGTTTTTCTTCAGCTGCCAAATAACATTTTACTTCTTGCCCTCACTGTTTCCTGGATAAGGCATAGCTTGTCTCTGCCCTATAATGTTTGGGGCCTCAGCTAGGGAGACTCAGGTGGCTGGGGGTGACTTATACAGCCTGAGGCTGACATCACTAACTGGAGACTTCTTCACTCACACGTCTGGTGCCTGGGTTGGGATGACTCAAAGTCTCGGCATGGCCAGAATTCATGAACAGAGTGCCTTCATGGGACTTACTCATGTGGCATGGGCTTTTCATCACTTGATGACTGGGTTTTTGGATGATAAAAGAAGGAGTGCCCAGAGAAGGAATTTTTCAAGATACTCAGGTAAAGGCTGTATGGCCTTTTACGATCTAGCCTCAGAAGTCACATAGCATCACTTGTGCCATACTATGTTGGTTGAAGCCAGTCACGAGCCCATCCAGATTCAAGGGAAGAGGAACTTCATGATGGAAGGAATAGCAAATAATGTAGGACCAGAGTTTTAAAACCACCACAAGAAGCAGGCCTTGGAGAATATTTAGGGTTTTCTCTTTTATCCTTACCCAAGAGGGCTAGATATGGTGTCACTGTATCTCTTCTCTCAGGTTTCTATAATGTTTTATTTAGCTGGATCCTTTTCTCTCATTGTTTCTCTCTCTATTCTCCATATACCTGATTTTCAGCAACGTAGAGGCAGTCCTTTGGTATTTATTTACATTCTCTTTGCTTATTCTCTTAATGGGATGAGAGAAGGATGGTGGTGTGGCTGGCTATGATAACGGTCAAGGAGTAGAATAGAGGGGTAAGGATGCATGGCCAGAAAGCTCTGGTCTTAAGAAATAAGTCTTTGAAATCAAGGCTATAATTAGCCTTCGACTATGTTCCTAGAATTAGGGAAGGCAATTCATAGCGTTAACCCAGGCTTCCCGTGTTTTTGTTAGGTATCATTTTGAATAAATCGAAACTGGTGAGCTTTGTTCACTTTTATAATGTTATGAATGCCAAAGTAATACGTGGGTACTGTGGGAAAAAATTGGAAAATATAGAAAAATATAAAAAGAAATAAAAAATTAAACTAATGTTAATATTGTGGCATATATTGCTTAAAATACATGTGTATCAAGTAAGGAGATTAGTCTATGTACACTGAAACTTAAAAAAAATTACAATGCGTGAAGCCCATTTCTCCGTGTCATTAAATATAATGTTGGAGCATGGTTCATGAAGGTTGGGTAATATTCAGTTGTAAGACTATGCTGTACTTCACTTAGCCAATCCCTTGTTGTTGGAGATTTAGGTTATTTCAACATCATATACATTTCATCCTCTTTTAGGATGAAACCAAGTGAAACCCACTTTATCATCACAATTTGCACCTTTCATGTGTTAAATTCATTTTTGGAAATGGATTTGAAAGATTGTGCTGTACAAGTAAAAATGGGCTTACTCCGTGTAGTCCCTGAGGGTGGTACCAAGACATCATCAATAATGACAATGAGGGTAGTGATAACAATGACGCTGATGATTAGCATCATTTATTTCTTGCTCCTACCTAATTGTTTGTGTTAAAATTCTACATATCATCTTTGCTTTATTCCTTTTTCTCGCCAAGTCACCAAGACCTATCTGTTCAGTGTCCTAAATATTTCTTGAATCTGCTCATGTTCTTGGCCTTCCCACTGACACCTCTCCCCTCTTGATTACCTTAATAGATATTAGCCGTGGAACCGTCTTCCAGCCAGAGAGTTCCTTGTAAACACTCCTTGTTCCTGGCCGTGGCATTCCAATGCCTACATATCATTATCTTTGGAATAACGTCTGAACCCTTCTCGGGGCTCCTGGGGCCCACCCAGTCTCATCTCAAGCCACCCATTTTGCTTCTATTTTCCAGCAGTTCTGACTTTCTCTTGTCTCTGGCACAATGCTGTCTCCAGGCCTATGTCTTAGTCAGTTCAGGCTGTTAGAACACCATAGACTGGGAGGCTTAAACAACGGACATTTATCTCTCATAGTTCCAAAGGCTGAAACCCAAGATTCAGGCCCTGGCTGATTTGGTTGCTGGTGAGGACTCTCTTCCTGGTTTATGGACAGCCGCATTCTCTCTGTGTCCTCACATAGGGAAAAGATGTACCATCTCTCTCATGTCTGTTCTTATAAGGGCACCAATGCTGTTTATGAGGGCTCTGCTTGTATCACCTAATTACCTCCCAAAGGCTCCATTTCCTAATACCATCACACGGAGGATTAGGGCTTCCCCACATGAATTTTTGGGGCATACAGCCATTCAGTCGCTAGTAGCCTTTGAGGCAACTCTTTTCTCTGCCTGGAACACTGTCCCTCTCCTCTCTCAAGTTATGTCAGTTCAGTTATTGCTTCCTCCCAGAAGTCTTCCCTGACGTTACTCCCCTCGACTCTCTCTCGTGTGGGTTAGATGTCCTGCCAGTGCTCAGTGTGTGACTATCTGTAGGGTTCCCTTATGAGTACTTATTTTAGTTGTTACAGAATTTTATGTTACTTCTCACTGGATCATGAGCTCTGTGAGAATAGGATCCCTTATCTCTTCCCATCAGATCTTAGCCCAGTGCCCAGCACATAGTATGTCCTCATTAACTATATAACTAAATGAAATCCATGGCTGCTGCTTCTTGGCCAAGCCCACTTAGAAGATGACAACTCTGACCCACTTATAAGAACTTAAAAACCCTCTCGTATTTGCATTCTGTGGGGTAGAAAATTGTCTTCTAGGCAGAAAAATGTTTTAAAAACAGAATAGATGAGCACTTGTGTAAATCATTAATAAATCTGTTTACTATTTTTATTTGCATTAGATATCAAATTAAATATTGCATTAAGTGAGTTAAATATTAATATTGCATTAAATATATATTATGTTTTAAAAATTAAGTACTACATGCTCTTCCTCGGAGTTGGGTTATGAAGGTTTTAGCACCATCAACCCAGCATGTGCTCACCGTGTGTAGTTGTTTATTGTGTCATTGATGACTTATATGAGCTCATAGGAATAAGGAAAAGGTAGGAGGCCGTGAGGGCCTACAGATGGCTGATATGGTCAGGAGGGCAGCACAGCAGTGTGAGAGCTGGTGTCTGATGGCAGGAAGAGAGGAAAGGAGAGGAGGAGGGGACAGAATATAATTTATTGTGCACTTGATATTTGTCATACGTTGTCCTAAGCAATTTACATGGGTTATCTCATTGAATTCTCATTAAAGACAAATGGAACAAGTATAATTATTTATTTTACCTTACACAGGTGAAAACTGAGTCTCAAAGAGGTTAGGAGACATGAGAATATTTCAGGCGGCAGGGCTCGTATTCTTAACTATACTTCTCGTTGCTTCTTGAAGGAGGTGCTTTCAGGTTGCTATGAACTGAAGTGGACACATGAGTTTTAAGGAATTTAAAATTTTGGTTATTTGTATTTCTCACAACAGAGTCACATGACAGAATTTAGACCTATTTATTCATCCACTCATTTATCCACCCATTCACTTTACTACGCACCCACCCATCTACCTATCCATCCATCCATCCATCTATCCATCCATCCATCCATTCATCCATCCATCCCTTCATCCATCTATCCATCCATCCATCCTACTCGTTCTTATCAAGCTCCTGACAGGTACCAGGAATGGCCAGGTCTGGGAATATAGTGGCAAACAAGACAGATATAATCCCTATACTAATGGATCTCATTGTCTACTGGAGGAAGCCAGGACCACCTGGCTTTTAATATCCGAGGATCTTTCCCCTCCATCAAGGTGCTTTCGTAGTGAGTCACTCTTTATCCATATGATATATTCGTATCCCATGTCTCTGAAGAGCCAGGACTGGGTGTGGTGCCGAAGAGTTATGGTTAGCTATGTCTACTCTTGCTCCATCTGAACCATTCTCCAGATGAGAATGAGAGTGGTACCGTTCCTTCCTGCTATCATGTCCAGTGACTTCCCATTGCACTTGGAAAAACTTCAAGCTCCTGACTTACTGTGGATTCTAAGGCCCTTTTGATACTGTCCCTCCAACCTCACCTTATAACACGTTTTAGCTTGCTCTGTCCCCCCAACTAGAATGCAAGTGCCAGGGGGCAGGAGCCACTACGGGCTCACCCTATATCATCAGTTCAACAAGCACAGTGCTAGGACACAGTAGACCCCTAGGAAATAGTAGTATAGTGAATGAATGAATAAATGAGGCATCCAGGTGACAGGACAGGTGAAAGGGTTCTCTTACTTGTAGAGGTGCATACTGGAGGATTTACGAGTGAGGTAGAACTTTGATCCTGTTCTCGTGTCCATGCTATGAAACACGGAACTCTCCCTTTGAAAAAGGAGTCCAGCTGTGAACAGTGAGGGCAGATGGCGACCTCCAGCTGTTTACACCTCAGGCTCACCTCAGATCTTGAGCTGCCCTACCCTTCTCAGGTTGGCCCCAGCTGCAAACTGTGGTACTATGGCCTGGCTGATCCTGTCCAGCGCAAGACTCCTCTAATGGGCAACCTTGGCTCCAGAGCTGCCAGGAACTGCCAGGAACTGTCAGATCCATGTCCATGTCTGACCGCTACCCCTGCCCAATCCTGCTTCCTCCCTTTTTCCATTTTCCTTTCACAGCTCGTATCAGTGTCCTGGGGCTGCTGTGAAAAATGATCACAAACTGGGTACCTTAAAAGAGCAGAAATTTATCTTCTCACGATTCTGGAGGCCAGAAGTCCAAAGTCAGGGTGTCAGCAGGGCCATGCTTCCTCTGAAGGCTCCAGGGAAGGGTCCTCGCTACCTCTTCCAGCTTCTGGGATCTCCTGGTTTTCCTTGGCTAGTGGTCACTTCACTCCAATCTCTGCCTCTGTCTTCCCATGGCCTTTTCCCTGTGTCTGTGTCTCTTATGTCTCAAATCTTCCTTAACTTTTCTCTTATAAGAACACTGTCTTTGTTTTCAGGGCCCACCCCAAACCAGTATGACTTCATCTCACTGTGATTGCATCTGCAAAGACCTTTTCCCCAAAT
Source organism: Pteropus alecto (assembly GCF_000325575.1). Lineage (NCBI taxonomy): Eukaryota > Metazoa > Chordata > Mammalia > Chiroptera > Pteropodidae > Pteropus > Pteropus alecto. The sequence continues at coordinate 2,818,612 of NW_006436812.1, read as the reverse complement.
TAGGTCAAGTTCAAGGTTCTGGGGAGTTGGGACTTGAAAATATCTTTTTTGGAAGACACTATTCAACCCCCTACTCACATGTTACTCTCCAGTAAACCTTGGCATGCCTACTCTACTCAGCATCTGCTTCCGGAAGACACAGCAGGCAGCTGCCCTTCCTTCATCGCGAGTGCTCTGGCCCTTTGCTTCTCTGTTATGATATTCTACTTCTGCTTAAATATTTGAGTTTTGCCTTCCTGAGTCACTTGGAAGCTACCTGAGGGCAAGTGTGTGTCCTTCTGTAAAATGCCAAGCGCAATCTTCCATTTATAGGAGAGAATCGGGGACCAACAAGGTCTTGGAATCAGAATCAGACAAAGCAAGTTTAATCCAGCCCACTGACTACTGGGACGCTGAACACTTTATGTCTCTGTTTTTGTGATCTGTGAAGCTGGAATAATAATACTAACAACAACAACAACAACAACAGCAACAACCACCACCTTTGGTTTTTTTTTTTTTGTGTGTGAGGTTTAAATGTTTTCATTCAGGTAAAATGGGGTGGAGTTCACCGCTATCCATCTGCACCATTACCATGCTTCCTCCCCCTCCCCCACCCCAGTCTGTAAGTTTCCTTTGAAGAATGAGGGGCACTGCTAAAAAAGAGGGGGCAGATGGGAAGTTTTGTTGGGGCTCTGCAAAGGCCTGGGGCATGAGTAGGAATCCTCTGGACCACCCATGGTCTTCGGGCGGTTGTTAGTGGAAGGCTCTTTCCAGATGGTGATGGGACGTAATTGACTGGGCTCTGTATCCTGGGTGACACGATCTCTCTCCAAGAGCGAGGATGTTTTGTAGACATTTGTTTGGCGGCTGCCTTTAGATGTTAAAAGAACAAATGCTATTTCCTGCTAAATTAATCCTTATCTTCCCAGAGGCAAGGAGGAGGCCTCTAACTGATGAAAGTCTTATATAAGGAAGGGCACCAAGGAGAAGCACCAAAATTAATCCAAGTTCTAATCCTGTAGCAGGAGCAAAGTGTGTCACCTGCTTGGGCTTCGCGCAGCAGCTGTTATGAATATCGTTGCTCGATCTCCCAACATTATTGTACTTGTCATCAGAGTGGGTGTGGAGGGACACGCTCAGATGTCAAGGTTGAAATTCTGCTCATGAAATGAATGACAAGGACAGGAATATCAGCAGA
>NW_006436812.1:2803642-2817409 GCF_000325575.1 Pteropus alecto | reverse complement strand
GGGGGCGGGGGGGAGGGACAGCACAGAAGCTGCAGGCAAGCTGGGTCATTTTCCAGGGACTCCTGCAGTTTTGCATTCTTGCCATTCCTTCCAGGAGATTTCAGGCTGGAAGGGAAAAGGGAAAGCCAGCCTGGAGGTGATGGACCCCTGTAGTGGTCTTGCTCTTTGCAAGGTTATTCGAGCTGAGAATAGATCCATTTTCAAGACTGGGGTATGGAGTTGTAACAGCTGAACTTCCGTAGAGTACAATGGTTTGATAATTGCAGATTGCGGTTAGAGATACAACGATCCTGCTCTGAACTGTCTCCCCTCTGTCTCTTCTCCTCTCCCAACTCCTTTCTTCCCCTTGAGGCACTCATGTTCCCAGACATGGAGAACAGAGCGGGTGGCTGAGGAGACCAGCAGGCCTGCCAGGAGGGAAGGAGCCTAATTATTCTACGAGGTACTGTCCAGAATTAGAATTTCAGGTTTTACAGCTCCTGCAGCAACCGACCAGGCTCTGATGAAAGTTTCATGCGGTTTTCTCTTCCCTTTAAAGCCTGTTGGGACATTTTCAGCAGAGGAGAAAGGGGTAGAGTTCGCCTTAATCCTTCTCTGTCCCATATTTCTGCCTTTAAGTGGATCCAAGCCTGAGCCTTGTAATTATCTCAAAAATAGACCTGACAGCCACGGTGCACTGGGTGGGTTTCCTTGGCAGTGTCTAATGAAATAGCGCGACGAGGAGATAGCCTGTTGGCAGAGTGGATAGATGGCCCACTGTCTGTTAATCTCACATTTCATCTTGGTTTAAGCAGTCTCTGAGCTCATTAATTGTCTTTTTGAGAAGGGCCAGGCATTTATCTTTGAGAGCCATCTAGCTGCGCTGAGTTCATTCAGCCTAAAGAGAAGGGAAGGGACAGACTGTAGCTATCTTCCTAATTTTACTGAACAAGATATAGAGAGTTAGACAGGGTGAAGGCTCTTGCACTGTTTTGCCTGATTGCTTGCCAGAAAGGTTGTGCCGATTGCCACCCCCATCGGCAGTTAATGAAAGTGCCACCTCTCCATGCTGTCACCGGCACTAAAGATCGCCCATCTCGTCCTAACACAAGGTGGAATTCTGTCAACGCCCACGTCTTATAAACAAACATAAAAGAAACTCGCAGAGCTGCCTAATGCACACAGAGTACCTGTCTTTTAAGCACACCAGGAACACAATAATTCAAATTTCATGAGAAGGATAAAGTGAAATGACTCTTTATATATTGTGAGTTTTTTAACCATCGAGTCCCTCTGATGCATTTAAAATAGATTTTGAATGTTGCTGAATAGGGGACTAGTTAAATAAATGATGATATATCCGCAGTATGGAATTCTATGCAGCTATTAATAAAAGGAAGAGAGAGCTTTACATCGGGGCTTCCCAACTGGTGGTCCCCTCGGGGGACCCTTGGCCATGTCTGGAGATATTTTTGGTTGTCACAACTTGGGGAAGGGGTATACTATTGGCATCTAGTGGGTAGAGGCCAAGGATGCAGCTAAACATCCTACAATGCACGAGACAGCCCCCACAACAAGAATTATCTAGTCCAAATTTTCAACAGCGCTAAAATTGAGAAATGCAATTCTACTTGAATTACCTGGGAAAGATATTCACACTCTATCGATAAGTTTATAAAAAGCAAGAGTGCAGATCAATATCTATAGTTCTGGTCCACTTAAAAAAAATTATATTTGTGTGTATGTGTATATGAATATGCAGTCAGGTATGTTTGTTATGTTTAGGAAAAAGGCTAGAAGAATATATGTCAGACTAGTATGATGATGGTTTTTTCATGGGTGAGTTTGGTGAAGAGTAGGGACTTTCTTCATTTATAATTCAGAAAAGATTTTGATTTATGTACATTCAATTGACACCCTACCTTGCCAGGATCACAGATACCGCAGAATGGATTGTCACAGCCCAGCACATTGGCGTAAAGCATATACATTGCTTTTTAAGGGACTGTTATGTGACACTATCTAGATGAATGCTGGAAACAAGATTTTTATGGGATACTCTTTCCATCGCCCTGTGTCTGCTTTTAGTTACAGTTTAGCCTGACAATACTAGGTTTTAATTCCTTAAACAAAATAAAACAAAACTCCTAACATGGGGAATAAATGGATCTAAGTGGTTAAAGGTGCATAAAAACTCTTTAAAACCACTTCATGGCACACTGACACTCAGAAAAACGACCGCCATGGAATATTCGTTTTGACCAAATTGTCCTGGGTCCCCTCGCTTTTAGCCAAATTGTTTTCAGCAGCGCAAAGAGACGTGTCTGGAAGCCTTTGAAGAGTCTGGTATTATGCAGTTATTATTCACTAGCCAGACCGGCGAGGAGAGCCCAGTGCAAGAGATACAGCTGCAGTGGATCAGCAAGGATCAAACACGGGGAGCAGTGAGAGGAGGCACCCGGGCTGCAGGCTCTGTGGGCTGGGAGCACTGGGGTGCTCTCCTCCCACCCAGGAGATGAAGGAGGCGCGGTCTCAGCCGTGTGGGGGTGAAATGTCAGTGGGACACCCACGTGGAGAGAGTGAGAGGACAGTCCGGTCATCGGGTCTGGAGCTCAGGAGGTCATCGGGACCAGACACGCCCGTTCGGGGGTCGTAGAGGAGGTGGGATTTGAGGTCTGGATGGGGTAGTGAGTGGTTCCAAGAGAGGGTGAATAAGGTGCACCAGAGGAAGGTTCCTAGAGGAGGCTGGCGTCCTGGGATAGGTGTAGAAGCAGGAGCCCTAAGGAGGACGTGCTTTGGGAAAAGAAGTCGGAAAAGGGGCAACCAGAGCTTCCAGAAGGGAGTGGAGAGTCACTGCGGGGGGCGCCCTGCAAAGTAGAAGGGCCAGTGGTTGTGCAATAAAGCTTTCTGGGTGGGCGGAGGCAGGGAACCTGGTGTTGAGGAGAGAATGAGAGGTAAAGGGCCCTCACAGACTCTTCTTCAGAGCCGTGGCCTTATGGGCATTTTGTGACTTCCTCCCTCAGACTGTAAGTGCCCTCAGGGACCTTGTCCATTTGAACTCCTCACTGTGTCGCCAGTGTTGAGCACAATCCTGGATGGTGGATGGAAAGAAGCAGAGAGAACAGAGCCATTATAATTGCTAAAGGAGGTGAAGGAGCAAGGCGGAGAGGAGACTTGGATATGCTTCCGGGGCCCGGAGAAAGAGCTGGCATAGAAGGTGGGGCTGAAGATAAGGAAGGGGAGGGATGATGGATGGAGGAGAGGCTGGAGAAGGCACAGGGCATGGTTTTCAGACCTAGGAGAGAGGATTATGTTCATTCGCCCCCCTGCATGGAGACTCTGGGCTCTGCCTTCTATACTCGCTCTCGGCATGTACCTCCCTTTTAAGCCTGAGGCCACAGACCCGCTAGAGATGGCAGCACCATGTTCCAGAAGCTGACGTGGGGGGAGAAGACAGTCTCTATACCCTGTCTGTGCCTTCAACACCGGCAGTCAGGATAAACTCTCTATTTTTTAAGTTAAATTTATCAGGGTCACATTGGTTAATAACATTATGTAGGTTTCAAGTGTACAATTCTATAATCCATCATCTGTACATTGCATTGTGTGCTCACCACCCAAAGTCTAGTCTCCGTTCATCACCATGTGTTTGACCCCCTTTACCCTCTTCATCCTCCTCCCCTCCCTCTTTCCTCTCTGGTAACCACCATTCTATGAGTTTCTTTGTTCATTTATTTTCTGTTTTATATCCCACACATGAGTGAAATTATATGGCTCTTGTCCTTTTCCACCTGACTTATTTCACTTAGCATGGTACTCTCGAGATTCATCCATGTTGTCACAAATGGTGGTATTTCATCCTTTTTTTTATGACTGAGTAATATTCCATTGCATACACATACCTTACCTTTATCGAATCACTCATTGAAGGTTGTTTTAATGTCCTGGATACCATGACTATGCTATAGTGAACATAGGGGTCTTATTTATACCTTATAAACCAGAGAGGAATACCTCGAGCATGCCTGGTGTAACAGCCTTTGGGCGGGGGTAGGACGAGCAGCTCATCCTTCAGGTGTTTACCCATCGTCCACTCTATGGATTGCCTGCTTCCAAATTGTAGGTCTAGCTCAGCATCATGACCCTGACAATTTCTTGTTATGTGGATAGACTGCTAGCTGGTCCTAGCCTACATTCATTGTTAATCTCTTGGTTGTGGGCATGACCAACAATGATAATAAATATGCTAATAACAGCTCCTGACACCCAGGCCTTTACTGAGTGCTGTCTATGAACCAGGCATGTGGTATCTTATTTAATCCCTATGACCACCCTGTGAAATAGGCTGGGGAACCTGAGACTTATCAGGGGGTGTTGGTGGGTGGCAGGGGTTGAATGTCGCCTTCTCCAGGTGGCCAGGTCTGCTGGGCCAGAGACCTCGGGCAGCAAAGCAGAACAGCATCCAGTGTCTGCTTCTAAGGTGCTGGCTTGGTTAAGCTCCCCACACCACAGCTTATTGGGCCTAGACTCTGGCTGGCCCCAGCCAGTGGTAGGAAAATTTCCTCTATTAGGCAGAGGAATGGAAAAGTGTTCTCTTGTTTGTCTGCCTTGGAGTCTAAGGTGCTGGTGGCGCCCATGGTCACATGATGAAGGGGCTCTGGCAAGAAAGAAGGGAGCTTGTGGTCTCTCTTCTCTCTCTTTGGGTGGGAAGTTATCTTGACCAATAGGATATATGGTAGCAGTGTGAGCTGAGGGCAGAGAGAAAGAGAAGAAGGAAGAGATTTTCTTGGCTTGGAGAATGATGTCCTGGGCTTGGGGACAGGCTAGATATGAGATTTGCATTTCACAAAGTGTCTGTGCAACTCAGCCAGAGTCTTTCCTGTGCTGGGAACTGGCTGGGAGTTCTGAGAACAAGTGGAACATGTGCATGGTTAGGCCACTTGGGGGCCATTGAACTGAGTACAGTGTGACTTGTGGTTCTGTGAAAACATTCTTAAACTCTTCCTGTGGCTTTCTAACTTGCTTAAAGAAACACTCATACTTACCAGGCTGGACATGATCTGGTCCCTGACTTCCTCCCTGACGTTTGACTACCCCTCGTCACTCCAGCCTTCCCGCTATCTGGCCCTTGTCCACTTGTGCCTACCTCGGGGCCTTTGTACCTGCTGTCCCTGCATTGAAAGCACTTATTCCAGATGTGTTTGGCATTTTCTTGTCATTCAGCTCTCAATCCTCTCTGACCCCCAATCTAAAGTAGCACTCATCACTCTCTACCCTATAATCTGTTTTGTTATCACCATTGGACTTATTACTCTCTGATATTTTCCTTATTTATTAGAATTTATTACCTTCCTTATTTACTATCTTCTCCTCTCGCCTCTTGTGGCAAGGACTTACTATCTTGTTCATTGTTAAAAACACAGAGCCTACAACAGTACCTGGCATGTGTTAGGTACTCAATGAACATTTTTGAGATGAATAAATCAAATATTTCTTTCCAAGGAACACAGCTATTTTGTCTAAGAGAAAAACAAAGGAAAATCAATTGTTTCAATGTGAAACTCAATATTTCTTGTCTTTGTATTTTTTTATACAGGATCTACTGTCCCTGACATACAGCCTGGTCGAGGGTCAGGTAAGTATTAATTTTATCCTGACTTAGGATTTTTATTAAGTCTGGTAGAAATGAAAGAGGTAAAAAAGTCTCATATACTTGATTACTGTACTAACCCAGCCTAGCCACTTAGGGGTCATGGCTAAAGAAAAGAGTGGGCATCGCCAGTGCTAATAGCTTAGAGTTTTTTTTTTAAACCTGCTCTGCCAGTTTGAGGGGCTCCTAGGCATAACTGGCACATACTTACCTCCAGGCACAGCACTTCAATCCTGTGCTCAAGGCAGACATCTATAATCAACCACAGCACAATTCAACCCGTATACGGACCGGAACACTCACTACTAATGGATCAGGGAAAGCTGGTGAGAGGCACCTACTTGGCACCTAGAAATGAAGTCAATTTTTCCGGGGTTTGGGTGGGCGGATGCTTAGATGGCTTCTTATTAAGAATGATGAAAGTGGTAGCGAGGATGAAATTCACACCCTTGTCTCTATTTCATCATTCAGCTTTGAAGGCGAATAAAGGAAGCCCACATCTTCCAGCCTCACATGACGTTTTTATTAGTGTTGAAGCCACCAGAGCTTGGCCATGTAAGGATATAATTGCGCCAAATGGATCTAAACCTTGGGGCAATGCACTTTTTTTTTTTTTATTGATTCCAACTCTACATTATTATTGTTGCTTAATGAGGAACTAATGTAATTTCTAATGAAGCCACATGGCCCTCGGATAGATGAAGTAAGGTTTTATTTCCCTCGTGGTGCCGTATCCTCTCTTCAATTAAAACCCAGGAAGGAAAATTAATACAAATGTAAGATTTTTTTTTTCTCTAAGATTAACGTCAAGACAGAAGCCTTCTATTAGACATGTAAATTTCCTGTGATGTGGGATGGCAGAGGCATGTGATTGGCCCTCGAGTAGACTGGAGATGGTTTAAGTGGCAAAGGAGGCCTCGTGGGGAGGCTGAACCTATGGCCTCTGTCATTTGAGTGGTGATTAGAGAGTGCTCTGTGCGCTCACTGTCCCTTCTCCTTCTCCGGTGTCACGGTCCATGGATGCACCCTCCTCAGGCTTCTGCTGTTGGCTGCCAGCTATGGGCAGGAGAATTTGAGTAACACCTTTTTTTTTTTTTTTCCTTTTTAAAGTAATTTATTGAGGTGAAATTCACATAACAAAATGAGCCATTTTAAAGTGAACAATTTAGTGGCATTTGGTACATTCACAGTGTTGTGCAACCACCACCTCTAAGCATTTTCATCACTTCAAAAAGTAACGCTGTTAGCAGTCATTCCCCAGGTCCCCTCCTCACAGCCTCTGGTAATCCCTAATCTGCCTGTCTGTGTCTATGGATTTGCATATTCTGGACATTTCATATAAATGGAATTGGTTTCTTTCATTTAACATAACGTTTAGGAGATCCATCCACATTGCAGCATGTATCAGTCCTTCATTCCTTTGGTGGCCTAATAATAGATAGACCACATTTGTTTATCCATCCATCTGTTGGTGGATAATTGGTTTGTTTCTACCTTTTGGTGATTGTGAATAGTGCTGCTGTGAACATGTGTGTGCAAGTATTTGTTCCCACACTTGCTTTCAGGTCTTTTGGGTATATAACTAGGAGTAAAATTGCAGACAGTAATTCTGGGTTTAACTTTTTGAAGACCTGCCAAACTGTCCCCTCCTTTAACAGAGAAAACTGGGTCTCAGCAAGTTCCGTCCAGTGTCTGCTGGGATTTGAAGCCTGGCATGCTGGCTCTGGGGCCCATGCTTCCAACAATCCCATCCTGCATTTGGGGGTGTCAGCCCTGGTTAGCACATTCTATTCTTTATACTTTACTGGGGAAGCAAGGGTGGGAAGGAGAGAGGAGGGCAGGCAAGCTTCCTTTACTTCATGGGAACAAAAGTATGATTCCTGGCCAACCTCGCCAGGGGGTTTCCTGGTCCCTGATCTGCTCTCTTTTTCCAATGGCACCTTGACTTCTAAACTTTGGAAAGTCTGTGCAGTTGCTAGGTCACTCGATTGAGTTGGTTTGTTGGTAGGTTGGTTGACCTGGTTACTCTATCTCTTTCTCTCTTCTTTTCTCACAGGGCTGGCAACTTGGCAAAGAAATAACAATTCATTGGGTATCAGCTGTGAGCCATGTGATAACACTTGCATTTGCCTAAATCTCCATAGCATGTAGGCCAACTAGGTCTCATTCTTTCTCCATTTCTACAATGGGGGCAGAAGCCCAGAGAGGTGAAGTAACTTGCTCACCGTCACACAGCTTATGAGTGGCAAGGCTGGGATTTGAACCCAGGTCTGTGCATCTCTGCAGCTTGGATTCTTTCCACTGTGTCTGTAGGCTTCTCCATACGCCCCCGCCTACCAATGCATCAGTGATTTCCACTTTAGTGTGGTGACTGATTTTTTAAAACCGCATTACAGTTGTGGCTTTCCTGGAGCCAAACAGCCCCCGGAATATCTTGAGATGCTAGGAAGTTCTAGGTTGCTGGTGAGAAAGTGGGAACTCTGCTCAGGGGAATGGCATTTAATTCCCCTCTTTTCCTGGTGGTTGGTAACCAGCATATTGCAAAACAGATGATCTGGGGTCTGCGGTCCAGGTGATTGTTGTTTTTTAACTGACTTTTCATCCTGCCTTCTTAATACTTTGGTAACTGGGGTGAGGTCTGAATCTGTCTTGTGGATGTTAGCTGTTCTTCCTTCATCTGGCCCCGAGGATGGCTTCATGATGCTGGACAGGGAGGGGCCATGTGCCTAGAGTTGCTGGCAGCCCAGGAAGCTGGAGATGAGGTGCTTCTCTGGTGAGGGAGAAGAGAGTAATAAAGGTGACATGAACAGGTAGGTCCTGCCCCTCAGGGAGTTCCTGGATCCCCAGACACCAAGCAGTTAAATGCACTGCCTGGAAACTAACTTCCGGGAGGCTGCCCGTCCCCAGGGTTCCCTCTCTTGAGCATGATAAAGCACGTGAGGGAGCTGGGGCATATTTACACCTGCTCTGTGCACAGGTTTCAATGGCAGTAATTCTCTGACCTTTTAAGATGGATAAATCTCCTTGGCAGTGGCATATTTCTCAAGCTTAGCTCAGAGCGGGGGCCAAGGCACTGGGAGATGTGGCCACACCAAGGAGAAGATTGATTAACCCCGAGGGGGTCTGCTCTGAAAGCCTGCCATGCCCATGGCCCCGCTCAGGCTGGTTTGGGTAGAAAAAAAGCATGTTTTTGGCCAGAGTACGAGTCCTTGCATCACCTCTCAGACGGATGAAAGTGGGCAGGCTGTTTTTCAGATTGCAACGGATTTACTCCTTTGATCACCTGCCTTCCTCTGCCTCCTCTGTGAGTGCTGATGGATGCTCTGTTCTCACGTCTCCGTTTTTTGCCATCTCATGGAACACAGGGAGGGAATCTTATTATCATGGCTCTTTGACTCCCTTCCAGCATCATCAGGGAGAATAAGAACCACTGTGGTTGGCGGTTCCCTTCCTTTTATTCTCCTTCCCTTTTTCCTCACTCCAGGGCTTCAGACCAAGGGCTGTGGGGGAACCTGGGGAAAAGAGTCTGGCAATTCTCAGACACCTACTGTGTGCCAGGTGGACCCCTCAAGAAAGTTTAGTTGTTAAACCTATTTGCAGGTTCAGAGCCTCATGCTCAGAGAGGCAAAGAACTGTCCCAGTTCACCCAGCTCACTGGAGGCAGGACAAGGATTAAAATCCAGATCTTGGAGTATTTGCTCTGCCTCATGCTGCCTTAAGAGCACAGAGAGGTGGTGCGGACGGTCCAGTGGGTCTCCTTCCAACATCCAGGCTCCGCACTTCTTTCTCAGGCCCCCCTGGACTGGTCTCATCTCCTTTCACCAGCTGTTTGTGAATTCACAGCACCCTCTCTGTTTGAGAAGCGGGCTTTGGCTTCCCCGTGCTCATTTCCTAGCAGAAGGAATGCTCTTTCCTGCTCAGCAAGTGTCAGTTCATAATTACCAGTGTAATTAGAACAGGATTTACCATCTGAGCCTCTGTGGAGGCTGCAAGGCTGCCTGCCTAAGTAGCTCTGGCTAAGAAGGGTTTCTGGCTCCCGAAGGAGCCCATGGTGTTCTTGGGGCCCCAGCACAACCACATGGAATCACCTGCTCAAACCACCATTCAGGTCCAGAGGCTTCCCATGGCTCTAAGAATAATGCCCAGACACCCTGACATCAACTGGCTCCCAGGTCCCTTTCTGACCTTGCCCCTGCCACCCCCTGATCCTAGAGGCTCTTAGATCCACTGCCACCTCCTTTTGGAAGCCTGTGATGACTGGCCCAAAGTATAAGCATCTCTCTTGCCCCCACAATGCTCTTTTCCATCAACTATTTTATTTTCTTCATGACGCTTGGCACTATCTAAAATAATATTCTTCTCTTGTTCTCATGTTTATTTACATGACTTTATCTTACTAAAATATGTAAGAGAACCACATCTTGTTCACTTGTCTCCAGATGTCTTGTTGAATGAAAACCTGAGACATTAGCTGACACCTTATTATTCCTGTTACACCCTATCGCATCTCATTGTTTATCATCGTGCCTCTGTTTTTAATTACTTTGTCTACTTACCCTTTTTTTGTGCATGGAGGAGATCTGTAAAATTTCTAATAAGAAGCGCCTTATCTTTGTATTCCATTGGATCCCTGGAACCTTATTTAGTCGCTGATATGGAGTAGATTCTCAATACTCCATTGAATGAATGGATGGGTGGGTGAGTGGGCGGGTGGGTGGGTAGATCAATGAATGGATGGGTTAATAGATAGATGGATCAGTGTGGATGGGTTAAAGTGTGTGTGGGTAGATGGATCAGTGGATGGATGGATTGATGGATTAAGTATGGAACAGTGGGTGGGTATGGGTGGATGGGTAGCTGGATGGATGGATGGATAAATGGGCAAATCTGGCTGAATTTTCCTGATATACCCCTTGGATAATTGTAAAAGTATGCTCTCTATCTGACAAACCTTATTAATTTTATAATTCAGGAGCTTTATTTTTATTTATTTATTTATTTATTTATTAAATCTGAGTTGGGTTGGTTAGGGTGTCCCAGAGCTACTATATCTCTGTCAGTTTTCCTTGGTATTGGTCAAAACACGTGCTCTCTGTATTTTGACCCATGTCATTTGATTCACGAAGGCTATTTATTGACTAGCCTTGGTTGTGGATTGAACATTTTATTAGTAAAACTGACTATCTTGAGCTTGGTAGGTGCTTTCTGCCTGGGCTTTTCTGAAGTGTTGCTTTCCATCTTTCATCGGTCCCTCGAGGCCCGTACACATCTTTCACTGTAACTCTTCTTTTTTACACTTCCTTTTGTTGCCAGTGTCTCTTGGAAGCAGCCCGTGGATATATCCTGCTTAGTCACCCAGTCTGAGAGTCCTAGTTTTATAACAGAGGAGTTTAGTATAAGTATATTTACAATAATAGATATGTTCGATTGCCTGCCATTTAAAAAATTATTCCTGAAAAAAACCCTTTTTTTTTTTTTGCTGCTTCATTGGTCTTCTCTCTTCTTGGCTCTGTAGATTGTTTGATTTGCTTTTATCTTACCTGCTGATATGAAAGGTAGGCATCCTCTTCTTACTTCTGCATGTGGTTGCCTTTCACATCTTTGAAAAGGATGTTAGAACCCTGTTTCTCTAATAGTCAAGTTCAAGAATGAAATGGCATCTTTGAACTCTGTCCAGGCAACATGAGGAAATTTAATTCACCTTCACTTTGCCTCTCTCTGCTGCTTCCATTTTCTTCCAGGCTTTCTCACTATAATCAGGAACTTCAGAGCCAGTTTAATGCCCATAGTTATAATTTTGACATGGTCATAGTAATAGTAATGTTTTTGGAAGGGTTACTATACAACAGGCACTGTGCTAAGCACCAAATATAGAATTTCTCACCTAATTGTTGTGATAACTCAATGAGGGACTATCCTTTGCCTCCACTGTTAGTTGGTGACAGTGAGTCTTTAGGGGTTTCATAACTTGCCTGAGCACACATGTTTGGGTTGGTGGCAGAGCCATCAGTACCTGGACCTGGCTCTAGCTCCTAGACTGTTTTGTTCACTTTCAGAAATGACTGCCGCCAGCTGTGGCTTTGGAGATGTATTTGTACCCAGTAGCTCCTCGGGGCTCTTACCCACTGTTTCCACCCATGGTGCTCCGTCCTCGAACTGTATTTAAGTTAAATAAACATGAGAACAAGAGAAGAATATTATTATTATTTTGGACCAGCATCATTCACATTTCAATGAGTGGAGGAAGCCCCCAGGGGCTCTTGTTAAAGTGCGGAATCTGATTCAGTAAGTCTGGAGTGAGGCCCGTTATCCTACATTTCTTACAAGCTTCAAGGCAATGCTGCTGTTGCTGGCCTGAACACCTTTCCATGATAGCAATATTCTGGATTACTCCAGAACTTGGTCCCTCTGCTTGCTTAACTGGCCTTGTTTTTCTTGGTGTTGTAGCTCATTACTCTTTAATGCACTGGTTAAGCGAATGGACCATGAAGACAACTGCTTTGATTCAAATCCCAGCCCTGCTCCTCACTTGCTGAGATGATAGTACTCATCTCATGGTTGTTGTGGGTTTAAGCTAAAGAAGATAAATGAAGTGTTTAGAATGGTGTTTGGTATGTGCTGAGGGCAAGGTACATGCTGGGTATTATTACTTGCTCCATCGAAGCCCTTCAACTTATCACTACACAAACCCTTTGCTGCCTCCCTCCCCACCCCGCCAGCTCCTTTCCCAGCCTTTGGGATTAGTGCACACCCTGCCCTTAACCTCCAGGTTCTTCCTGTTTCCTCTACATGAATCCTTTCATCACCTCTTCCTTGCAGCCCTCCTGGTTAACCTTTCTCGGTATAGTCCTCTCAGTCTCTTAAGCATATCTACCTCTCCATCTGGTTGCAAAAGTTCATATTGAACTTTTTGTAACTGATGTTTTGTGTGTATCGATTTGGAAAACACTTTGTCAAGGCCTTTGGATCAGAGGTAAGACCCCTGGGGACGATTTGAGTAAGAACAGAGTGCTGCTGTTGAGCTATCTGTGGGACTGTTCTTCCCGAGTGGAGCTCAGAATCAAAAGGGAATTGTTTAGGCTAATAGAGATTTAGAGACCAGTAGGTGGGGAGGACAATGGAAGAAGAGGAGAAAAGAGACACAAGACAGCTGCCATTTGTAGGAAGACTTTGGAGAGAAGTCAGAGATTCTTAAAAGATAATTGCCAGGAAGTTCTGCTGTTCCGTGCAACATTTCCCTCTTTCTCATTAACCTATAAACTGTTCAGCAAAATGCCCGTTTCCTGTTAGTGTTTTATGGTGTTGGCTCTGTTTTGGGGGCTGGTGATGACGTGCTAGGTATGGTCTCTCAAGGTGGCCATGGCAGGGGTCGAATTAACACAGTGGCAGCTCATCTACACTGAGGTAGGACTGAAGCGTTAATATTTTTGAAAACTTCCCAGCGATTCCAATGTACAGTCAAGACTGGGGACCACTGGCTTTGGGCCATGTGTCCCACATTCATTGTGTAGTGTGTTCATGGTGTTAAGTGTTCAGAGCAGCTTTTAAACAAGGTGGTGGTTACGTTTCTGTGATCGGGTCAGTTTGGGAAACCAAGCTAATTAAGTTTCTTCACTGCAGGGCTTATCATACCTTTAATATGGTGATGGTATGTTTTGACCATATAATCTTTTTGAGGAATATCTGTTAACATCACTTGGTGCTTGCTTTTTATCTGTGGGCCCTAGAGCCACGTTCTACTGAAAAGTTCCACTGGAAACCTTTACATTGGCAGATTTGATAGTGTTGGTGGTGCTGGCGAAGGAGGCAGTGGTTTTGATTACAATCAGCTCATGACTGAGCAAAGACTCAAAAGACCAGGAGGGAAATGCTCAGCCCCCAGGCCTCCAGCCCCTTCACCCCTGCCTGGGGACAGGCTGTCTTCCCTGCCAGGTGGCCCGGCCTGTCATTTCCAATTTAAGAAACGGTCTTAGTTTGCATAAGTGATTGGTAATTGCACTGGCTGTTTCTCTTAATCTACAAGATGCTGAGTAGGGATGGGACAGCTAATGGTGTTAGTTCTGATTTTCTCTAGATTGGTTTTGATCCACAGTCACTGCCTTATCGCTCAGCCTAATTGCAAATTTCATGTCGGGGGG
>NW_006436812.1:2798426-2803604 GCF_000325575.1 Pteropus alecto | reverse complement strand
TCTCTGATGGGCTTGTATGTCAGATGGATTCCTTACGGCTGCTTCTCTTATGAGGATGCTTTACAGCTCTGCGATTGCAGAAAGGGTTCCCTAGAGATGCAGACTTGATGAATGATGTGTCCTGTCTCTGAAGGAAATCTCTGGCTCAGGCGCTGTTGTCCTTCCCCAGCCACAAGCCTGACGTGTTTCACCAGCTCAGGCCACAGGGATGTGATAGAAAGCTCAGCTCACCCGACTCAAAACGTGATTCTCCTGGCTTCTCCTAGCCCATCGCGGTGGCCCGCCTGGCTTACCCACTTTTCTTCAACTGTTCTTATTTTGTTTCAGCAGCTCAGTAGGGACGGAGCAAGGAATCCAAAGCCCATAGATCTGAAATTCTGCAGCCCCCACCTCCCGTGGAGGAGCAGGTGACAGAAGAGGCGGCCAAACATTCTGGATTCTATAGCCAAATGTTACCTCCTCCCTGGGGGCTTAGCTTGGCGGAGTAAATTTCAGAGCCTTGGCATTTTTCATCCAAATTTAGGTTAGACTAGCAAAGGGAATTTGATTTTTAAAAGTGGGACAGTACTCTCACTGTCCGGTGCGAGCAGACAGAGGGGTAGAGTGGGCCAGCAGAGAGAGAGAGAAGGCTGAGTATTTATGGGGTTCTGTGCTCTTGGCGGCGGAGTTCCCAGTGTGCCTTCCAGTAATGGGTAATAAATGTACAGTTATTTAATTTGGAGTCAGAGCAGCAGCATTATTGATTACTTGGAACGTCTAAAGCTCTGGATGGTGAAGCCCCCTGCGCGAAGAAGTGTGTCTGCAGCACATCGCCGAGCGTTTCAAGTTAAACAGACACACATAAGGCACAGATGAGGTAATTCTCATTGGCCTTATGAGGGTAGGTTTAGAAGTGCTAGTCAACTTAGAGATGCCAGCCCCAGATTCAGATGTGCAGAAGGGCAGATGGATGGATAGCACCTGCTTCTCTCTCCAGATCCCCGTTCTCCCCTTCTCTACCCTGCACTGTGCCCTGGGAGGCTTCCCTGTGTAGATTAGATCACAGCACCAGGCTCCCTTGCCCACTGGCTTCTGGTTGGGTTTGGGCAATAGGGAGGTAGAGCAGGTTATAGGATGAGGGAGGAGCAGGCAGGGCATTTATAGACCCTGCTGTATCCTGTGGGTTGCTGCATTCCTAAACATAGATCTCAGGCAACCCTGTCTGTATTCAGGCTCAGAGATGGTGGCAGAGCCTGGAATCGCACTGTTACTGGTCCCAGAGCACCACATCATCTCTTGTGTTTCCCCTGACCCCTGCCCACACCTTTGTAAATAGTCCCTTTATTAAATTCCTCTCAAATTATCCTTATTTGAGTGTGCCATCTGTTCCCTCCTGGGACCCTGGCTCATACAATGGGAGAGGTGTGGCTTATTCCACTGCATAAAAATGGAGCCGCAGTTTAAATGCTGCCTTTTCAGAGACACTTCCCCGACCCCTATTATTCTCTTTATGGCATCTGTTTGGGTTCCTTTATGGCACTTGAAGTTGTCATTTGATTGGCTTGTTAGTATGTTCGTTGCTCATCTCCTCTCTAGCACAAGCACTAACATCACAGAGAAGTTAGGTGACTTGCCCAAGGCCACACAGCTAGGAGAGGGTGGAGATCCAGTTTGAACCTAGGTCTCTCTAATTCCAAAGGCTCCCTCCTGGAGTCATGCCCAGAGCCTGAGCTGCAGGTGGAATACTATTTCCTTAGAATCACTTCACCCCCGTTACCTGTATTCACGGTGGACAGAGAAAGCTCTGGTTTCCTAAAACATTCCTTGAGCTGGAAGTTGCCTCCTCTTTCCCACCAGGTGTTTTGCCTGGATGCAGAGGCAGAGATGGTTTTCAATATCTAGGATCCTTCCCTTCCTCTTTTTCCCTCTCCCCATCCTCCAGCCCAGCCTCCAGGGGGTCAGGAGCTTGACCCCTGTGCACAGGCCCTGCTTTCTCCAGTCAGGAGGAGGTTTCGAGGCCCAAGCCTGCAGGGAGCTGGGGCCACTCAGATGCTTAGGTGGCAGGGTGCTCCCAGGAGACAGAAGCTGTCTCAGATTCACAGAGTGACTTATGATCTGAGTTCCCTTCCAATGGGGGACACACAGAAGAAACTCCGCTGTTCTCTGTAGAATCGCATGATGTGTGTCGAAACTGACCACAGGTGGAAGCCGACAGAAGCTTTTCTTCTAGTCTCTCTCAAAGGTCCCAAGGAGGGTGAGACAAAGTCACATGCATACTTGTTACACATCCAGAAACACCTCACCCGTCTATACATCACGTGTAGGTAAAAAGCCACTCCTATAGGTTCGTTTCTCCAAAACACAGACAAGTATAAAGAAGAAAACCAAAATACGTTACATGATCTTATTACCTAGATAACCCCAGCTGACGTCAAAATGCACTTGGTTGGACAATTCAAATGGGACAGAAAGGTACAAAATGCCCCATTCTCCTGACTCCACAGCCCAGCCTGTCCTACTTCCCAATGGCTCCCTGAATTCCTTCTAGAAAAATCATCTGTGGCCATACTAGTAGGTATGTGAATGTGAATATGCATCCTTAAACACTGATACCAAAGTGGTCACACCTAGTACACTCTTTTGTGACTTGATCCCTTTCTTCTTGTATCGTGGAGCCCTGTCCATATCAGCTCAAATAATTCTATTTTCTTTGCAATGGCTGCATAATATGTCATCATATGGCTGTACGATGATTCGTTTGATCCTGACAGGTTTGTTTCCACGGATTTGCTTTTAGAAACAATATTTCAGTGAACATCATTGTGCATCTATCTTGTCACATTTTGCAAGGAAATCCACGTAGAATATATACATCCCTGAAGGTGGAACAGCTCCGTCAGGGGTCTGTGCATTTTAAATTTCAGTGGATATTGCTAAATTACCCTTCAACGGTCATAGCCACGTACACGATCCTATCATTCAACACCAGTGCCTGATACCGCACAAGTATATTAATTCTAAAAATATTCATACACTCACTGTTGGAAGCGGGGAGGTTAGTTTCTTTCTCTCTCTCTCTCTCTTTTCCTTCATTACATTCACATCAGTCCACACACCCTCTGCCGTGGCACTTTTCATGTCGAGTTGATTTTTCTTTTCTTGTCCGGCTCTCTCATTAAACTGGTGTCATCTAAGACAGGATCAAGTCTTAAATGCAACCCTTTTTTTTTTTTTGAAAATTTATACGCGTTTATTTGAGCCAAACTGATAACATGTGCCAAGGAGCAAGATCTCAAATGCTCCCAAATTCAGCATTCTCACTCAGCCCAGTAGCTAGCTTATAGTTGACATCCATTCATGCCGCTGTGAGCCTCTCAAGTGTTCTGTTCCATATGACAACTGCCATGGAAACACCTTCTCAGCTCTCAAGGATGTGATTATCACCCAACTGTGTGTCTGTTCTTGATCATGGCCATTTTCTGGGTCCTGGGAAAAAACGATACTGCGTGCCTCACTTAGGCTAAAATTTCTCAGTCAGCCTTTGTATTACTTTCCTCAGGCCGCTGTAACAAATTAACCACAGACTAGGTGGCTTAAATAACAGATACGCATTTTCTCACGATTCTGGAGGCTGGAAGTCGATCAAAGTGTGGCAGGCTTGGTCCCTTCAGAGGCCTCTCCCCTTGGTTTATAGATGCTTGTCTTCTCCCTGCGTCTTCACATGGTTTTCCCTCTGCGTTGTTGGTGTCCTAATCTCCTCTTAAAAAGACATTGGTCATATTGGATTAGGGCCCACCTTAATGATCTCATTTTACCTTAATTACCTCTTTTAAAGCCCCGTCACCAAATACACTCACATTCTAATGTACTAGGGGCTAAGGTTTCGGCATATGAAAGGGCCCAACTCAGTCTACAGCAGCCGTCCTCTTAGGTAGTGATGACAGGGGCCCCTGTCCCAGTAACGATCCAACATTAGCAACTTTCACTGTGGCGAGTCTCATGATAAGCCCATGGAACGTCACCTTTCGCCATCACCATGCCTTTTCCAATCTCTCTCAGAGACCCAGGACTTGTAAGACTTGGTCCTGGTGAGGCACAAAGTCTCTTGGCCAGGGGAGCAGGGCCTTATTATTTCTTAGTCTGTGGACACGGGGGACTTTCTTGTGCCTAGCACTTCTGCCTGTCGAAGGAGTCCTACACTCTGTTCTGTACTTGGAAGCAAGGAGCTCGCCTCCCAGACTGAGGAGAATATGAGCAGATGTGCATTTGGCTGTTTCTTCTGCCTTTTGGAGCCCAGCCAGGGCTGCTGGCAAAAGTTGGCATGTGAACCAGGAAGGAAGACAAAGCAGGCACTTGATTCCAATTTAATTTTCCATGCTAACGCTGATGGATTGTAGGCAGTGCTTGAAGTCCTGTGTGTACCCAGATTCTGAGACCCCACCCAGGTCCATTACGAAGGAATGTCTTGATCAATTAAGGATGGCAGCCAAAGGTACAGGGCAGTTTTTTTTCCTGCTTCTAAATGTGTCACCGTCGTGCACAGAGCAGGCCATCCTACCAAGTATGACCTTTCGAGAGGCCTCTAGGTTAATAACTTTTCCTGAGAGCAAGGAGAGTACCTTTGGGCTTAGTTTGCTCCCCGGACAGGGCATAGTTTCCAGGTCCTGGAGGACAAACAAAAAGGTGAGGATCATTGTTCTTTGGAGACTGAAAATAGCTGTGGGTCAGAAGACCCTTTTCCGATCCCTTGCTTTTGAATTTTCTCTGAGAAATGACCCTATGGGGCAGGTACAAGCCATCATCTATCACAGTCAACAAAACTGATCACACATCAGTGTCACAGAGTTCTAACTCCAGAAAGAGCCTTCATGTCTGTGGCCCAGTATAGGGGAGTCCTTAAAACAATTTACAGAGCATAACTTTGGGGGGAATGTTGCAAATATTCTCATTGTCTGAGTTCAGATTTTTTGACTTGGGGTTCTACAATGCAATATAGTCACCTTTTCTTCAGGAGTCATTTTAGAAGCACTAAGGGTAGGGGTGGCAAACGTGATATACGTATGACCAGATACTCTTGGCAGATGTCATCAGTCCCTTAAGACATACTTGGTCTCTGCTGACCTGTGATCACCACAGCTTCTCAAGTCTGGTTCCAGATGCCCCTAGAAGAAACCTTGCTTGACTAATCCAGGAACATGC
>NW_006436812.1:2766918-2795536 GCF_000325575.1 Pteropus alecto | reverse complement strand
TCTTTTATATAACACAGTGGAATTTCTTTAGATTTCTAGGACTCCTTCACATCTAATTGTCTCCAGTTTCCACACCCTTCAGATCTCATCTCGTAGACTGACAGCTTCCTGTCTATATGGCCGTCCTGGCTGTCAGGCCATGTTTTGTCCGCCACCTCCCACCCTCATTTATAACACAGTGGAATTTCTTTAGATTTCTAGGACTCCTTCACATCTAATTGTCTCCAGTTTCCACACCCTTCAGATCTCATCTCGTAGACTGACAGCTTCCTGTCTATATGGCCGTCCTGGCTGTCAGGCTCCATGTTTTGAAGTGTGAAATATAGTGAACCTCACTGCTTCTAGATATGCCAGTTTGTCTTTTCATCATGCTCCAGACAGGATCAGAGCTGAAATTCACCATCCAATCTGCTGATAAAGCAAAGGCCTGTTGGGTGAATATAGATACAAATGAGCATATCGGTTATATATTGCTGTGCAACAAATTACCCCAAAACTTTACAGCTTAAAACAACAGACATTGATTATCCCATGGTTGCTGTGAGTCAGGAGTTGTGCAGTGTCTTAGCAGGTGATCTGCCTCCAGCTCTCTCACAAACTGCAATCAAGGTGTCAGCCAGAGCTGCAGTCGGCTCAAAGCTTGACTGTGGGGGGAGCCGTTTCTAAACTGGCACATGAGGCTGGTTGGACTGAGAGCTTCAGGTTCTCACTGGCTGTTGGCTGGAGACATTACTTCCTCACCACACAAGTCTCTCCATAGGGTGGCTCATAGGGTATTGGCTTCTCGGAGCGAATAATTGAGAGAGGGCGTCCAGGAGAGAAGCTGCAGTTTTTTGTAACCTAGTCTTGGAAGTGACCTCCCATTGCTTCCGCTTTATTCCTTTCATTAGAGCAAATCAACAAATTCAGCCCACACTTAAGTAGAGGAGATTAGACAGGTGCGTGAATACCGGAAGGTGGGGGTCGCTGGGGACTACTTCGGGGATTGCCTACCACGATTATAGTACACGATGTTGTGCTTAGCAGTAATGGCGATATTACACATATTAAGCACATACCAAATGCCAGAGGCTTATATGAATTTAAAAATGTACTCCTCATTATGACTCAGAGGGAGAGGTACCATTGTCCCCATTTCACGTTGAAGAAATGGAGACTTACAGAGGTTTTAAGTAACTTGTTCAGGCAGTCTGACTCTGAGCCCAGGGTTTTAACTATGAGGCCCCCTTACCCTTGAACCATTTTAAGGCATTTCCTTAAACACTGTCAAGAATTTTGAAATCACCCATGAATGTGCACCCTACGTGGAAACGTGAGAATGAACATGGGCTGGGGACCGAGGCAGAACCTGTGTTCAGGTTCCTTCTCTGTCACTTAACACTGTAACCTAAGGGGGATTATTATCCTCTTGGACCTCATTTTCTCCATCTGAAAAATGGAGATGATGATAGTTATGTTATAGGATTATCGTGAGATTTGAAAGAGGCAGCGTATGCAAAGAATTCCCAGCTCCTAGTAGGAATTCAATATGAGCTAGTTTCCCTTCTCCCTGCTTTCCAATAATTTATCTTAATTTTGACAATTCTTTTCTCTTCCCTGAAGCACTTTCTCTAAGAGCTGCTTTATTTCAGTCATTCTATAAAGTAATAACATTTAAGACCCTACAAAAATGTTCTGTAATGCAGACTGCCTCCCCACCAGGAAGTCTCGGTGATGAGACTTGACTGAAGGGCTGTCAAAGTGATTGAGGCTAGCTTTTGAGTTCCATCCAGGGTCGTCTTACTTTCTGAGACTACCCATGATGGAGGGAGCATTTAGTGAGAGAGACAAGGGGGCTCCATGAAGCTTCTCGTTCTCCATCTGACTCCCAGCTTGGATCTCTTATCTTCCTGAGCAAGAGGAGAGGAGCCAAGGGGACCATTCTTGGCAGACATCAGTGTTCAACTCCCTCACCGTTTAGAGTGAACAGTTTTAAGTGTGGACTCCCTGGCATGGGCAGACGGGGAAACTGGAGGGAAGAAGTTTTGGGCAGATGGCAGCAGGTGCTTGGAATGCCCTAGTGCCAGTTATCTGTCAGGTCTTTTTGATTTGGAAGAAACAATATACTGCTCGAGGAAGTATCTTGACCAGTCAGTCTCTCTCTCTCTCTCTCTCTCTCTCTCTCTCTCTCTCTCTCTCTGACCCCCGTCCCCCATTCATTTCTGGGTAGAGAAGACCTTGGCCAAGACTTAATGCCCTTCTCATTTCTGAGCACGCAGCAAGCATTGGTAAGATTTGGGTATTTGTTTTCTTTGAATTTAAGTTTTTCTTTAATGGTGTCCAGGGATTTAAAAGTAAGATCCAAGACTCATTTGCTTGGCTTAAAAGAGACTCAGCAAAGTCAGAACCCCCTTTATCTTGCCGGCCTCGTCTTATACCTCATTCTTGTTATTCTCAAACATTCTCGGCTCAGTAGAGATCCCGTTCCCCCTCAAAATGCCTCCAGGCCTATGCCTAAATTTGTTCTCAGAATGCGTTCCCCCAACTTCTTCCTGTCCCTTTACTGTGAGAATTCCTACTCATTCAGCTTATGTGTCACTTCCTCAAGGAAGCCTTCCTGGAGTTCCCCAACTAAGTCAGGCTCCACACTACATGCTATGAAAGCTCCTTGTGTTTTTTCCCCCCTGGAACTCATTGTAGCTATAATTGCACCTATAATTATCTGTCCAGTGTGCAACTGTCTCATTGGACTGAAGGCTCCCTGAGGGTGGGGATAAGGACCATCTCGTTTTCTACTGTTTCTTAAATTCCTAGTACAGGGCCTGGGAAAGAAAAGATGCTCATTTAAAAATTATTTTAATGAAGGAGGGAATGATATGGAAACACAAGAGAGAAGATGGAGCCAAAGATGGTATGAGAGTCATAGGTCTCGCAGGACCTGGAAGTGTGGGTTGGCTCTGGGCCACTCTTGGGCTTATTAGGGGAAACCGAAGAATGAGGTGGACTTGGGCCTTTTCTCTCTCCTAGAAACTCAAGTCTCAGGGGGCTGGGTTTGGTCCTTTCGCTGGGAGACCCAGAGGTTGTGTTCTGGGGAGATGGAGGCATTAGAGCCTGCATTACTGTCCCTGAGATTCTCTTGTGTGCTTGAGACAATCACGTGTGTCGTCTAAAGAGCAAGACAGAGATAAGAGTTTTGTCTTACGAGGTGCCGGAGCTCACGTCTACCTGGCAGGCAAGGGAAGTTTTATCAAATCTCTCACTGTCTTCCACGTGCCACGCCTCTGATACGCATCATCTCCTTGAAATAATGATAGTTACGGTGATGATGATGGATGATGTTGGTGATGATAATGGAGGATGATGGAGACGATGGTGATCATGGTGACGATAATGGGTGATGTTTGCGATGATCATGGGAAATGATGGTGATGATGATGGTGGTGGATTACAGTGATAAAGATGATAACGATAATGGTGATGATAATGTGGTACTGATAATACTGATGATAGCGGATGATATCGATGATCGTGGAGGATAGTGGTGATGATGGGGATGATGGTGGAGGATGATGGTGATGATAACAATGGAGAATAATGACGAAAAAGAAGATGATTTTGGTAATGATGGGGTTGATGGGGGATGATGGTGGTAGTGATGAGATAATGGCTAAAACTCAACTGCTGATTGACACGTCAGGGCTCTGTCAAGCTCTTCAAACATTATCTCATACAGTCCTTGCTAAGACATTTTCTGGTAGTTTCTACTTCTGGCATTATTTACATTTTCATAAATGGGGACACCAGAGTACAGAGGGGTCACTTAATTTGCCCCAAATCGCACTGCTAGTAAGTGACAGAGCCAGGCCTAATCCCTAGCTCTGGCTGAATAGGGCGTGGGGGGCACTTCTGCATTACGGAAGTCCCGGGTCACTGACAGGACAGCCTAACCTAGTTTTCTTCCCCAACCTGCTCTATCCTCTCCCTTGACTGTGCTCAACACTGTGCTTAAAGTGAAGAGTCAGGAACTGTCGGGATGAGCCGAGAGTTGTTAGCTTTCTTGGGAGGAGGATAGAGGACAAGGAATTGGGCACAAACCTCCTTAATGTCCAGGGTTTGCCCCCAAGGGCTAGGATCTTAATTTCTAGCAGAGCCCGGTAGGTTAAAAGCACAGTTCTGAAACTAGACAGACTTAGGTTTAAATCCAATGTTTGGCCGTAACTGGGTGTACGACCTTGGGCAAGATGATATCCTTGTCTTAGGACTCAATTTCTTTGTCTGTAAAATGGGGACAGTGGTGCCTACCCATAGGCTGTCATGCCACGTAGAAATCCTCACATATTAGCTGATATAATTATTATTATCTCATGAGCCCAGAGCAGCCCAGAGGATGGGGAACCAACATCCCCTGGGCTCTGTTATGTGCCAGGTGTCCGATAGAATGACCACTCATGGTTCTCGTATCCACCCAATGAGCTGGGTGACTTCCCTGTGAAATAGATGGCCCTGGCGGGTCAAGCGGCTTTCTCGGGTCATGCAGCTAATTAGGTGCCCGAGCTGGGATGTGGAACTGTCTCAGCTCTCCAGCTGTCTTCTACTCTCCACCTGACCTGGGCGTTCTATGTGGCTGCCAACCTTCCTGGCACCATAAGTGCTGAATCCTAGGAAATCTCACAGCCAGACCATCTGGAAGGAGGTCAGACCCAGGCCCGGGCTATTGTCTCCAACTGCTGTTGATGGTGGTATTGCCAGGAGGCTGACCTCGGCCACCATCTCTCAGATCAGAAGTCCGTGAGCTGCAGCCACTGGCCTGGCATGAACTTGTCCTCAGCTTCTATCTGGGTCTAAGGAGGTGGATTCTGACCACGTTATCACTTAGAACTGCGTGGAGGTTGGAGGGGAAGGGGTCCTCTATGCTCAATATTGTCCAGTTCAGTTTGGTAGGAATAACAGGTACCAATCACATTCCGAGCCAGACACCACAACCCCATGAGGTGGGTGGTGGTATCACTTCCTCCTTTCACAGAACAGGAAATGGAGGTTAAGTGCATTGTTCAAGGTCACCTAGCCAGCAGTGGCAACTTCAGGACTCAAACCCAGGTCACCCTGACTCTTGGTGTCAATGCCCCTCAGGGAGGTGGAGAGGAGAAGGGCCTTGGGAAGCCGGCCTTGCTATCCTGAGCTCTCAGGTAGAATTGCTTTGGGCTGCTGAGAGCTTTTGAAAACACGTAGTCTTGAGTCTGTAGTGGTGCTGAGTGTGGCCGGGCCCTGCCCTGGCTCCTCCCTGCACTCCAGCGCAGAGCATCTGCCACTCTTCAGGCGGCCCTGAAACTTCAAGGAGGCTTGGGCCAGTGAGATTCCACACTGGAGCAGGAGCTGGGAGAGCAGAGTTCATGAGGCTGCTGCACCCCCTGCAGGCCATGGGTTGGCGGTGCATCTGCCTCTGCGCTGCGAGATTTTTATTTTTAATAAACGTTTTGAAAATTGAAGTATAATATACATACAGAAAAGCAGCTGATCTCAAGAGTACAGATTTATGAGTTATCACAGAGTAGATATCCCTGGGACCTCAGCATCCCAGAGCCACCCTCCCCCCAGCACTCACTCTCCCCAGCACTATCTATCTGCAGGTTAATTTTGCCTGTTTTCAACTTCATGTAAACAGTCACACTGTATGAATTCTTTTGTATCTGGATTCTTTAGCCCACAAGAAATACATACATATGTTCACTAAATGATACATACTAGAATGTTTACAGCATCGCTGTTCGTAATAACCCCAAATCATCGACAGTGAGTGGGTAAAAACGTAGTAGTTTTATGCAGCAGAATTCTTACAGCAATGAAAAGAGATTAACAACTGTTATGCACAACAACTCCGATGAATCCTCTCTGAGTTTTTGCTCGTCACTTGCATGCCTTTCAGATGTCCCTCAGGAGCTCTCCCGGGAGTCCTGAGCTGGAACTTAAGGGGCTACCCCAGCACATTCTCAAACCGCCACTGTGGCCTGGCCAAAGCCAGTACAGGAGCCTGGCCCCTGAGGACAGCTCTTGTACTATAAACATCCTGTAGCCGGGTTGTTCCCAAGCCCAGTTGCACATTAGAATTATCCACAGGGCTTTAAAAAACATAAGAACATAAAACAAAGAACAAATGAACAACAATGGCCACGTCCCATCCTCGGAGATTCTGATCTAGTTGGCCTGGGGTAGAGTCCCAACGCTGGTATTTTTTAATGCTTCCCTGGTGATTCTCGTGTGTGGTTCATGAACATTAGAGTTGAGAACCGCAAAGTGTGGTCCCTGGACCAGCAGCAGCAGCCTCCCTGGGAGTTGGTGAGAACTGCAAATTCCCGGGCTGCATCCCAGACCTACTGTCCCAGGACCTCTGGGTGTGGGGCCTGGAATGTTGCTGTGAGCTCTCCATGGGGCGCTGCTGCACACTCAGGTGGGAGACCCCTGCACGACCCCTTCTCTCTACAGATTTTGAGGGTTTCAGTAAGAATTTGTTGGATGAGGGGAAAACTCAGAGGTCACCAGTAATCCTGTTTTCCAGTTCTAATTAAAGCCTTTTATGCCAGTGTATTTAAAGCCTAGTCACTTAGTACTTCCCACATACCCGGACCCATGCTGTGTGCTGGGTGCTAGGTGTGACCTCATTGAGTTTTCGGCCTAACGAGGGAAGAAAAACCTGGAAGAAAAACCATCACATCAGGGAACAATGCAAAGTGCAGGGTGCTCGGAGTGCTTGGCAGGAGTGGGAAGCACCAGACAGGTCCTCTCTGAAGGATGTAATCTTAGCTGAGACCTGAAGACGAAGAGGATTTAATTGAGTAAAGGTAGAACAAAGAACTTTTTAAGCAGAGGTAGCACAGCATGTGCAAATGTCCTGTGGCCACAGAGACACGCCTAAGCTTTTTTGGTCTAATTGGTGAGCCATTTCGGTGAAATGACACTTATCTTCCTCCACTAAATCATCAAAGTAGCATAGGGACTTGCCTGTTTTCTTCTGACTTTCGAGCAGTGACCTTTATGGGAAGAGAAAGCCGACTTTAATTTCCTCCATTTTCACCGTGGGACCCTATTTACTTCTTTCAAACTTGGAGCCTAGATCAGAGATTGGTAAACTCTGCATGGGCCGAATCGAATCGACTGCCTGTTTTTGTAAGCAAAATTTTATTGAAATACAGCCAGGCCCATTTGTGTATGTGTTGTCTGGGGCTGCTTTCATGGTGAAATAGCAAGAGTTGAAAGGTGTGATGGAGACCGTGTAGCTCTTTACAGAAAAAGCGTGCTGACTCCCAGCCTAGATGATCCCTGAACCTTGGGTCCCCAAGACCTAGCTTTCCCTGTTGTCTGATCTTCTTCCTCAAGACAAACCTTTTTCTTCCTTTGTGTGTTTTCTCCTCTTGCAATAAGGACTATTTTCAGTCTAAGGGGTGATGACTTAGAAGTGGAAAGAATTAACTTCCTCCTACAAGTACACACACACACACACACACACACACACACACACGCGCGTGCGCACGAAAACCCTGCCTCCATCAGCCCAGTGAGACTTTGCAAAGCCCCCGCCCTTACTGGCCTTCGTGCTGATTGATTTAATGGAATATTTTCCCTGCGCACCCAGGTTGGGCAAACGTAATAAGAGCCGAGAGCGATGACAGTACCGATCTGGGGAGATTGATGGACCAGCCCGGGTTTCTCCCCAGTGAGGCCAAGCCGGGTGTTGAGGCAGCAATATGTTTGCCTGCTCCGCTCATTAAAGCTTAATGTTTGAAAACTTCTCCTTTGCCTCCCGTCAGAGATTTTCTCGAGCACACGAGGTAACTACGCTGGAGACTGATTAAATCTTTACTTTTTGCACCAGGGTTTGAGGGAAGGTGTTTCTGCAACGGTAGACAAAATATGAAATTAATCTCCCTGTCTCATTTGTGGCTGTTCCAAAAGAGATAGTCGAAGAGGAAAGGGAAAAAACAAAAAAGGAGGAAAGAAAATAGAGAGATTTTCGAAGGGCAGAGATAAACAACCTTCTCGTGAGGATTTGTGAAGACTCGAGAGTGATTCAGGAGGTGAGGCCCCCATAATGACAATGTTCTCTTCTATTCTTGGTCATATGCCTTGGTGTCCGAAGGCAGGGGCCTGAGTCCTCGTCAGAGCTCTGAATGGAAGCCAAATCTGAACTCAATATGCCTTCTCCCCAAACAGTTCTATGCCATCTCGTTGGCAGTCTCTGTCTCCGTAGACTACTTTGTTTCCTGAGTCCAGATGTTTGGAATCCAGCCTTGCCACTAGAATCTGGAGGGCATGCGACCTTGAGCAGACCCTTACCTCACGTGTCAGAGGAGAGTTGTCAGACCCTGACCTGCCTGTGTCAGGGAAAAGCCGAGAAAACTGAGTGTTGGACATACTGGGGCTTTCTCACACATGCACAGGGTTTGGCAATGATGAATTACTCTGGGGGCGTTGATGGATCTTGGATAGGTGCCCAAGATCTGATCGGACAGTCCCGGCTTTGGAGGGCCTGGGAGAGCTGACGGCAAGTGCTGTGGCCACCAGGATGAGGGAAGTAGTAGAGGGCTGTCTTTCCACATGTGTCTTCCCACCCTGCTCCCCTATGGCCTCTTGGAGGCAGCGTATTCCTGGGGCCTGTGGACCAATGGCAGAAGAGCCACACGTACTTGGCAGTCAGTGGGTATGTTCGGTTGGGTGTGGTAGGGTTACTGAATTGTAGAAATAGGGTGGAGATGTAAAGTTTGCTGGTGGTCTATTTGGAATCAGATACTGTCTTAGTTCGTTTGGGCTTTTTAAAACAAAAATATCATAGCCTATGTGGCTTAGAAACAATAGGAATTTATTTCTTACCGTTCTGGAGGCTGGGAAGTCCAAGATCATGGTGCTGGCAGATTCAGTGTCTGGTGAGGACCCACTCCCTGGTTCAGGGACCCCCATCCTCTTGCTGTGTCCTCACATGGAGGAAGGGATGAGGGGGCTCTCTGGGTCTTTTTTTATAAGGACTTTAATTACATTCATGGGGTCTCCACTCTCATGACCTAATCACCTCCCAGAGGCCCCACATCCTAACACCATCCCCTTGCGGGTCAGGATTCCAACATATGAATTTTGGGGAAGCATAAATATTCAGTTCATTGAAGATATCCAATAGCTGTTGCTCACTAGGCATCTGGGCTGGACCGACTGAGAAACCTCAGAGATGAGGATGATGGCTTGAGGTGACTGAAAGCTCCAATAGTAAACACGATCCTAGATTGACCCTTCTCCACCCCTTGTTCATTATGCTCCAAACATACGTATCCTCACCCAGCTCCTCTTAGGTGGCTTTGCTTATTCTCTTTTCCCTGTCTTCTCACGTCTGGCTCCTTCTCACCATTCAGTCTGGTCTTAAATGTCCCTGTCTTCGAGAGGTGTCCCCATCTACAGTGGCCCCTCCAGTCACGCTGCATCTCAGCACTCCGTTTACTTCCATTGTCGTACATTTCACAATCTGTCATTATCTCATTTACTCGTCTGTTCACACATGTCCGTCAGGAAGAACCGTATCGATCTTTTTTTTACAGCTGCTGACCACAGGGCCGGTGCAGAGCGAGCACTCGGTATATGAGTGAGAGGGAACAGGGGATGCTTTTAGGAGAAATGCTTCCTATTTTGAACTCTCTGCATTACCAGAGAGTTTGGTGGTTATTATATCTTTATTTGCAATTGGCCGCTTCATCGCTGTGTTGCGATTCATTTTGACTTAGAGATCATTTTCAATTAAAAAGTGCATAAACCACAGCCAAAGCACTAATTCATTTCTGCTCAGTAGAAAAGACTCAGATCATGGATTTTATCATTTGCCACCATTGATTTTCCATGAGTAATAATTACATTTTGTACACAACATCTGCACTAAGTGATATTTATATTTGCAATAATCTGAGTAACTTTTAATGTTAAAATATATTTTTTTGGGGGGGGAAGGGGGATATCGAGTAAATTGAATATTTTACTTCTGCCATCGCTTTTTATCCAGACAATGCTCATTCTCATATGAAATAATAATTTGGCAATCAGAGCCTAAAATGGCTTTATAAATGAAGTTTGAATTGACATTTCCACCAGCTGGGATGGTAATTTTCAGCTTTCACCGGGGTTGGCGAATTTAGATCCACTCTTGAAATTTACTTTGCTGTTATTATCTTTGAAATCCTCTGGGGATTTTTCTCAGATAACACAGGCTCTTCTTTCATCATGCTGGGTTTTACCTGTGCTGTGAAGTTCTCAGCAAATCTCTTTCGCTTGACATTCAAGGCCTCCTGCAACCTACGTGTTGTTTAATAAATTCTGAAATTGCTTGTCAAGCCTCGCCTATGTGCCATGTGTTACAGGAGCTGGGAATTCACTGGTGACTGAGACAGATCCCCACAACCTCCCCAGAACTTGCAATACGGATGGAGAGACAGACAGTAAAGAAGCAAATTTAGGCAAGAGAGAGTTTACGGATTCTGACAATTGCCCCAAGAGAAATAGGGTGATGAAATAGAAGTTTAAGGGGTAGGATGTTTTAGGTAGTTGGTTATTGAGGAAGGTGTCTCTCAGGAGGTGGCCTTTTTGAGGATTAGGGAGGAACACAGAGTAGCCGGAGTATGTGAGCATGGGCAAGGACGGGCAGAGGCCAGGCCCTGGAGGGCGCCAAAGGTCTTGTCAAGGAGACTGATTTTTATTCTAAGAGCAGAGGTAGGGGAAATTTAATTGGTAGTGGCGGTAGGTGAGCATTAGTCATTTTTCAGTTAGTTTAATGTGTCTTTTAAGAAGGTCACAGTGGCTACTGTGAGGACCATAAAGGGTCGGTGGTGGATATGGCACCAGGGAGATTATTTAGGAGGCTGCGGCTGATGCTATCTTAGACCAGGCTGCTGGCCATGGGGATGGAGAGAAGTGAATGCACTTGAGAGATTGACAACTACATAGCCAGGTGGTCCCAACACATGATGCCCATTATGTAATTGCGACATGTGGTTTCACCTCTGGGTCTCATGCTCCTCACCCTCTGCATTGACCATCGCTTCCTTCCACCTGTTGTCACTTACGTGTTCTTAAGCTT
Organism: Pteropus alecto; assembly: GCF_000325575.1. Lineage (NCBI taxonomy): Eukaryota > Metazoa > Chordata > Mammalia > Chiroptera > Pteropodidae > Pteropus > Pteropus alecto. The sequence continues at coordinate 2,784,456 of NW_006436812.1, read as the reverse complement.
GGCCCTAGAGTCTCCCCTCCATGAAGCCTCTGGTCACCGCAGGTCTGCTGACACCTTCTCCGAAGTGCTACATCAGTGGTTCTTAGTGTTGGTGTGTATAAGTGGCTCCTGGGCAGCCTGATGAAATGCAGTTTCCAGAATCTCACACTCTAGGGTAGCAGTCTCTAATCCTTTTGGCACCAGAGACCGGTGCTCCTATGAGACTCTAATGCCTGATGATCTGAGGTGGAGCTGAGGCGGTGATGCTAGCCCTGGGGAGTGGCTGCAAATACAGATGAAACTTCGCTCTCTGGCTCACCGCTCACCTCCTGCTGTGCGGTCCGGTTCCTAACAGGCATAGACTGGTACTGATTCACAGCCTGGGGGATGGAGACCCCTACCCTGGGGATTCTGGTTCATGGGGTCTTTGTTGGGGCCCAGGGGTTTGACTTTTCACAAGCATCCCAGCTGATGCTGATGCTGGCAGCTTAGTCTGGCTTTGTTCTGTCTTCTGCTGTTTTATCTTTTGCTCTAGTTCAGAAACCCTCTCAGAGTAGGATCAGGCCATATATCATGTTTGTAATCCCCGAGTGCCTGGGTCCAGTGCTGTGCATGAAAGAGATGCTCAGATATCTGTCTTACTTTAGGTTGAGAATCCCAGAGAAATGACTAGCCTTGGTAGTGTGTCATTCAGTGAGTCCTGGCAGAGATGGCATCAAGGCCCCTTTGCTGGACTCTCCTTTCCCAGGTCCCAGATCTCCACCCCACTTCTGCTTACTAATACCTACCAATCATTCAGACCCCGATTTAAAAGTTAACTCTTCATTGTCTCTTTCACTCCCATTTTACAGATGGACAAACAGAGGCTTAGAACAACTAGATCACTTGACCAGAGTCCCACAGTTATAAAGTGCAAGACAAAGATTTGAACGAAGGTGTCTCTGACTCCAAAACCCACACTCCTAGTGTCCACTCATCATTTCATTCCTCTATTCAGCAAATATTTATTACATGCCTGTGACATGCCGGGGACTCTTCTTCTGCTGTCTCCCTTCTTCCTCTTCCTGTCCTCAAATTCGCCCAGATCTGCTGTCAGGGAGAAGAGATGAGGTCTACGCTCTCACAGTATTGACCTTTAAATGGTTGTAGGCAGCTCTTAAGCTTCCCCCACATTCTTGCAACTCTTGACAAATGATACGTCATGACTTAGAGTTCTCTTCCACCCCAGACCTCTCCCCAGACACACCCCCTCAGTCGGTGCCCTTTGGAGCATGGACCCCACCTTTGGATGCTCCAGATCCCATCAGGGTGGCGTGGTCCTGGCAGCATTTGGCAGTCTAGTCTTTAATTCTATAAGCTCCAGGATGCTAACTTTTATCGCACGGTCGATTCATAGGCTTCCTGGTCTCCCTAAAGCCAGCATCCACTCTGTAGTTATGAGTTGCCCTTAAGATGGCAATGTTTGCTCCATCTTGCCCCTGTTACTCCCTAAATCCCAGAGAAATAAACCATAAGGACAAGGAATATGTGATTAAGAGAAATTACACCCCAGCGGTGTTTCTCAATGACCAGACATCATAATTTTTAATATGTCGTTTACAACAATTGCTTTCAATATCACATGAGCCTTATGAGCGAAAACATGATTATCCAGTTCCCAGCCAAGCAGGCCCCCAAGTTTCTAAATCAATTCATAGCAGATGAACTGTAAGGTCGCCCTGTCCATCAAGTGAAAGGGTTGGTGAAGAGGGGAGGGATGGCAAGGTGAATCCTGGGCTAAGAGGGTTGTTTCTGGAGGCAGACGGGGCTGAATTCAAACCACAGGCTGGCTTCGGCTAAGTTCTTTAACCCCTCAGAGCCTCAGTTCCTCATCTGTGAAATGAAGGCAGCAATAGCATCTCCCTCCTCAGCTGCTGAAATAGTAACTGAGATGGTGCGTGCAAATTTCTAAACACAGTGGGTGGTATGTGGTCAGTGTTCAGTGAGTGTGAATCTGATTTCAGTTATTACTGAGAGAGACGGGCAGGTAAACAGCTACAATGCTGAGTGATCAATGGGGTCAGCAGAAGGGGGCTGTGGGCTTAGCTAAACCAGGGGAGGGAATGGAGAGAGGCTTCTTGGAGGAGGCGGTGAATGAGGTGGTGCAGAGGGCAGCAGCTGTGGGCAGGGGGATCCGAACATCCTCAGGGCAAGAAGAGAGGTCTGCATGTCCTTCGGCCCCATGGGATAAAGAACTGGTCCTCCCTTCCATTTGGTGTGTCCTAGTGGATGGGACTACTGGGGCGGGCGGGGAGAGAACGCTTTGAATGTCCTCTAGCCTGGCCCAAGGGACTGGGAAGGATTCGGATGCCAGATCTCGAGCTTCAGCCCCTGGTGCCTTATTTCTCCTGGGTACCCCTGCTCTGTTTTCCCAGGTCCGGCTGGAGACCTGTTTTTTGTTGCAGCTGCTGTAGGTGGCAGCAGAAGCCCGACAAAGCCCATCTTTTTAGGGCAGCGGGAGGGGAGAAAATGTAATCAGGACTGGGAAGCCTCCAGCCTCTGTTATCTCCGCAGTGGTTAGACTGCGAGCTGAGGGGGCTAGAACAGGCGGCAACCATATTAACAGAATTCTCTATTGAGTTATAGCCTCTCTGCAGACATCTGCAGAGGCTGCAGCATGCCGGAGCCTGTCACTGCTAGCGAGCCAGATCTTTATCAGGTCGACTTCTGTCGGCTCCAGACTCCTCCTGCCTCAGGGAACCCTGAGAAATAGCCAGAGCAGGGAGACCAGGGCACAGATGCTGAGCCAGATTAAGACCTTGAAACCTAGTCCCCCAAAAGATGGACTCCCTACTACAGAGCACACCCTGACGTTCTGTTCTTGCCCTAAGTCTGTTGGATTATTCTGTTTAGAAGGGTCAAATACAGACATCTCTCCGAAAATGCTTCTCCTTCTTCCCTGCTTACCGGTCCGGGGCAATACAGCCCCCTTGGTTACGTGTGCGGGCTCTGGAACTGGACAGGTGGGGACGAGCCTTGACTGCCACTTGCTGCTGTGTGATTTTAGGAAGAGGATTAGACTCTCTGTGCCATAGTTGCCTCCTCTGTGAAGTACCGTATACATCTTAGCTCTTAATTTTGTTCTACTGGAGAACCCGACAGTGGACAGTCACGCCTGCAGGAAGTCACTCTCCCTGCACCCCTCCCCCCGTTTTCTTTTCTTTTTTGTAGCAACTTTGTTGAGATACAGTTTGCATACCATATAATTCACCCTTCTAAAGTGTTCAAGTCAGTGGTTTCAAAGGTATTCAAGTTGTGCCACCATCACCTCGACCGATTTTGGAAACTTGTCCTCGCCCCGCCTCCCCCAGACACTTATTCTTTTAGCTGTGAAACCCCGGTCCCCCCACCCCCATTGAATGTGAATCTGATTAGTATTGTTATGCAGATTCATAATAATAATAATCTACTTTCTGTCTCTATGGATTTGCCTCCTCTGGGCAGTTCATAGAAACGATCTTTTCCTTTTTTTGCTGGGGGTCAGCCATGCCCCTCTCCCCATCAGAGTGTGAGAAGCTGGCTTACCCATTACCTCTGGGGCTGGTTCGGGGCTGTCTCCCAGCCCCCTCCCCTCGTCCAGCGGGAGTTGGGGGTGAAGAAAATCTGCCAACAGGCCTCTTGCTCACAGCACAAGCAGCTTGGCTCCCGATTACTCATTTCAAACTCAATTTGTGGCTCTGCCAAGAGCAGTAGCATCCCTGGAGCATGTAACCAGATTACTCCCACCCCCGCCCTGGGCCCTGGAGCCCACAATGGGCAGCCTCCCAGGACTGACAGCTGCCTGGCGAGGCAGCGCCTGCCACGAGCCTGCTGGGCCTCCGACTCTGCTCGGAAGTGCCTGCCCAGCCTGGCCCCGACTCCTGGATAACGAGGACACCCCTGGCTTTTGTCTTCAGGCCACCTAGAGACAATTCCTTGCTGCAGGGCCGGTCCTGACTCTTAGGACCACGGGCTTAGCCAGACTCACTGTCTATATCAGCATGATCCTAAAAACATTCCCATTTGTTGAGCAGGCTCTGGGTTAGGCCCTTCATGGGCATGGCCACCTTTTATATCTGTGGAACCCCAGCATCATATTTATTATTTTCAAGAGGGAGGGCCCTGTGCAGCCCCCATCAAGCAAATCAGGTGCACACACACCAGAGCAGATGCTCTGTTTACTGAGCACTTACTAGGGGCAGACACCGTGATAGGTGTCAACTTGTATAACCCTCCCTGCAACTCCATGGGTCAAGGACAGTGATTGGCTCCACTTTCAGATGAAGATGCTGCTGCTTAGGAGGATGGAATAACTACCCGGCTATGAGTGACAAGGTTGGAGCTGGGGCGCAGCCAGACATTCTGACCCCCAGCAAAGAAGGAAGGAAGCCATTTCTATGAAATGTCCAGACTGGGTAAATCCATAGAGACAGCAAGTAAGTTAGTGATTGCCAGGGGCTGGGGAAGATGGGGTGTTGTTGGGGGGTGATAGCTAAGCGTACAGCGTTTCTTTTGGTGATGACAGTGTTCTACAATCGATTGTGGTGTTGGATGTACAACTCTATGAATATACTAAAAACCACAGAAGTGTGCGCTTAAATGGGTAAATTGCATGGTGTGAATTACGTCTCAATAAAGGTGTTACAAATAAAGAAGAGATCAGAAAGCGCCATTGGCTGCATACACTGCCTGTCCTGCATCCGCCCCCGACTCTTACCACTATCCCCCAATGGAAGCTGGAATTTATCACCCTCATATTTAACCCGAGGGTCACTGGGATAACCCTCACTCTAGACGGCAGAAATCATTGGACCATAGCTTCTATTTGCCTTACTCCGTGCCCAGGGAATGTTCTGTCTTTTATTTCAGATGGTAGGGTAATCTCTGTTGTGGGGGGCGGGAGTGGGCAGAGACCCTGACCCGGGGCCTGTCTCCTGCTGCCCCTCTGGCCCTTGCAGTAGTCTAGCTTTTGGGAGATGTCTACACACAGCCAGATCTGGGTTCTGTGGCCAGTACCACCTCACCTGCATGGGCTCCTGCATCTAATTTTGCAGAGAGGGTGCCTGTCTCCCTTTCAGCCCTGAATGGCATGGCAAAGGATCTTATAGGAAGAGTGAGAAGGAAGAACAACCCATTCCAGCACACTTTTGAAGCCTCCAGTTTTGGGGGAACCAGTTGAGGATTCCCTGTGGGGTGTGTGGGCGTATTTCCAGAATATCGTCCAGGGGTCTGGGTGTGTATTTGGAAGAGCTGAAGTCTCACTCTGCCAGTCCACATTTGCCAGCAAACCAAACCACAGCATCACCCCTCCCTGTGCTAGAGACCTTTTCTTACTCTCACTGTGAACTCTCGCCCATTTCAGTTGGGGAAAGAGGAAGATGCCTGAATTTCAGGCTGTCTCTGGGAGTCCTAGATCCTGAAACCCCACTGGAAATCACAATGAGAACCCCTGCCCTTGCTCTTGAGCCCACACTGCCTTATGTACCACTGGTCTGCTGACCTGGCTTTGAAATCATTAATGCACTGGCTCCCCAGCATGCTGGGAGGCTTCTGAAGTCAGGGACCCCAAAGCCCTCTGGTCTTCAGCTCCCAGCATTCAGCACAGTGCCTTCACCAATGAAGCTCTCAGGCCACATTTTGGCGAATAAGATGCTGGCAGCCATAAAGAACAGACATTTAACGTGGATAGACGCTCCTCACAGATCCTCTGTCCAATGTCCTCCTGTCTCTATCCTTCTCTGTCCCCTAGACTTAATCTCTCCTTTTTTATCCTTGGCTCCCTGGACCATCTAAGTCCAGTCATCCAAGTCCAGGTAGGTGAAGCCAGACCACAAACAAATTAGGAATGTCCTCAGTGCAAAATGAATATAAATAAGTATGCAGAAGCTTCTGCTCACCCACTGATTACTCATATACCGCCAGGGGCTTCGCCGGCCTAACTCAGCTCCATGGAAGTTAATGATAAATTAAACCTATTAATCACCCCAGGCAGTGGGGCCGGCCTGAGCGTACACCCGGAGGCTAGGCTCTGGGATAGAGATCATGCAGCAAGAAGGAAACCGGGGTGCATTACAGCATCCCTGGGGTGAGGTAGCACTTGATCTCTGAGATCCCCTCTTTCTTAGAGTGTTGGCTACTACATATTTCAGAGCCTCCCACTTTGGGAGGGTGGCCTAAACCCATCCACAGCTAACGATCATTTTGTCATCTTCCCATGCTTCATTCACGTTTTCCCTGTCACCCGCCCTAGTCTGGCGTTTACCCTCCTGTCCTTCGTTCAGGCCTTGTCTTGAAAGTGCCCCCTCAGAGACCGCCGGATTTAAAGTCCTATTCTTTTCTTCACTTCTTTGTTTTCTTCACAGTGGGTCCCTGGAGCTCAGTTGCCTGGTTTCAAATCCTGGCTCTGCCTTTAGTTGCGTGCAACCTCTCTGTGCCTCAGTTTCCCCATCTTTAGAATGGGATTGATCTGTAGCTATGTCATAGGGTTATGGTGAGGATGAAGAGTGCACATTCTCAGAAAGTGGTTAGAACAATGCCTGGCACACTCCTCGCTGCCGCCACCACTGTCACTGTGACTGTTGGTACCACAGCTGCGTTATTATTCATACCGTTTGCCATGATTGGAAGTATTTCCTTTGTTCATTGGCACTGACTGTCTGTCACTGCTCCCCCCAGCGGAAGGTAAGCTCTGCGAGGGCAAGGATTTTCTTGGCTCTTTTCCTCCCTAGTTTCTCCATCCGTGGCAGCACATGTGGGTGCTCAGTAAACACGTAGTGAATGAACGAACCAGGAATTGGTGGCATTCGAGTGAATGGGTAACTTCCCAGTGGGCTGGAGTTGGCAGAGAGACCCACATACTCTGTTTTCTGGGTGTGAAGGCAGTACCTGTTGTGAGCTGAATTGCGTCCCCTCCTCCCCGTCAGGTGATTCGTTGAAGTCCTAATCCTTGATACCTGTGAATGTGACCTATTTGGAAAGAAGGTCTTTGCAGATGTAATCAAGTTAAGACGAGCTCATACCAGATTGGGGTGGCCCCCAATCCAATGACTGGTGTCCTTATTAGAAGTTGAAATTTGGACACAGACATACACCTAGGGAAGGTCTATGTGAAGATAAAGGCAGTAGATATAAGTAAGAGGGTGAGAGATGGCCTGGGTGGCACCTAGTAGCCTGTGTCATGGCTTGGTTGACTTGGTTCCCTTGAAGCAGAAGGTTGTCAGTCATTTAATTCCTTTGCTGTGAGCAGGTAGCCACATGGCGTCAGGGCACAAGTATACCGATGCTCAAAACTAGACTCCATGCTGTGCCCCTAACACTTCTGATACTCCATTGCCTTCTTTGTAAAAATGGGCCTAAAATACCTGCTTGTCAGTATCACTGTAAAGACCCATGATAATCAAATGAGAGAGGCACCTAGCACATGGCCTGGCACAGAGTGGGTGGAGGCCGAATCGGCCGTGTAAACTGGGCAGATTATTTAACCTCTCTGTCCCTAAGTTTTCTCGTTGCTGAAGTGGGTTTCACTGTTCATGTATTGCAGCAGAATAAACCTTCCCAGAACTCGGTGGCTTTCAATGACAACCACTTACTGTTGCTCATGCAGCTGTGGGTTACCTGGGGCTCAGATGACCTTGGCTGGGTTTAGCCGGGGCGAATTCACTTCTTACTGCAGGTCTGTGAGTCAGCAGGATGGCTCTGCTCCTCGTGTCTCTCGTCCTCCTGGGATCAGTGGGAAAGGCGGGGCCTATTGTTCTCATGGAGTTGGTAGGGGTGCAAGAGGGAAGTGGAGACATGTGGATTCTCTCAAGCCCTGGTCTTGGAACATTGTCATTCCAGACCAGGCATCATTGGCCAAAGCCAATGACATTGTTAGGTCCAGATTCAGGACAGGGAAGAACACCTTGTCCAGAATGAAGCCAGGGTGAAGGTGAGGATGTGGGGCGAGGGCGAGGAATTGGGGCTGGCAATTCAATTTACGAAAGTTGCTAATAGTGGTGCCCATCTCACAGGGGGATGTGATGGCTAATTTTATGTGTCAACTTGGCTGGGCCATCAGGTGCCTATATAGCCAGTCAAACACGATTGGTGTTTCTGTGAGGGTGTTTTTGGAAGAGATTGACATTGAAGTTAGAGGACTTAAGTAAAGCAGATTGACCTCAGTATGTAGGTAGGCCTCATTCAATCAGTTGAAGGCCTGAATAGAACGAAAGCCCTACCTCCCCTAAGTAAGAGGGAATTCTCCAGCTGGTGGCCTTAGGACTTCATCTGCAGCATTGGCTCTCCCTGTCTGCCAGCCTTGGAGCTGGAACCTCGGCTCTTCCTGGGTCTCCTCTACTACAGGCCTACCTACAGAGTTTGGATTTATCAGCCTCCATAATTGAATGAAACCAACTCCTTATAACAAATCTCTCTCTTTCTGTGTCTCTCTGTCTTCCGGTCTATGTCTGTCTGTCTGTATATCTATCTATCTAATTATCTATCTATCTATCTATCTATCTATCTATCTCCTGTCTATCTATCTCCCATTGATTCTGTTTCTTTGGAGAACCCTAATACACTAGGCCACTACATTTAAAGCTCTTAGATCACAGCCTGGCCCATAATAAATGATCCATGTAAATTTGAGTGTCTCAACTTCATAGCTACTGACACCTTGAGCCAAATAAATCTATATTGTGGGAGACTCAGAGAGGTAAATTAACTAGCCTAGAGTTGCACAGCTAGTTAGTGATTCAGCCAGGCTTGGAACCCTTGCTGGTATGATTCCAGTGTTCAGTCTCCTAACCACACATTGTGATGCCTTATCAAGGTGAATCTAACAGCCTCCCCAGAGATCTCAGTATAGCAGGGTGGGGAGACAAGAAAATTGAACTGTGCGGAGTACATCCTGAATGAAGTGCATAAAGCACCAGGTATTAAAGTTTATGAGTCTATTAATCCATGGCTTTGGAGGAATTAAAGTTTCATATTGATGATAAACCTTCTCTAATAAAATGTAAAGGAAGCAGGAATAAATCTCTAATTTCAAAGGACCCCAAACCACTTAAACAATGTGCATGCTGGCGATGGGGTGATATGTCTTGTCTGGTGGAGGGTTCTTTGGCCAACTGTGTTTTGCTTCTGCTAAGTGGTGGAGATAAAATGATGTATGTGTGCTATTGATTTCATGGGAGTTTGCAGGGGGGTGGGCACAGATGGATGAGAAGCCCATGGTGCAGCTGATAGCTGCTGAATATGCATCTAGGAGGAGAGGAGACAAAAAGCATTTTGGTGGCCAAACAGCAAAAAGCTGGCAAATATATGGCAACCAATCTCCCTTCCTCCCCTCTCTGCCCCCACCCTCTCTTTCTGTCTCTCTCTCTCTCTCTCTCTGTCCCTCCCTTCTTCCCTTTCTGCCTTCCTTCCTCCCTCATTTCCTCCCTCCCTCTGCTTTCTTCCCTTTCTTATTTTTGTCATATGGAAAAGTGTCACAGTGTGAGTAGGTGAGCTATAAAATGTCAGTTTAAACATAGCCCTGGATTAGAATCTCAGCTTTGTCATTTATTAGCTCTGTGACCTTGGACAATTTACTTAATCTCTCCAGGCCTTGGTTTATTTTTAGTAAACCATTGTTTTAGAATAATTTCAGATAGTACAGCAAGTTTCCGTTTACCCTGCCCCCAGCTTCCCCTATCGTCATCATCTTATATCATTATGGTACTTTTGCCACAATTAATGTACCAATATTAATGCATCGTTATAAACTAAAGTCTGTATTTTGTCAGGATTTTCTTAGTTTTACCTTATGCCTATTTTCTGTTCAAGGATTCTATCTGGGACACCATGTTACATTTACCTTAGTCCTCTAGACTGTGATGGTTCCTCAGACTTCCCTTGTTTTTAATGACCTTGACAATTTTGAGGATGATTGGTCAGGTATCTTATAGATGGTCTTTCAACTGGGGTTTATCTGATGTGTTTCTCGTGATTAGATTGAGGTGTGGGTTTGAGGGAGGAAGACCATTCTCATCACATCCTATCAAGGACATAAGCTATCAACCTGACTATCACTGCTGATGTTGACCTTGATCACCTGGCTAAGGTGTATTTGTCAGATTTCTCCTGTTTAGTTCTTCTTTTCCACCCTTTGTCTACTGTGGTTTTTGGAAGGAAGTCACTACATCAGCTCACTTAGGGAGTGGGGGTCGATGCTCCCTTTCCTTGACGGTGAGTGTTTAAATAAATTATATGGAATTCTTCTATATGGGATATTTGCCCATTCTCCCATATTTATTTATTCAATTATTTATTCACACCAATATGGACTCATGGGTATTTACTTTATGCTTTGAGTTATAATCTAATACTGCATTATTTATTTTGCTGCTCAAATTATTCCAGCTTCATCCGGGCCTCATTTTTTGATAGATTTATTTTTATAAGGAATTAATGGGATAATAAGGGCTAAGAATATGGTGAGGTGAGTGAGTGGCACAAAATCTAAGAAGGCACAAAAAAATTCACTAATCAAACAATATATTAATGTGATATTTAAAACAAATCAAAATTCATGAAACATATTTCACGATGAACAAAATATCAACATTTTAAATCAAGACAGGATCCATGATGTATGTAAATTGTTTAAGCAGGTACCTAGAATTTAGTACATATTTAATAGCATTTAATAGATTAATTCTATCAATTTATATGGATGTGCCAGTATTATCAGTGATTTATTTCTTAACATTGTGTAACAAACTGCCCCCAAACTTGATGGCTTGAAATAGCAAGTGGTAGTTTAGTTCTCAGGTCTGCAGGTCAACTGGGAGTCCTGGTGGCTTGCCTTGGTTCACATACATGTCTGTGGGTCAACTGTCTATTGGCTGACCTTGGATGGTCTTGGCTGGAAAGGCCAGGGCAGCTTTGCTTTGCCCCTAGAGCTCTCATCCTTATTCTGAGACAAGCAGGCTTGTCTGGGTATGTTTTTCTCACGGTGACAGCAGAGAGAGTAAGAGAAGAAGTGGAAACATGTAAAGCCTTTTGAGGTCCAGGCTTAGAATGATGCAGCATCATTTTACTCCATTCTACTGAACAAAGCTAGTCTCAAGGCAAGCCCGGATTCAAGGGGCGGGGGCATTAAGATCTGCCTGTTTAGTTGTGTGGTGCGGATACAGGGAAGGGCAAAGAATTGGGGTCAGGTAGTCCGTTACATGCTAGGAAGACATCAGTGAATGAACAGACCCAAGTCTCTGCCCTTGGAGAGCTCACATTGTAATGACAATGATAATAGCAATGACGATGATGAAGAAGGTACAACTTAGTTCTCCGTCTCTACGGAGGCCCGTGACTACTGTCAGCTCCACGTGGATGCACAGAGGGGTTTTTGGCACCGTCCTTTGCAGCAGTCAGCACTCTGAGGGTGCAGTGTCCCACTTCACTGTCAGCCGTGGGTGGGAGGATCAAGTCCGGGGATGGAATCCAGCTTCTGGGAGGTGTGTGAAGAGGCCGGTTGTCCTGTCAGGACTAAAATCAGATCAATAACTCCTTACCTTTGCAAAACAGAGGCTGTTTTGAGAGATTGCAAGATGTATTTCCTTAATTCCTACCTAAGGGAAAATCCTTATGCCTGATCCATTCGGGTCAGTTTGAAGCAGTCGCTGCTACAGATGTAGTTGGTCTAAGGTAATCCGTATGAAAAATCAATATCCGATAATTTGGGAAAATGTGAAAAAGAAGCCTTGGAAAGTAGCAAGACTGGCGGGACTTTCTCTTCATGAAACGTGCCATGCCGTTGAGCCTTCTAAGTAGTCAGTAAATAACTCCCGTCACTGTTGAACTTGTTTCTCAGGCACAGTGTTGGCACTTTTGCATGTATCAACACACTCCTCACAACAGCCCAGTGAGACGTTCTATTATTATTTCCAATTTGTGCATGAGAAAACTGAGGCCCAGGACAGTGTCACTGAAACAGTGAGTGACAGAGCTAGGATTCGAACCCAGGATCTTAATCATTATATTGCCTTCCTCTCAATTATTTCCCAAGGCAGCTGGTGCCAGTGTAGTGCATGTTCCTACCTCTGTTTTGTGATGGTCAGCAAAGAACACTGATTAAGCATGGGTGGCATTCTAAGTTTTGTATCTGGTCCCGGGACAGAGATGCCTCCTCTCGAAACGAAGTTAAACTCGATGGGAAATGAATCAGCTGTGAAATCAGATCAACCTATCTTCCATTATTTCCAATTTTCCATTACTTTCTGTTTCCCATTAATTCCTGTCTCCTACCACTTTTTATCTGTCATCACTTCCCATCTCCATCACTTCCTATTTCCCATCACTTCCTGTCTCCCACCACTTCCTGTCTCCCATCACTTCCTGTCTCCCATCACTTCTTACCTCCCATCCCTTCTTATCTCCCGTCATTTCTTATCATCCATTCCTTCCTTGCTGTTGGCCCTGACTAAGTTACTTGACCTTTCTGAGTCCCAGTTCTTGGATTATTTAATAATAACACCCATGTTTTCTAATAACAGAATTAAATATTATCGTATATGTGAACTGTCTACTCAGTATAGTGATTTTCTTTTTTTCATTCTCGTAGTAAGCACTCAATAAATCTTGATTTCCTCCTTTCTGGCTCTTGTCCTCAAAAGTCTCCTGGGCAAGTTGATGTATACAGAGGGATGGAAATGATGAAGTGAATGTGAAGGTAGGTGATACAAGTCAAAGGCCATGTATAGCCACAGGGACAGAAACTCGCTAGGGCTAGCTCAAGTCACAGGGGTTTGTTGCATCTCACAGCAGTTCTCCTGGGCCTGGAGTTGGGATCTGGAGAGTCAGCAGGATTGCACAACCTGCTTCAGGCTCCTTCTCAGAGGCTGTATAGACTACCATCCCTGCTTCTCTCTGTCTAACCACTTTATTCACATCTCACTATGGACTGGCTTCCTCTGCTCATCTCTCCATCCATACCTAGCCTTTGACGGCTTCTCTCAAATGGTGGCCTCCGCTCTGAGCTTTCAACTTGGCTTCCAATAGCTTAGTGCCTCAATTTCTCAATATATTGATTCTAAAAATCCCAGAAGAGGTTATCCGATCTGTTCATATTTGAACAGTTGTCCAACCCTGGCCCAATCAACTGTGAATGAAGGTTCTGCCTCTGCCAGGGGTTGAACAGAGTGAATTCTCTAAGAGGTGCGACTGGAGAGGTAATGTCTGGCATCGTCAATATGTTGGACTTTCTGCAAACTCATTAAAGAGATGAAGAACAAACAAGGTCACAAACAGAGAGGGAAAGACTGTCCTCTCTTAGCTCATTTTCTTTTAGCTCATGTAGCAATTCTAGTCCAAGAGCTCAGGAACTGGAGAACAATGCTGTGTAGTGCAGCCTTTCTTGTACTTGAGCATTATATATATGATGGCCTTTAACAGGAAAAAGTTTTCTCACAGAGCCCCAGTGTTGACTGAAATTATTTCATATTAATGGTAAACTTAAATTAATATTATTTAAGCAGCACAAACATAAAACTACCTATAAATGCCTTATGCTTATTGCTCTTATATAGCGGCAAAGCTAAAACAAATTTATAAATTAAATACAAACAAACCATAAAACCAATAAAATCCTAATTAACAACATTAATTTAATGTGATGGAATGTGTTCCTGAGCTGAAACTAAATCAGTTCTCATAAAGCACATTGGGTACTGACTGCTGGAGTATGGTTTCTTTTGAGTTAGATGTGCCTAGACTACCGTTTGCCATGTGAAATCCCCATTCATCCACCGCTTTCTCTCTCCAAAATGACAGTTTTTGACCTTCACCATGAATGTGTTAAAATCACCTCTGTTCCTTCCCGTCAGCTCAAGACAGTTCAAGTTGTACTAGTTGACACAGAGGACATTGTAGAGACAATCACAAGGTATAGGATATGAAAAAGATGGTTGAAGAATGCTTGAGTGTGCATTTAGGATGAACTAATTAAGAGAGCCAACCAGATGATTCAGAAAACAGCATATGTTAAGTTTGAATAGATTATCTTGGAATTTAAATTTTTTAAATAATTAAAAAAAAAACCCAAAAACTTCAGAGGAAACTCATGAATCTACAAGGATGTGTCCATGCTAGAACATCAGGAGAAGACTTGGACTTATGGTTCAGATTAGTGGATTCTGGTTTTAGATCCATCGTTCTCCATAGGGGAGTCCATTTGCTTTCTGATTTTCTCATCTGTGAGGAGGGGAGTATTGCCTTGCATAAAGCACAAGCCCATTGTAAGGTACACAGAAAATGGAGTATCTGAAATTGCACTGAAAATCACAAATCCAAGTGATGGTTGTTATGAGCTGAATTGTATCCACCTCCCATTCATATATTTAAGTCCTAACTCCCAGTGCCTCAGAAGGTGAGTATAGTTAAAGGCGAGTGTAGTTCAAGAGGTAATTAAGGTAAAATGAGGTCATATGGGTGGGCTCTAATCCAATAGGACGGGTGTTTTTATAAGAAGAGATTAGGACACAGATACACAGTGTGGGAAGACTATGTGAAGATGTAGGGAGGAGAAGACAGCCATCCACAAACCAAGGAGAGAAGCTTCAAAGGAAATCAACACTGCTGACACTTTGATCTCAGATCTTCAGCCTCTGGAATTGTGAGAAAATATAATTCTGTTGTTTAGGCTACCCAGGCCGTGGTGCTTTGTAATGGCAGCCCTAGGAAACTAACACAGTGGCAAAATTGGCGAGTGGGAAGTACTGGCAAATTGGCGAGCAGATTGACTGAGTTCTGGTCCTCTGCAGTGGTTTTCCATGCCCTGGGCAGTTATTTTCCTATGTCGCTGTTGCTGTCTCTAAGCTGGGAGGTCTGTAGATGCTCTCTTTCATCATTATGGAGCACGTGCGGTAGGAAGGGGACATGCCCACCCATACTTCATTGACGAAAAAGGCGATTACATACCCAGACCCATTATCTATTGATAAGGCAGCCTGGGTGACTTACTCCCTGACTACTTGGCAACATACTCATTCTTTAAGACTGAAGTCCCATTTCATCTATTCATTTATTCAACAGTTTTCTTATTAAGCCCCATACTCTGAGCCAGGCGCTGTAACGAATAAATGCTAGAGTTCACAGTGGGAGATATAGCTTGGAACTTGCAATCTATTGGAAACAGATATTAAAGAGCAAACTAGTAAACACATAATCACACGATGTGGGCTGTGCTGTGAAGCAGAGGTATAGGATATGAAAAAGACGCTTGAAGAATGTGGAGAGACACCTTCCAGACAGAAGGAACTGCCTGCGTATTAGGAGGACAAGGAGGCCAGTGTGGCCGGAGGATGCGGGGAGAAGTGAAAGAAGATAGGAAAGGCGGAGTGTGGGGCTGATTCACTTAGGATCTTATAGGCTGGGGCAAAGATTTCATATATCTTACCCATCAGAAAATTTTTTTCAGCCGAAAGTAGCAGAGATCTCAATTCGAAATGGCATAAAAAATAAGGAAATGAATACTTTCTCATAACAAGCAATTCAGGGGCTGACTCCTTTGGATGGATAACCCAATTCCCTTCTTCTTAGCTACATTCCAGATACAAGTGTTTGTGTGATCTAGTTCTGGCCAGTGAGCTAGAAATGAAACTGCTCTGTAGTTGCTGGCAAAACTTTGCACTACTCTCTCCCTTCCTATTTCTTTCTACTTGGGCCAGGGCAAGATGGCTAGAGCTATAGCAGCCATCACGTGACCTTGAGGGAAAAAAGGCTATGTGGTAGATTGTGTTATTGATCACATCTATTTGCTCCCTCTCCTATAAAGATATTATACACCTTCTTCTTACTATGTGGCTTGTAAAGCTTCCTTATAGGAGGCACATGTGTCCCCTCTCTATTGTCAGACATGGCCACGTAACTTTGGCCAATAGAACGTGCACAGATATGACATTTGATGATCTGAATAGGTGCCTTAAATGCAGTTGTGTGGTTAGACTCAGCCTCTTTGATTAGAATTCTCTCTGTCAGTAGAATGGGCATTACCCACGTGGGATCTGCTCCTTCAGTCTGGGTTCTGGAATGAAGTCACGTGGGGCAGAGCCACAGCCAACTGAAGCCTGTATGTCCCTTGAGTGAGTCATGCATATTATTGTTGAAAGTCACTGAGATTTTGGGGTTAACTATCACTTTAGCAGAGCTGATTAATAGAGGCTATGGGGGATACCTTGACCAGCATCTTATTTCTAGAATTCTTATTTTGTGAGGAGAAACACTGTTTATAAGCTGCTGTAGTTGAGTTTCCTGACTCTTGCAGCTGAAAGCATTTCTGAGATGAGAGTTGCAGGGTTGACTGGCTCAGAGGTCAATGGAATTACCGGGGCCCCAAGATCCTTCCATCTTTCCATCTGCCATGGAAATTACTGCCTCAGGTCCAAGCATTCCATGCAGACCCAAAAACTTTTGCTGGAGAATAAAAAAAAAACAAAGACAACAACAAAAACAAATAACAAAACAAAAAACAAAAAAACCCTCATCCCAACCATGCACATGTTTTTAGGATCTAAACTCATTTCTTAGGAGCCCTCAGCAGGCATCTCCCTCTCTCCCTGCCCGCTCCCACCACAATATCTCACGGATCTGAACTGGTTACCTTGCCCATTTCTAAACCGATCACTTAGGTTGGTAAGTGAGACCACAATAATTGTAGATTAGAGATTCCCAGAGTCACTTGAGGACAGGCGGAACCAGAAAACAATTAAGGGCCCTGCCCGCATGGAAGGGAAACTTGCTCCTGGATGAGCAAGCAATGGTCTCCTACAGATCTCTTCTGGAAGACATTTCTGTCCCTTGTTCTCACGATACCCCAGGTACCCATCTGCTTTCATACTGTGCTGCAATCTATCATTTATTAACATGTCTGTCACCCCAGGCAGTTCAGATCTTATCCCTCTCTGTGCCCCAGCATTGGTCCAGAGGCTGGCAGATATCCGTGGCTAGCAGATGTTGAGATTGGTGGTTGGAGATGGTGACCCGTTAGAGGTGTCAGACTGTGAAGAGGCTGGGTAGGGAAAAGACTGGCCAAGTTGTGAGATACTTGAGGACAGTGACTTGCTCATCTCTGTATTCCTAGCACCCAAGATTAGCGGATAGTTCAGGAAATGTTTGTTGAGTGAATATATGTGTATATGCTGCAGACAGCTAAACCATCTGGAGTGAGCGTCCTGCTTCATTCACTCTAGCTTCTCTTCATCTTTGAAGGAGTTGAGCACATGAAGGAGTTAAGATCTGGGTTCAAATCTTGACTCTTCTACTTTTTTGATGTGGCCTTGGGCAAGTTGATATATCTCTTGGAGTCTCTGTTCATCTGTAAAATGGGGCTAATAATAGATCCTATCTCAATGTCATAATGTGCATAAAGCAAATTACATACATAGAATTTGGTTAGCGTTCAAGAAATGGCGCTTTCCTTTTTCACTGCCTCTAAGGTGGGCGGAGGATCTAGAAGTGGGGAGGAACAAGCTGCAGAGCCAAGGAGGACAGAACAGAGGGCCCCTTGGGGCAGCACTGAGGGGTTAC